>NC_133387.1:37007852-37337852 GCF_047511655.1 Castor canadensis | reverse complement strand
AAGTCCAGGTAGTCTGGCTCCATACAACAATAATTCTATAATGCCATGAAAGCCTGTCATACCACTGAATAAGAAAAGAATTAAGAACATGAAGGATGAAGATAATGAAGTGATAGATGAACCAAGGAATTATGGGTCCATAGGAATAAGAAAACAAATGCTAAATTTGACGTTTTTGGAGAAAACTAGAAAAACCAAAAGCATTAAAGACTAAAATGCTTGAAATTAAAGTTTATGGAGGAGGTGAATATATTTGTAACATTAATGTCTACAGCATGCAAAAAGTATAGTTAATGTAATAGAATCTAGGATCACTAAAGGCAATGACATCAAGGAAGCAAGGGAACAAAGCATTGGAAATATTACCTGTAAAAGTGTAGAAGTTACCAATACAGAACTAGTTTTAAGAAGAATAACTTAAATCTAAGGGCTAAAATGGTCAATAACTAAAGGCGATTGACACTCAGCTAGTAACTGATGAACAGTAGGATTGCCAGATTTAATGCATAAAAATACAGGATGCCAAGATACATTTGAATTTCAGATTTTAAAAAAAATGAATATTTTTAGTCTGTTTCAAATATTGCATGGAACATACATATACCAAAATTATTTATTGTTCATTTGAATTTCAAATGTAGCTGAGCATCTTGTATTTTATCTGGCAACCCTGCTAATGGAGCCAGCATCTCAATTCAGATTTTCCTACTCACAGACTGAATTCTTAAACTGGATATGATAGATCTTTATCACTAGCATTAAGTTAAGTAAATAAAGTGATGAATAAATCTTACAAAAATCAAAATTTTGCACCGTTTGATAAATTATAGTAAATGTATTCCATGACCTTATAATAATATATTCACATGAAAATACAAATGCATATGGCATTTTATGAAAGCAAAAGTATTTAAACAGCATAAACTGTAATCTAAATTTTTGTCACTAGTATATGTGTAATAAGATATCAATGGGCAGGCTCACTGATCATCTCCCCCTTGTTAATTCAGTTTAGTGAATAAGTCCAATTATGATGACAGAAAAATAGCCTATGCATTATCACAAATCATCTTTCATCTTTGGTATAAATGGGAGAAGATTCCTAACACTAATTCCATAGTTGCAGTTAAAATAAATTTTGCATTGTGTTTGAAGTTACATTTTAAAGGCACTAGCCTGCACAATTTGGAATCAATACCATAAAAATGTCTTTTATTTAAATATGGCTTTTTTCTTATGCTATTTCATCTTTAATTTAATACTTATTGAATTATGTAGACAGAACCATGAAAGATAAGAAAATATATATACAAAAAAGGATAAAAATCTAGATAATGCCAGATTAGTTAAACACACATATATTTTCTAGGGATAGTTATATGGTGAACTTATAATCTGAATGGACTCTTTTTAGTGTTTTCATACTGTGGGCTTTGTATGTGAAACAAACAAGTGATGTAGGAAATACATATAAACTATCTACTCCATAACTACTTGGAATAAATATTTTATGAGATAAAACTTTAACAATTTTAAAGAGTTGCATTATCATTGCATACAATGTTGAGTTTTTTCAAGGTATTGTAATGATTTTGTCACAATTCTCTGAAGGAGGTAGTATATGTATATTAGTACTACTACTTCTAATATTGTTGTTGTTTTGTAAATAAAAAATCAAGGTGCACAGAAAGCTTAAAAACTCAATGATAATCAATTAGTCATTTGGTTCAAGAATCAGATATTTCTGTTATTGTTTCTACGAACTTTTTACTATAATAACTTATATGCTCAGATACTCCTATTTGGAACACATGATAGCATACTTTTTGAGGATCTCTTTTTTAAAGTTAAAATATTCCTTCAGATATAAAAACATCTGAATTTATAACTACCATACCCATACTATAAGAAATACTAAAGTAAATTCTTTAGATAGAGAGAAGCATGAATCTACAGAAAGAAGAGAAGAGGAAATAGTGATTTAAGAGTAAATATACAGGAATTTTCCTTATTATTTAAAAGATATTTGATAATTTACACAAAAATAATAGCAATTCAATGTGGGTTTTACCATATACATAGAAGGAATTAATGAAAAATTGCACAACATTGGAAGAAGAGAACTGAATATATATAATTGTAAGGTTCTTATACTACTAGTAAAGAGATACATTATCTATCACTTGAAATAAACTGTGATAAGTAAAAGATGTATACTCTAAACCTTAAAGTAACCATTAATATAACTAAACAAAGAGTTATAGTGTATAAGCTAAGCAGAGATAAAATGGAATAATATCTAATTTGATTAATTCAAAAGGATCCAAAAAAGGAAAGGTGAATAAGGAATAGATGAACCATCAGAAAACAAATATCAATGTGATAGTGCATTAACTAATGTTTCTAGAGGAAATATATAGGTATAAAAGGGAATTTCCTGATTGGCCTACATGATTAGAAGCTAGATAGTCCCACAATGACTATCTGCAAATGGAGAACCAGAGAACCCAGTAGCTGTTCAGTCCAAGAAGGTGGAATCCTCAGAATAAAAGGAACCAATGGTGTAGCCCCAGTTGGAAGCTGAATGCCTGGAAGCTCTAGAAGGATCGCTGGTGTGAGTCAACATTGAAAGGCCAAAGAAGCTGCCCAATGACATCCACAGGTGATGGCAGCAGCAATAGGCATACTTGCTCAGGAACTGTAGCTGGTTTCCTCTTTCTTCCACTTGTGTCCCTTTGGGTACCCAGCTTACTGGATATGCTGTCTTTCTTTCCTCCTCAGTTGCTATCCTATGTGCCAAAGGTCTATGGAATCACCCTCACAGACACACCCAGAAGTGTGCTTTACTAATCTCCTAGGTGTTACTCAATTCAATCAGGTTGACAGTCAAGATTATCCACCACAGATATAAACTACTACTAATCACATTAAATGTAAATTATCTTATTATTCCAATTAAAAAGCAAAGATTGTCAGAAGGCATTTTTAGAAAAGATCCAACTATATACTTCCTAGAGGAAATGTATTTTAAGTGTAAAATAACAAATAAGTTAAAAGTAAAAGGATGTATACAGCCAATAGAATAAGAAGACAGAAAGTCAATAAAAATATAGAAGACTTGAACATTATCAATTGATTTGACCAAATAGGTATTTATAGAACATGCCATCCAGCAACAATAAATACAAATTGTCTTGACATACACATGAAAAATAGACTATATTATGTACAATAAAACAAATGTCAACAGATTTAAAATATATCATGCCGAGCATAGTTTAATTAAATTGGAAATGAAAACAGAAATATCCTTAGAAACTCACTATTTGGAAAAAGATAAATCACTTTAATCAAAAATGAAATCAAAAGAAAAATTAGAAAATGTTTTAACTGAATGAAAGCAAAAATAAGACAAAGCTAAATAGGTATGATGCTGGTAAGCCAGCTTTGGGAGGAATTTTTAGCATTAATGCCCATATTAAAGAAGAAAGAAAGGTTTCCTTGAAGTCTTCAACTTCTAACCTAAGAAAATAGAAAAAGAAAGCAGATGAAGCCCAAAAGAACTGAAAGAAAGGAAAGAAGAAGAAAAATTATTAATGATATAGAAAATTAAGGTAGTTAAAAACCTTCCCCAAAAGAAAACCAAGAGTTCAATTTCCTTCACTGGTGAACTCTTACAAAATTTTAAGGGTAAAATAATATTGACATTACAAACTCCTACAGAAAAAGAGCCTGATATTACCCTGAACCAAAGCCAGACATTACAAAACAAGAGAACTACAAACCAGCATTTCTTGTGAGCATAAATGCTAGAATTTTAAACAAGTAGTATACAAGAATAACCCAAATCCACACCAAATGGAAAAAAATTATAAGCAGAATTGAGTCAGATTTATAAACACAAGGTTAATGTAATATTTGATTCTAAATCAATATAATTCCCCATATCAAACAGACTTAAGAAGAAAAATAATACGATTAGCTCAAAAGACATCCTAAGAGTATTGGACAATATAACACCTATTCTTAATTTTTTTAAGGGTTCAGAAAATGTAGAATAGGAGGTATCTTCCTGAACTTGATAAAAGGCATCTATGCAAATATATTTAACTGAAAAAGATTGAATACTTTGACACTAAAATAAGAAAAAAGACAAAAATACCTACTCTCACCACTTGTATTCAACATTATACTGAAAGATTGAGCAATTCAATAAGACAGAAAACGACATAAAAGACATCCAGATTAGAAAAGAAGTGGTAAGAAAATAAAGAAGTTTATTTTTAAATGATTGCATGATTATTTATGTTAAAAAAAATCCTGAGCCAGGAGTCACAGCACATCCCTGTAGTCCCTGCTACTTGAGAGGCAAAGATTAGGAAGATCACAATTCCAGGACAACCTGGCAAAAAGTTGATAAGACCCCATCTCAATGAAAAATGTTGGGTGTGGTAGCATGGGCCTATCTTTCCAGCTACACTGCAGTCCAGAATAGGCAGGGCAAGAAATGCAAGACCCTAAAAATAACTACAGTCAAAAGGGCTGGGGGTGTGGCTGAAGTGATAGAGAGCAAGAGGGCCCAAGTTTATATGCCAGTGCCAACAACAAAGAAATGAAGGAAGGGAGGGAGGGAGGGTAGCAGGGAAGGAAGGAAGAAAGAAAGAAAGAACAATTGCAGTAGGATAAAAAGATTTTTTAACATGAATGAATCAGTTCAGGACGTCACTATTCAAAAAAAAAAACCACTAAGTTTCAAAAAGGAAATAGAATGAGACAAAAGGCAATGATCAACGAAATTTATGGACATTTCTGAGAATTTAAGGACATAAGTTTAAATATTAAAATAACCAATGAGGACAATTGAAATATGAAAATACAGCTACCCCCACTGTGAACCATGAGACAAAGAATAGATCCAAATGTTTCCAGAGACAGGGGAGGGGGTTGGGCATATACTAAAGATCAAGTATTAGAATTGCCTCTGTTTTCTCAATAACCATCACTAAAAGTAGAATTGGTTCAAAAAACTGCAAAAGAAAATAATTTCCAAGCGAGAAGGTATCTGTGGACTTCATGTTTCCTGTATAAGACAAGTAAGACCGCTAAAACAAAGATGTGAAGTAGGACATAGACTTTCTAATGTGAGAGAGAAAATGGGAGTCCCCGGGGTGATGGTGAAGAGAGATCCCATATGACAGCTCTAAGCCAGGTGTAAAGTGCAATCAGTCAGACTCCTCCCCACAAAAAATGGAATTTATAGGCAAGTGATGTACTTGAAAATCTCAGAAAAGATGTGAAATTTTTAGGGAGACTTCTGTGCTGTCAGTTACGAAGATATAGAAAGCTAATTTAAATGGGAAGTGAGGAGAACTTATAATGCCAGGAAAAACCAAACCTTGAGCATCAAAAGAAATTAATCATGGTTTATCTTATCATTCTATAATAAATAGTGCTTAAATGGCCATAATAAGATGAGCATGTAATATTTATATATGCAAATAGCAACATGATTATATTGAAAAATAGGGGGATGAATTATGAGGATGAGTTGAGGAAACAATTCTTGGTCCTTTGGACTGATAAATCAACTTAAAATACTTTAAATTGACAAACTAAAGGGTACAATTTTAATCACACTATCTGGAGACTTGATTGGTTCAAACAAATCAGCTAATGTGAATGACATTACTTCAGAGGAGGATAGTGGAGGCAAAGTGGTGAGGGTGGTGAACTCTTGACTTTCTTAGACGTTTGAGTGAACTATTTGAGTTTGTATACCCTTGATAAAAATGGCAAATAAAAAAGTATTTTTATTTATTCATATCTAGCACAGACACTTGAATATAGCTCATTCAATTCATATACTTTGGCATGAATTACAAATTGACTCTTAAAGAATACTTCATCATTTTAAGTTGCCATAGTCTTTATCTTTAATTGCATGAGAATGGATAATATAAAGGTGTGCATACATATGTGCACACTTATACATGGATTGAATGTGGAAGATACATAAGAATAATGTCCCCAGGAGAATCAGACTGGCCTGTGCTCAGAATTCGAGTATAACAATCGCACGATAGTTAGACTGCATCATCTTAAAGAGAGAAAGGGGTTCCCCAGGTAACTAAAAAATGAAAGGCAACTATATTGAGGTTATTAGCTTACCCAACAAAAGGATACCTGAAGCACAGACAGCCTATGTAAGCAAGGAAAACAAAATCAGAATTTCACTGACAAATGCTAGGCATGTCCGTTCAAGACCTGTCCAAGGAAGAATGTGCTCCAGAGCCATTCTATCCCATGACGACATGAATTCAGCCATCTGTCATTACCTGTTGCCATTAGACATTTCAGCCACTTAGCAGCTCCCCCCACCTCCTTTGCTCTGATTCCAGGCCATCACAAAGTTGACCTATAAAGATCAAATATACTCACCAGAGGACAAAAACATGTAGTACCCTTGATAGTTGCATTTCTCATTGGAAATTAATATAATTTACAAGTTTCTTTTGATCTAGGTTAAAGTAAGTTCATCCCTAAGAGATTAATTAACATTTAATATGCTAGAAAATAAGGTATTTTTAGTTTGTAATTATGAGTTAGCGGAGATGAAATAGGAGATCATGTTTTCAAAACTGTCAGGGAATAGGTGTGCAAGATAAACCTGAAGAGCATTGTATCTTCTAATTTTAAATCCCAAAGTACATTTGGGAATAAAAATTTTCTTTCTTTGAGTTGTAATGAGCCTGGGACAAGAGTAAAATGCTTTAGAGCTTTGAACTTCACCAGGGAAGCATAAAATAGTTTAGATAAAGCAATTTAGCCAAACTATGATTGTTTCTGTGGTTTTTCTTTAAAATGCACTTACAAATTTCTTTTTCTGAACCTAAATATAGAATATGGATTCTGTTTACTATGTAGATGGCCACTTCAGTAAACTGAATAACACCCTAGTGGTCTTGAAAAGATAGTGGAACTTATAAAAGGCCTAGGTTATCCCCTAGGCATGGTTTACACACAGAGAATATATGACCTACTGAGTCATAAATGTGTAGGCCATAACTTGTCTTGGTCAAGTAGTGATTTCAGGTGAAATACTGTAGGTTCATTCATTCTTTCATCTAAGAAATATTTGTATTTAAGGAGAAAAATCAAATAATACAAGCTATTAGAGAAGTTTTTATAAAAGGTAAAAAATTAATGAACATTTAAATTCTGATGAGTCTGCTAACATTTCTTAGATTTTAATTGCTGTATGTGGCATCTCATAAAGGGGAGAATTAGAAGGAACCCTGGGATAACCCCTTTAGGCCAAAAGCATGAGGCCATAGAGCATGGGCAGGTCCAGGCAAACCTCTTTGATAGCTTATGTTGCTCAGGAACCTCTGAATTTCCACAAACTTTAATTTAGCCATTTCAGATGATGAGACAACATCTAATTTCCATGCATGTTTCCATATATAATTACAACAGAAATGAACCAATGATTTCAAGTGTTAATTTGAGAAGATCTGCAGAGCCTCTGCTTTCAGCAAAACTAGTGGCATCCACAATGAAATGTCATCTGTCCTTGGCTCTGGATTATGAAACAACAAATGAATATAATAAGAAAAACAAAAAAAAGTTGTAGTCACTCCACTAAGTATTTTGGATATCCATAACTACAAGCATTTCTACTTGACTGGTTTTTACTTTCCATTGATTACAGGTGCACAGCACAATTTTCTATCATTCAGATTAATCAATTGAGCATTGCTCTGTTTCAATTACTTTGAATTTTGAAATCCATTTATTTGTTAAGTTTAGCAAATATTTATTGAAATCTACTGTGTGTTAATTGTGACTGTTACTCCTAACTCTTACTTAATCTACTTTTGTAGAAATGAAACTTGTGTTTGACTAGTGTCTTCCTCCCACTTATTCTTCCTTGACCTAATGTGCTTGGCCATTAACATAGAGCATTCGGCTTGCAAGTAACTCATTGGTTCATTAAATTCCCTGACAGAGCAGGAAAAAAGACATACTGTCATTTGATTTCTAACTTAAAATGTCATTTGTCACCTTGACCCATCCTTCCCTGGAAATCTTGACCTAAAGTTTTCTCACCATTTTCTCCTCTCAAACGTCCTATAATTAGACTGTGGGAGTGGGAGTGGCTCCAATGGAAACACTTGCCCAGCATGCTCAAGACCCTGAGTTCAATTCCCAGTACCACTTCTCCAATGGATCTAAGATACTTAACAAGGAACAAATCCATAGAAATGTCCACCATTGGGGATTTTTATCTCATTTGTTTTGAAGCAATAGTATCTAAAATGCATTTTTAATTGGTAGAATTTCATGGAATATCACAAAATGAAAACAGGATTTCAAATAAGACTGAAGAAATTTCTTGTCTGTGCTTTTGAGAGGGATGGGGAGAAATGGAAGCTCTTGCTTCCCTTACATTTAGTGACAGGATAATTGCTATGATTTTGAAAATAAAATTTATAAATTTGAAAAAAATTCCTCAGAATTGACCCAATAGGAAATGAACAGATTGAATAATCCTACGCAAATATTTGATATATATTCCCTCCTCATGTTGAAGATAAAAATGTTGAAGAGCTCAAAGATTATATCCTCAGAAATGCCCCCAGAGCCTCACCTCAAGTTGATGGAGCACTACTAATCAACAGTGTAATGGTCAGCTGTTGTGATTTTCACTATAATTTTAGATTGACGTGATTTATTCATGTAGACTTTTAGTGAGCACTGCTTTCTTCTCCAAATAGGTTGTAATTAATGGCTCATCCTACACCAAAAAGATATTAATAAATAGTTTACATTTTTTCCTATTCCTCTCCTTCCCACTGCCCTGCCTTAGTAGAGAGTTTCATGGTTCCTTATCTGAAAAATTACAAAAGCTTCTTTAAAGCTACCATAAATTAATCTTTCTGATAATCAGTTTTAAACATTTTTAGACATTTCTCTCAAATAAGTGGTCTAGGGTAACTTTAACATATCAAGGTATTTGAACATCTCTAGTTTCCAGTGATGATGCACTCTGATTCTTTCAGACCTGTCTTAACTTCTTTTAGACCAATATAAACAAATAAGTACATAAACACATGCATAAAATGGTATAAAAATAAAGTAAATATACCTACATATTTATTTCATACATAAAAATGTATAAACATGCACTTTATATATAAAATAAAAATATGCATTACACATGTATATTATGTATACATATATATACACATATTCAAAACTTCCAACTAAATCCAACCTTATTAATTCTTAGTCAAACGTGTAAATTCAACACAATTTTGTAGTAAAATGTCAAAAATATTCATTTATTGCTTCTTTGACCTTAGAAAAGCCAAAAGGTCAAATCAATTCTTCAACCAATTAAATTTTCTTTCTGAGAAAAAAATTCCCTGACATTATATTTTTGGAAAAATAAGTTATGTACAAACCTAATTTTTATGAAAAAATGAGCAAATAAACTCTCAGATTGCCTAGTACAAAGTTATAGTGTTAGAAACTTTCAGATTTCAATGCTAAACAATCTAGTGTGTTGTCTCAAAAAGGATTATCACTGGGTCATAAGACAAATCTGAAGGAAAAACTTCTATATATGCGCATATATATAAGTACAATTGAAATTAAAAGAAACAATAAAATATGCACATATTTTGGGGTGGTATATCAGAAATGTCAATTTTAGCTATCATAGCAATTATTGGTTTCTATTAGGTCTAAATTGTAGTGTTAGTGTCAAAATTCAGTTTTAAAGCAATATAATATTCTTCAATGATAAATTATGGAACACTCAGATATTTATGTCAAATTTAACAATGTTGCTGGCTGTTTTACTTTTATCAGGGAAGTGTGAAAAATAACTCTTCAAAAATGTATTTGAAGCCAGGTAATGTGGCCCATGCCTGTAATCCCACTGATTTGGGAGACAGATTGGCAGGATCATGCTTAGAGGTCAGCCCAGGCAAAAAGCTAGCCAGGCACTATGTCAACAAACAAACTGAACATGGTGGTACACATCTGTAATCCCAGCTATGTGGAAGGCATAGGTTGGAGGTCTGAGGTTATTCTGGGCAAAAGCAAGACCCTATCTGAAAAAGAACTAAAGCAAAAAAATGGACTAGGGGTGGGGCTCAAGTGGTAAAACACCTGCCTAACCAGTGTAAGGCCCTGAGTTCAAGGCCTCAGTACCACCAAAATAAAATGTTTGAAAACAATCCTATAAGAAGAACAAACGGAATGAAAAATAAGGGCATAACCTCACTCACATACACACACACACACACACACACACACACACACACACACGCACTCAAATAGCACACAATGAATTTACTTAAAATACTCCACTAAGTTATCAACTTTGAACATAGACTGTATGCTACACACATTCTAATCTATTTTATTTGGTTAGTCTCTAAGAAAGGGGATTTTCAAGATAAAATACTGTGATGATCAATAGTTTAACATTTTTACGATATTTAGGTAATGCTGAAATAGAGACCTAAATGGAAATAAAAATATCCTTGGCACAAAAGAACTTTAAACATTACTTTTAAAGTTTAGAGATTCTCTGAATGTAAGCTTACCCCAACAGCTATGACATAATGATATTCTATACATCAAATGAAATTAATACAAGCTGAGCTGACTCTTTCATCACAGCAGGCAGACCAAAGTTAAAAAAACTGAATATGGATCAAGGTATTAGGTGTTTAAAGGGCAGCTCAGGTATATATCAATACAGAAATATTTATCTTGAACTGACATTTTAATATACTATATCATCAAAGGTATTTTAAAGAAATGATTTATTATTTTAAGAATAACTACTAAATTTGAAAAATATCCCTATTTCCTTTACTTAAAAAGCATACTTGACTAGATCTAAAGAGATTTCTTTAGTAATTTATAATCATTGCTATATTTATATAAAGGATATAGCAAAAGAAATTCTGCAGTTGCCACATAATGCACAAATCTTATTTAAATAATTCTCTTATGAATGCTAATAACATCTTGTTCTGATCTAAATATCTGCTTTCATTAGAATGCCTCACTATCTATAATAATGTGCTTGGATTTTCTTGAGTTTAAATACCAAAGCAGAGACCCATTTTCAGTTATTTTTGTATGCCATAATCACAAGAAAAATATATAATGCTATATAAACTAGAAAATATGTATTTTTCATAACAGAATTACACATGAAACCAAAAGAAGTAGATTTATTCATTGTTTATTTACTTCCAAAAAGATGAAGAGCATTCTGCCATTGAAAATGCATAAAAATTACAACTAGAGCTGCATACTTGGTTTTGCTTATGAAATAAGTCAACTTTTATTTAATGAGTTAATATGTATTAAATCTTACAGAAAATATTATTCTCAGTATGTGATAATGAAGTATGGGAATCACAAATCATACTTTCTTGGTTGGGTTCATTTTCCTTAATATATATTGTCAAAAATAAAGATTTATTCCATAAATGTTTAAGTAGTCATATAATATTGTATTGATGTATTCGTGACTGCTTAATTTGAAATGGTTTAAATCTCATCTTATCAAAACGACATGATCATCTCCATAGTTGCAGAGAAAACATCTGACATGATTTAAGAAAAATATCCTCAACAAATAAGGAGTACAAGGGATCAACCTGATTACAAATACCTATGTAAAACAGAGCTAAGACTTAATGATGAAAGACTGGATGCTTATTCCCTAAAAACAGGAATGAGCAAAGGATGCAATCTTACCTCTTCTATTCAAATTATACTGGAAAGTCCAGTAAGGACAATTAAACAAGTAAGTAAATAAATAAATAAAGATATTCACATTGGAAAGGAAGAATTAAGACTATTTTGCAGGTCACATATTCTTGTACACAGAAAACCTTGAGGAATCCAATGGAGAGATGTTAGAGCTAATAAGTATAGCAAGGTATCAGAACACAAAATCAATAAACACAACAAGTATTTCTATGAACTATTAATGAACAACCCAAATATGAAACTAAGAATACACCAAAAAATGCAAATACTTGAGATTAAACACTATAAGCTTTATATCATAAAATTTCAAAATTAAGTTGAAAGAAAAGTAGTAATTAAAGAGACAGCCTGTGATTATAGATAGGACTCTAAAATTCTTTTGAGAGTGCAATACCCTCCATGTTGATCTATAGATTCAATGAAATCTCAACCAAATCCCAGCTGGCTTTTTTGCAGAAATTGACAAACTGATTCTAATATTCCTATGGAAATTCAACAGGCTTAGAATAGCTAACAAGTCCTGCAAAAGAATGACAAGGAACTAAATTATAAAACACAATTTCCAGTTTCAAAACTTACAGCATATCTGGTCGAAATTAGTGGAACTGGCAAGAATAAACACAGATTAATGGAATAGAATCAAGAGTCCAGAAATAGCCCCTTACATTTATGGTCAGTTGATTTTCAACAAGAGTAATCAGACAATAAAATGGGAAGGAATAAGCTCTTTGACAAGTGATACTGGGACAACTGGATATTCCCATGCAAAAGAATGAAGTTGGACCCTTTCTTCACATTAAATGCACAAAAAAGACTCAAAATAAGTGATAGAACTAAATATAAGAGCTAAAATTATAAAATTCCTAGAGGGGAAAAATACATACATTGTCATGCAATGTATGACAAGAAAAGGAAATAATACACACACACACTGAACTTTTATAATTAAAACTGATAGTTCTTCAAAGGAGACCATTAAGAAAGAGGAAATGGGAGAATATATTTGCAAATCATAATCATGACAAGAGGCTTTGCCAAATAGATAAAGAATTCTTTAATTCTGAATAATAATAAGATTAAAAGCCCAATTTAAAAATGGGCAAAGGATCTGAAGATACTTTTCCAAAGAAGATACACAAATAGTCAATTAACATATGGAAAATGGTATTATCAATATTCATTAGAAAAGCATGAATCAAAACCACAGAGAGATCCACTTGGCATGCACTAGGATAGCTACAAGCAAAAAGGAAATAACATTTGAACAATGAGGTGGAGAAATTGGAACTTTCATACATTTCCAATGAGAATGTAAAATTGTACAGTCCTTTAGAAAGTGACTTGGCAATTCCTTAAAATGTTAAACTTAGGGTTATCATAAGATCCAGTAGCTGTACACTTAGATATACACATATAAGTACACTTAGATATACACATATAAGTACAAAAACATCTCCATGTATATTACAGCATCATTATTCACCACAGCTAAAAGTGGAAGCAACTCAAATGCTCATCAACTGATTAGTAATTAAATAAAATGTGGTATGTCCATCAATGGAATATTATTTGCCAATAAAAAATGAAATTCTGTACATGCTACAACATGGATGAACCTTGGAAACATTACACTAATTCAAAAAAACTAGTCATGAAAGATCACACATCATACAACTGCATTAGTATGAAATGGACCAAAAAGGCAACTCCCCCCCAAAAAAAGAGGAAGAGAAAGCACGTTAGTAGTTGATCAGATTTAAGGAAATGGGTAATGAGAAGTGGCTGCAAATGGTGTGGTGGGGTTGTGTTTGACAGGGCAATGACCATGTTCTAAAAGCAGACTGTGAGAATGTTTGCACAATTCTGTGAACTGTACTGGCAAACTGAACACACTAAGAATTGTCAGCGAAGCTGACAATTTTTGTTTTGTGTTTTTGTTTTAGATATCCATTTCATTATCTTTCCACACACACAAAAAAATAGTGTGGTGCTCACAATACCCCAAACACAAAAGTATAAATCTTAGGGTCTTTCCTCAACTATACCACCTTCCTCACCAGCCAGTATCAAATCCTGTGGAATGTGCCTCTGCAATCTTTTAAGTCAGCGCACTGCTCTCCATGAATACTGCCCCACCTCAGTAGAGTCAGTCACAGTGTATGCTCTGAATGCTTACAACAGCTTCCCAGCAGTTCCTGAGGCTGCCACCAGACTCTGATCTCTCCAGTCCAGCTACCCACTGCCTCCACACGTATCTTCATAAAGCACATGCTATGCAAAATATTCCAAAATATTTTTGGAAGTCCAAAATCATTAGGTACTTCTCAACCTGACCCCACACAATATATTAGCCTAACATTCCAGTCAATTCCCAATGAGTGTGATTACTTGAGGCAATCTTTCAGCTGATCTAATGTGCGGCTTTGCTCTTAAACATTGTATGTGCATCATGTCTTGGTAGTTTCAAATATTACATTCTCTCCACTTTTTGCCTTTCCTGTGTGAATAATCATTTACTTATCCCTCAAGACCTGTGTTTAAATGCCACCTATGTGAAATCATACAAGAGTTCCCTCATGTGGATTTAGTGACTCCTTTATTCTGCTCAGGAATAATTTTATTTATGTCTTTAGTATGACATTGAACACTAGTATATTGTTATTTTTTGTTAGACATATGTCTTCCCAAGCAGACTGTGGACTGAGTGATGGAGTAGTAATACTTTCATTCATTTTTATTTTTCCCAACCCATATATTATGATGCTTGTTACATCAGGAAATGCTTGATTGGTATTTATGAAAGCATGGACTATATACAGAAGTAACAAATGTACACATACACACACACACACACACACACTCACACACACACACACACCTGCTCCAGGGTGAGTGGATCCTTAAACAGACAAATTCTTTTAATGCCTCCCTCCTGGATCCACTACTTCCAGAGTTAGCATAATTTATTAGAGCTAGGAGGGCATTTTAATCGATTAACTTGATGAACTGTACTCAAAACATGGCATCTAAAGACCCTTAAAACTCCTAAGATTATAATCCTAAAAACTTTTAGCACACTAGAAGACATATTTGGCCAGTATGAGTTATTAGCAGGTCATTGGTCAACATGAAAAGTGATTTCTACTACTCATGAAAAAAATAAGTATTTTCCTCACCTAAAATCTAATGCAAATTATGATCTAAAACAAAGAAAATATGCATGGTAAATACTGTTCATCAGGCAATACAAAAGCAAAGTTTGTAAATTCTTATTATTTATAGACTGTCAATGATTTTCCAACAACACGCTTGTATGAATTAGTGATAATGTCACAAATCTGTTGTTGGAAAACATTAAATGTTCAGTAGCTAAAATCTATGCAATTAGTACAGCTTTAATTATTACATAAATATGCAAATATGGTGCCAAATAAGGCTCTACTTAACTGTCTTATCTCTCTTGATCATTTTTAATGAATTTTAATAGACATTTAATGGGAATCATAAAGCGAAATTTCTAACTCAGTCAATCTTTTATTTAATGAAATATCAACAAATAAATGGCTCACTTGCTAATAAACACTGTGCTTTTGGAAAAAAAATACAATAAATAACTATAGAAGCCCTTTGATAAAATTCTAGTTCAAAATATGTATCTGTTTTAGTTAGATAAAATATTAAATGCTATGAAAATATTTGAAATTTTAAATGATAAACATCTGCATTAATTAGTTTTAAACTGATATTAGGAATTGCATAATAGTATCTAAATATCTAAAATTAAATAATAGATGTGGTAGTATAATAGAAATTAATGACTACCATTCTAACTTCTTCTAAATACTTCAGAGTGATTAGTAAAGAAAAATGTTTTCAGGTATCCAAGTGCAAAAATAAAATTTACCCTAACTTACATAATGATCATACAACAAGAAATAAAAATAGCATAAATCTTGAAAAAATGCATATTTCCTATACAATATAAATTCTTATTAAAATATATCTATGTATAAAATAAATTTAGCTTACTAAACTAGAAGGACTAGGGGCACTTGTTTCAGGAATTTCTCAGGAAACTCCCCACTTTTTCTCTCATAAAATAGCAAGGTAAATAATTAAAGGGAATCAAAACTTTGGCAAATTATGTAATTCAAAAATATAAAAAATAATATTATATAGTCACATACTTGGAGTGACAATGTCTTTGCATGTAATATGTCAATAGCTCAACTTCATTTAAAATAATACAGAGTATAAACTCTCTCTCCATGGTCTCAAACATCATTGAAATGGAAATATACATACCTGCCCACACCAGCCATATTCTAACATTGTAGAGTTGGAGAACATAAGGCTTTCAAGGTTCTGAATATGAGTGTAAAAGCTGTTGACTCATTCAGAAGGAATCTGCTATTTTCCTTCTTCAAAGAGTGGTTACCAACTACGACTTCTTACTTAGCCATCAAACACTGCCACAATCCAATCTTTGTGGTAATATTGTGCCCTTACAGCTAAAACCTGTTGATAATGAACCTGAACCCATTATTTTGAGTCAATGAATTGAAAGAAATAGGGCAAAGAATGAAAGCCACAGGGCCAATTACGAGCATTCTTTGATGTATTACTTGCTAGCACCCACCATATCACTTCATGTCTTTGTCTTGATCCCCTCTGTTACTCATTAATTATTCTAGAAGGGTTAAAGTTCAGAGAGCTAATTGCACAAACCGTCTTTCTTGGTAGAGATTCTCCCTACTCTGACGCTTTCCCCAACTGTGCCCAGCCACCTTGTATTATGCCAATTAACCCAATTCTTGGCATTTTTGCTTGGCCTTCCAGCATCTTTTCAAGCTTTGCCTAAAATATTTTCACTTGATTGCCTAGAGAATAAACCGAGGCAACTTAGATTTTATTAAAACTTATTTCATGATGCATTCTTTCTTAAACTCCTAATGGTATAATTAAATTTGTTCTGCACTAATTGTCACAAACACAACATTTGTTAAAAAAAAACATTTTAAGTAATTCCTGAATGTTTAGCAATATTAAATAATTCATTCTGCCCTCCTACATGGAGTCACAGACCAATCTAACAAAAATTCCTTTTTCCATATTTGTCAGCCAAGATCTAAACTGAGAAAATTCTATTTTTATATGACTTACTGGTCAGGATTGCATAACATATTAAATAATTTCAAAATGTTATGATATTTAAATGAATCAACCTATGAGTATACATACTCATAGCATCTGAAAATGTTCCAGTATTTTATCATCACGAAATTTCTGAAATAAAATTCTAAAAATTTCTATGCTTTTTTGTGCTTCCTAGTATGTATCACATCATGTCTTGTATTTCCTTATATTTTTTTCAAACTCTTTAAAGTTTCATTGTTTTGCACATATTTAAATTTCAGCAAGCCTCTAGTAATTATTTAAAGGCGCTTATTTTGGGGCTATTTGGAACTAATGACTAGACTTATTTCTACTTGTGCTATCCAGCAATTATTAACCAGATACTGCATATCAAACATTTGCTGGCTTCCGCGGATAAAGTGTTAACTAGTCACCTTTAGATTAAAGGAATGTGTAAGAAGATCCAGATACACAAAACTACATCCACAGAAGCAAGTACTCATCCACAGGAGCTAACCTGAAAAAAGATAAAACAAAACCATCAACACGAAGAATAAAAAGGAGCCAGCCATGCAAAGAGCAGGGCAGTTTGAACAGCATATGCAAAGATTTCGTATTAGAAGTAAGCATGCTGGGCTCAAGGAGCTGAATTAAGTCCAGCTTGCAATACAGTGAAAGGGAAAAAAATGGCTAGAGACTAGATTAGAAAGACAGGACCAGATCATGCAGGATGCTTTAGACTATGAAAAGGAATTATATTTTATTTAAGGAACAATGAATATGATGTGACTGATTTTTGTACAGCTGAGAATAATACATCAAAGAGTTTTAAAACTAAGAGAGAAGTGAAGCAAGGGATAAGTTTTTAAATAGAAATCCCATAAATCTCATAGTCTTTTCTATGGTAGAGTTCTTTGCACACCCCATAAACTTTACTTAAAGTGTAATTTATAGAACTATTTTGACCAAATGGATTACACTTGTTAATTTTCATTAAACAGATGATTGAATCTCCTATTCTACAAAGCAACTGTGTCAAAAAAAACAGGCTAATAATTTCATGGTTAAATTTAAAAAATATGTTTAAAAGCCCAAAGTATAAAATAATTGAATAGGATTATTTTAAAGTTTGTTTATAGATTTCATTAAATGTCAGAATAACATAAAGTCCAAAATGAAGCCAAAATGAAATTATTAGCTCCTCTGAGATCAGACCAATCATTCATTCACAGTTACACAGATTTCACCTTTAGCTGGAACTAGGTGTATATATTTGGTTAGTTCATTCAGTGTTATCAATGACAGAACTTTTTAGATTGACCTTTTGAGAAAGCTAACCCACTATAATAAAATAACCAACTATGATTCCAACGTTATTAAATGTATCCTTTTAACCTCTCTTTCATAAGATGTTCTAGCATTAGCATTAAAATGGCAAAAAATAGTTCCATGAATTAATTGACTCTTACATAACCACTGCAAAATATATCTTTCAGAGCCTGTGGCTTGTCTATCTCTCATTTTTAGAATGCCAATTATCTTTTTTTTAATATAACTTGTTTCATACATGATTTGTTAAATTATTAAGCTACTTTTCCTATTGAAAATCAAAGGTAAATGATCCTTTTTAGAAGTATTTTTATTCTAAGCATTTTCCTGTCTTAACTAGAGGATCCATATTTGAAAGAGGGCTGCTCTAGACTGACATCGAACCCCTCAGAATTTATTACAATCCCCTTCCACCCCATACTCACTTTGTCAAACATTCATCTTTCTCTATTTCTGGTTAGTCACATAATGGGCACATTCCTAAAATAATGGCCCCATATTTAGGTTCAGAGAATTTGAGAAAGAGCAACTTCAAATGACCATTTAAATGTTCTTGTCCTCATTTTCCTTGATCTTGAATGTTTCTTTACAAGTGCTGTTCTCACTCTTTTCCAAGTTGTAATACTAAAAGACACCATAGTCTCATAACAAGTGCAAAGGGACAATAGGAATGCTTGATGAGAGCTGGATATTACCCACCAGGATTCAAGAATGATAACTTGTTGCTTGACTAAAAGAGAAATAGTGGAGCCTTTACCAAGTCATGACTGTAATCTCCTTTCCACTATTTGTAAGCTATTAGTAAACTGCTTGCACTGGGATAAAATGGAAATTATACAATTATGTGATTTCTACTCCTATATTTGCTTCCATGTCTACATATCTCACAAGATTATTTTTCCAACATATTCCACTCTGGATCTGTTGGTAAGATAGTTCTGAATTCAGAAAATGTAAAAAAATGAAGTAACATCCTATACCAGCAACACTAATAATTATGCTATTTCTCATTAATGACAATTATTAACTTTCTACCTTACTTTGTTGTAATGACTTGTGCCATTACTGGAGATTTTATGACAAAACTATTTGGTACATGATCTATAGTCCGTTAAAGATTAGTGGAGGTAAGATAACTTCAGTCAATGTTTAAAACATGAAACTACCTCTAAATGCCACCAACTCACACCAGTGGACCCAGGATTATATCCCAATGAAACTATGCTTAAAATACATTTACTCAGGATAAATTAGGTTGAAATGTGCTGATATTTTACTAGAGCATTTTAAATACCAGATGAAATGATTTTGCTTTTAAGAAACGGTTTCAGTTCAAAATTAAGAAATAAAAATTATCACATTTAACATTTGGGTCTTCCAAAATATGTATCCTGTCTAAGTAAAACGTCTAGGATACTGAGAAACACTGTCTAGAAGCACTTGGTTTATCTATCCCACTCTCCATATCTAAGCTGAAAATGTATATAATAAAATACAATAGTATTGTATTCCTTTACTATTTCTACAAAGCACAAAGGCTTTTGATCCATGAGCTATAAAATTGCACACAAACTTAAATTTTATCAGTCCTTTCTACAAATTCTGTACTCAGCAAATTAAAGTGCTAAATTAAATTGTTCATATTTTCTTCACATCGTCTTGCCAATCTAATAATGGTTTCAGGTGTAAGACAGGTATCCTCAAGAACAATATGAATTCCTTACCAATGGGAGATAGAAAAAACTACACTTCTTGTATTTGCAAAAAGGGAAAATAGTCCCAACTGAAATTAAATGCTTCCAATAACAGAGTTCTCGGGCTCATTCTGCTGTTGTGTCAATCTAATAGCGGAAAGGTTTATGTTTTCATCTAAAGCAGTAAACAACTACATTATAACCCCCACCTGTCCATTGTTGTGGAATGAGATTATTCTCACTATACAACAACCCTTCAAAAATACTTGTTGTCATAGTTTCCTGTCTTAGCTCCAAGACAAATTTATAACTTATTCTTTCACCACTCATCATATGATCTTGTTATCAAAGTCTTTGCAGTCTCTCACCTCAGGGCTGAAGCACCTGCTGTTTCCTATGCTTTTTGCTCAGCCCCTGCTATTCCAGTCTGTCTCTCATTCACCAGATCTTAACCTAGGGATAAGTTTCTTCAGGAAGCATTCTCTAACTTCAAGGAATGGATTGAACAATCTCCACCCAACATGCTTCTGTAGAACTCTGTTTATCAATCACTGATATAGTTCCAAATTTGAGAGCATGGATGGTAGAAGTCACCTGTAAATTTATGGAATTATTGCAAAGCCAAAGAATAGACAAGATGGTGAGCATCTGTGTTTCTCAGTTTCTTTACAAATAAAATGGGAATAAAAACATTATTTACCTCTCAAGGTTATTATAATGTTCAATTGAGTCTAAAATAAATATATATTTCTTGACAAAATAACTAATAAATAGAAAAGTTTCAGTAAATCTTGGTTATTGTTTTTTATGATCAACTAATCTTGATCTTTTTTCACAGAAGCTAATGTGAAACTATATCTATTTAACTTTGTATTATAGTATTAATTTTTTAATATAAATTAAAAACTTAAGATTTGTATTTGTTATTTTTCATTTTAGTCAATTATTTCAGATAGCTGAAACATGTATGCTTTAATTTCACATCTAAAATATGTATAGTATATGCATATGAGTACACACATATAACCATACTCCTACAGAGATGAGAATAGGAAAGGAGTGAGAAAATGAGGCCAATAGAGAAGGAAATTTAATAGTTAAATACTAGGACTTCAGACACAGTCAACCTTGAGCCCAAGTCTTAATTCTTACATTTAATAGCTGTGAAAACTTGGGAAAATTTCATACCCATTTCTATCAAATCTCATTAGGTACAGATATTCATGCAACTATAAATTCACTGCAACAAATTATACACCCCATACCAATACTTCATCATTACTTGAGAATGAGCTTGTTTAAATCTACAGTCAGTAAAAGCAATCTATATTCTCAGAAACTATACTTACTCAATAGTACTTATCACTGAGAAACATGGAACATAGTTGATGAATTGTGAGGATCAGAACTTGACTTGAAAATACGATCCATAAAAAGTAGTAAAGAAATAGCACTGGAAAATTAGGGAGGAACAGATTATTTAAGACATAGTTCAAGGATGAAAAGCATGTATGTAGTTGAAAATATAGCCAATGAAACATTTTAGAAGAACATAATTGAAGATCATCTTCAAGAATGTAATGTACCATATCATGAAAGAGAATGGAAGAGGTTGACTCTTAAGCAAGAGATAATTTTACAGTTTTTGTGGTAGTCTGAGAAAGAGGTTGACCAATACAATTTACAGCTTTTGGTGATGACGAGAAAACAATAATGAGATATGCATTAGCCTTACAGACTAGATGCATGAGCAAGTAAACTGAAAAATACAAATATATAAGAAAAAAGTCTGATATAAGGCAGCTGTGACCATTCTTAAAATAAAAATGCAAATGATGATTAAGAGAAGAGATATTTATTCCCACTGGGGGACCCAGAGACTAAGGGTAGTATCCCTGAGGGAGGACCATCAAGACAGATGTCAACCACTATCTATGGAAAAAGGATAAGCACAAACAGGAATGAGTGATATGATGCTGATTTTACAACAAAGAGCTAAGTTCTTCCCTCTCTTCTTTTAGCCAGTGTCCCTGGACTTTCTCTTTTGTTTAGGTAGCTAGATACCAAGGTTTGGATCACATGAATCCAGCCCTCTGAGAAGACATTCCTACCCCAGAGGACCCGTTTGACACTCACATGTGTCAAACTGTCACCATATAGTGACAGCTGATATTTAGGGTGCCAATCCCCAGAGTGAGGTTTCATTATGGAGTGAAAGTAGAAAAAGATAGAATTTTTATTACTGTTTATGTTTTCTAAAAACTAAAACGCTACTTTTATCTAAAAATATATTAATACAGTATTACAAGTATACATTTTATAAAATACAAACTTATATTATTAATAGTAATTAATAATATCTTTATTAATAATATCAAACCATGTAATCTTAATAATTTTATAATATATTATAATATAATTTTCCTGTGCTCACAATGTTTTAACAATAGAGTAACGTGATGATCAAAGATTGGAAAGAATACTCTGAGGTGTCAACTATAGACACAATACACAAGAGACACTTTTTTTATGCATAAGGAATTGGAATTTCTCAGATCAGAGTTGTGTGAAGAACACTGAATAATAGTAAGAGAGCATTTAGCATCATGAGTGGTCTCCTTCCTGTAATATCATATGTTAGAAATTACAAGGCTTTCACTTATTGCAAATACTATTACATGATACAAGATAATAAAAGTTGATGCTAGGCCAAGCACATTGGCTCATGCCTATAATCTCAGCTATTCATGAGTCAGAAATTGTAAGGATCACAGTTCAAGGAAGCTAGCCAGGTTAAAAAAGTTAGCAAGGCCTCATCTCAACCAATAAGCTGGGAGTGGTGGTTCACATCTATAGTCCCAGTTATGTGGGAGGCCAGAGGTAGGTGACTCATGGTCCAAGCAGACCTGAGCAAAAATGTGAAACCCTAATTAAAAAAGAACCTAAGAACAAAAATGACTGAAGGAATGGCTCAAGTGACAAAGTTCTTGCCTAGCAAGTAAAAGGCTCTGAATTAAAACCCCAGTACTGCCCCCCCACAAAAAATTAATAAATAAAAGCAGATGCTAAGCCAGGTTTGGTGGTACATGCCTCTAATTTCAGCACTCAAGAGTCTGAGGCAAGAGAATCATGAGTTCAAGGCCAGCCCAGGCCGCATAGTGAAATCCTATCAAGAACAAGGAGAAAACAAAAAAGAAAAGAGAAGGGAAAGGAATGGAAGGGAAGGGAAGGGAAAAAGGAAATGTATAAATGGTTACACAAGCTGTTTGTCCTGACTTTCACATAAAATTTTAGGATTGTATTTCCTTCAATTCCCTTCTCCCCCATGAGGTCATCACCAATAGGAGATTCTTACTGCAGAGAGCTCACACACATTTGTAAGACCTCTGACATGATAAAAATCAGCATTATTCAGTTACAGACGCTTTCTATGGGAGAACAGATACTCAAGACCCTATATGAACAAAGATACTGGTTTCCAAATGGATGTAAAAATCAAGTTAATTGAAGTCTCAATGTAGAAGGAACTCAAACATGGATTGTTTTTAAATAAAATAAGTAACAACACAAATCTATTAATCCAGTTTGCAAAATCATCTGAGTTTTGAAAATACAGTGTTCCAAACTCAACTTATTATAACTTTAGTCATTTAGATTAAAAAAAAAATCTAATGGCAAATGCCATTCAAAAGGAGAAAAAGTAATACGAACACATTTTTTTTTTCATCCCCTTTAACCATTAAGCTAAACTGGCCAAACTGAATCTCTAAAACAAAATAGTTTCTGGGCCTGAAGCAAATTTTTACAGTAAAGATATTTGCTCTGGAAAGTGGTGGTTTAATGGAAACACCCTCAGACCTTTGTCTCCAGTAGAGTTAGTAGGTCTCCCATAAAGACATGGTTTAAACCAGCAACCACAGCGTCTTTTTTTTTTAACCTACTAATTGTCCTTTCAAAGATCAGATCTCATTCCAGTGTCTCCAATGAATTGCCCTGTGAACTCAGAAAGCACTCTTCTCAAACTGCCCAAAGGTTCAAGTGAAGAAATAAATGGCGGGAGTTAGATGCTACTGTTTGGTTCTTACATTTCTATTCCTCTAATACTAGTTACAGCTTGAACTGCACCTAACTGACAAAGCCTGCAGACTATTCATTCAATTAGCTTTAATAGGATTACAACACTACTTTGGAACTGCAGACTTCAATAGACAAAAATCTTGGCAAATATGCCTTTCATGTATCCTGTTAATTCTAAAATAAATAGTTATTTAAGGCAACACAAGATACATAAGATATTTTAGTATTTTGCTTTTCAACTCAAATATTTTCCCATTACAGTGAAGTTTCAACACCCAAAATTTAAAAAGAAGGGTTGATATGTGTGTATATGAATTAAATTTTATTCTCGCTAATAGTATTCTTTTAACTGGCTTAAGATCAGAGCTATGGCTAAAGAAGACACTCAACATATTAATAAATATAATTATTTTGTGAGCTGGGCAATCTCCACCAAAAGAACCAGCAGATTTTTTATAAAGAGCATTACCTCTCCCTTTACCAATTTTTTTTAAATGCAGAAAACATAGGTCACCTCGATTGTCACTGAGTAATTGACCACTTGCCAAATTAGACCTCTAATCCTATACCCAAAAAGTTATACTTACTGCAGAAGTGAACGTGATCATTGCTGGAAAAGTAGCTCCACTCAAAAATGCAAGTAAAATTAGCTAAGGGCCACTATAAATGTTCTTATGATGATTTAAACCAGTCCCAAAGAAAAATAGATTTACCATTCTCAACAAAGTTGCAAAAATTTGCATCTGTCATTGGTTCATTTATTCAGCCAATTAACATTTACTGAGTTCTGGTTAACACATCATCAGACTTAGTACTTTGAAGTTTCAAGAAAAGCAGTAGAATTGGGCTTTGTCCTCAAGGGAAAACTTCCTAGTAAGAGGCAAGACATGACATTCATGAAACCATGGTAAGACAACATGGGAACTCTGTAATGTGGTCTATAGAATATGTATGCTTAAGAAAATGGAGAAAGTTCAAGAAAAATCTACAGATAAAATTCATGGGAAAGGCATTCATTCTTACCTTTTTTAAAACAAAGCAAACTTTTCAAGGGCACAATATGAAAAGAGATGGAGTCATAAAGGCATAAGGCTGGACACAAAGAAGAAAAATAATGCAGAATTGAGGCTTCAAACTCTGAAGATGAAACTTCATAGATGATGAAGGGTTGTAAATCAGGCCTTCCAGATGTAAGAGTCTCCTATTGGTGATGATCTCGTGGACGGAGAAGGAAACTGGCGGAAATACAATCTTAGATAATAAAACTTCTACAACTTCATATATGACTTACCCTGTTCATTGGTTTTAGGACTGGTTTGTTTTGTTTTTCCTTCCCTTCTTTAAGAATTTTATCACTTTCTCAGTGTGCTCTTCTCAAATGCATATTTTCTTTTTAATGTCATATTACATAATTTTTCCTTACATCTATTATCCATTATGCCCAAAGTAATTTTTCATTTTTATAAAAAATAAACTTTACCTTATTTCCATCTAAAATAACATCATTGATTCCAAAGCTCTGATAGGGAATGCAAGATCGTTGTGTATATTAGGAAAATATATTCATATGTGGGTATTTCATGGAGAGAATACAAGCTCTAAAAGTTTGCATAGGTATAAACCAACCCACCAAAACAAAAAACAGTAATAAAATACAGTTGTGTTACTTGGGTTTCCTGCCTAAGAAGGTAGTTTACAAAACTTTTGTACACAGGGTTTTGTTGTTGTTTTGCTTCATTTTCCATTTTCCCCCAGGCTTCAAAAATGTAACAGAACTCATTTTCAAAGTGAGTTGAGTGAGTTTACAAAAACAAAACCACAAGAAGAAACTGAAATCATAGAAAACAGGCATCAAAACCACTGAGAGGTTGGAGACCAACAAAATAACATATGAGGTAGTTTTAAATACATTAGGAGGTGGAAAGTGACAAAAATAATCTTGATTCCTGAGTGTGAGAGCATAAAAACTACAGAGAATTTGCAGCATTTGGTAACCTGAACAGCTTTACAAATGTCAGAACTGGTTTGAAGTCAGATGGATAAGACCAACTGCTGCTAATGTGATTACTTTTTTCTCATTATGCTTAGGTCTAGACTAGATTTCAAGTTTTAGCTTCCCATAAGCACAACCTTGTAATGACGAATGTATTTAAATTTTTTAAGTAAGAGTACATTTTCTTTGAGATGTAGTACCCTTACAGAGTATGCAGTTTGTGGACAGATTCTCTCTGTTATTTTTTATTCAGTGGTCAATTTAGCGTACATTATTATAATAGCACCAGCATTGTAGAATGAGCTCACCATACCTAACCTTTATACTATAAATTGAAGTTAAATTGCTAACTCCCATCAGATGGTAATTAAATGTAGGATCACTGATTTTATGTAGCACATTGTGTTTTAAATATATATGCCTGGGATATCCAGCAGATGAATTGCTACTTATAGATACTAATAATGAGGATGTTGGTTATTTTTTCAACTTTAATTAATAGGTGTAATACCCACTTGCAAAGGCATCATTAAAATGATATCCAAGATTTACAGAATTTATAATACCAGGTTGGTTTCTTAATATCCCTTTCAGAGTTTGACCTTTTCAAAATGCAGTCTAATATTTGGCCATAAAACCACTGAATTTTCAAAACTTTGTTACCTTAACTCACCTTAAAACCTATTTTTATGATGCTATTCTGCTTTTTTGGAAAAGAAAAAACATTTTCACTGATGTAAGTATACCAGTTGCAAAAACAAAAGTAAGTGTGTTTGGGGGTTGATACATGCATGGTTATATAAAAAGGTGCACACACATATACATTAAATTCTACCTAAATAATATCTAATATGTCATTCCATCTATAAGACTTAATGATATACCCCAAATTATCACCTTTCTTCCTTTCACTACCAAAGGAGACTTTTATTTCCTGAAATCTCTCAATGATTTATAATCTAGCTTCTATTCCTAAGTCTTTAAGAAATTGTGATAATTTCAAATGTCAATTATGATCACTGTAGTCCAATGGCCTCCCTAAAATCTGCATTTCCTTTTCTCTTACATCATTTGGATGATCTCCTCTTGCCTAAGTATGTCTTGCTTTGATCTCCATCATATCATACGGTTTTTCTTCTCATCTACCATTCTCAATATTTCCTCTCTTCCTCTTCACCCTTTTTGTCTTACACTCCTGAGTATGAGTGTGCTCCAAGATTCTATCCTTCACTGACTTTTCTGTTGCCTTTATCTGTTCCCTTTGCAACTAATTTAGAAATAAAGTGTAATCCAAATATTACTTACGTTTACTGTCCCATCCTAAATTCAAGCTCAACATGACCCAAGCATAACTTTCATTTTCCCCTATTAATTAAAACCCCTTCTCTGGCGATTCTTATAGTATCAACTATTTTCCAGGCACTCACACTCAGGTGTCTACTCTCTTATGGCTGAGGCAATATTAGCCCCTCACTGATACTTGTATCTACAAATAGTCACATATACTGAATTTCTTCAGAGTCTCTTGTTGTTCCTTCATTTTTTGCCTTGTTATTACTATTATACTAAACCTAAATATGGTAGCTGACTACTAAAATAAAATATCTAGATAGGATTTAATGTCTCCTAATCCAAAATCCAAAATGATGAAGATACAATTGAAAATCATTCATCATTCACTGAATGAGAAAAGTCACAGAATGAGTCACAGAAATGACAGTAAATCCTAAGAATTTAAAGCAGTACCATAAAAATGTTTCAATTAAAAATCTCAAATGATCTTTGAGTCAATGAAAAGTATAGAAGATAGTTGTAAATAGGAACCAATGCAAATTATGGAAATTAAAATTACAAGAACCTAGTTTTAAAACTCATCAGATGAACTCAGTAGTAAATTAGAGATGAGAGAGATAAAAATCAGTAAACTTGAGGGTAAGTCAATGGAATATATATTCAGGATGTTGTTCAGAATGCTGAACAAAAAATGATTAAAACTGAAGCTTGTAAAATAACAACAAAATGATAATTTTGAGTCATTAAAGTTTTAGAAAGATAGAATAAAATATGTGTAGCTGGAAGAAATATCAAACAAATAATAACTAAAATTTCCTCTCATTGTTGAAAGGCATAAGTCTACAGGTTAAAGAATCTAGCTAATGAAAAATAGAAAAAGAAAAAAAATCCTAGAAATTCACTCCCAGGAACAACATAATCAAAATTTAAAACAATGTAGATAAGAAAGTAGAGAGAGATGATTTATTACCTATCAGGTTCAAATGACAATAATTTCTATTCATAAACCATGGAGACCAGAAGGAAATAGCTTCAAGTGCTAAAAGAAAAGAACTGTGAACCCAAATTCTAGGTCTGGTGAAAATATCTTTCAATTATGAAAGAGAAATATGAAACATGCTTAGATTAGGGAAATCTGTCCTTAAAGGGATGGCTAAGAGAAATTCTCCAAACAGAAACAAAAGGTTAAAAAGAGACTTAAATTAGTTAGATTCACCTCCTCCATCATTCTCCCTCATCTGCCTCCCCACATCTCAGAACAATTTCAACAGGTTTCATTGTTCTATTTTCATACATGAATATAAAATATATCCAACATATTAGCCTTCTTTAATCCTCTCCTTATTCCTTCCCCCTCCCAATGGTACTCACCCCCAGACAGTACCTATTTTACTTTCCTGTCCTTTATTGTTTAATTGTATTTTGTTAGTTCAGGAGGGGTTACCCTGTTATTTCAGACATGTATATATCATACTTTGATTAGATTAAATTTTCCATTGCTCTGTTCTTCTATTATTCCACAGCTTACAGTGCATTGCATTATACTATCTTCATGCACAAATGCAATGTTTCAATACTTTTGACTCTTTAACCTTCTCTTTCCCTCTCCTGCCTCCCCATGGTCCTCTCAGATTGACCCACTAATACAACCATGCTGTCTTTCGTGCTCTTGCTCTCTCTCTCTCTGTATATACATTTATATGTATGAATTTATGTATATACATATTAGTATATGTATATAAGATCATGTATGTATTTATGTGTACATTTATCTTATAGGTCTAGCTTGCACATATTAGGGGAAACATGCCAGCTTTGACTTTTACAACCTGGCTTACTTAGATTAACATGATGTTCTCCAGTTCTGTCCATTTACCTGCAAACAACATAATTTCATTCTTTTTTATGACTGAATGATACTCCATAGTGCATATATACCACATTTTTTAAATCCATCCATCAGTTGTGGGGCATCTGGACTATTTTCAAAGTTTTACTACTGTAAATAGTGCCTCAATAAACATGGATATGCAAGTGGCTCTATCACATCCTGGAACATATTCCCTCAGGTATATGCCCAGGAATGGTATGGCTGAACCATACAGTAGTTCTATTTTTAGTTTTTTCTTTGCCAGCATTTGTTGTTGTGTGTATTATTGATGGTAGCCATTCTGACTGGTATGAGGTGAAATCTATGTCCTTTTGATTTGCATTTTCTTTATAGCCAAGGATGTCAAGCATTTCTTCATGTATTTATCCACCACTTAATTTTCTTTTTTCAAGAATTATCTGTGCAGTTCACTTGTCCATTTATTCAGTCATCTAATGATTCTTTGAAGGGTTAGTTGTTTTGAGCTCCCTATAAATTTTGGTTATTAATTCCCTGTCAGATGAGTAGCTGTCAAAGATTTTCTCCCATTCTGGAGGTTGTCTTTTCATCCCAGTAATTGTTTCTTTTGCTGTGCAGAAGCTTTTTAGTTTCATACAATCTCACTTGTCAATTCTTTCTCTTAATCACTGAGCTATTGGAGTTCTATTCATAAAGATATTACCTATGCCTGTATTATCCACTGTATTCCCTTTTTTTTCGTGGAGTAATTTTATCATATTATATCTTATTCTGGTGTCTTTGGTCCACTTTGAATTGATAATAGTGCAAAGTGAGATTCTGGGATCTAGTTTCAATCTTCTGCAGGTAAATATTCAGTTTTCCCAAAACCATTTATTGAAGTGCTACCTTTTCTCCCACACATCTTTTGGCTCCTTTGTTGAAAATTAAATGGCTGTTGATATGTACATTTGTTTCTGGGTCTTCTATTCTATTCTATTGGTCTTCGTGTCTGTTTCTGTGCAGTCCCACACTATCTTTATTACTATAGCTCTATAGTATAGTTTAAAGTCAGGTATTGTGATACCTCCAGCATTTCTCTTTTTGCTCAGGATTGCTTTGACTATTTGAGGTCTTTTGTGGTTCCATAAGAACCTTAAAGAACTTTAGGGTAGCCTTTTCTATTTCAGGTAAGAATGTCGTTGGAATTTCAATGGGGGTTGCATTACAGTGCTACTGTTTCACAATATTGATTCTTCCCACCCATGGGCAAGGGAAGTCCTTCCATCTCCTAGTGTCTTCATTGGTTTCTTTCCTCGTGACTTTTGTCATTGTGTTGATTCTTCACCTCCTTTGATAAATATATTCCTAGGTATTTTAATTTTTGAAGCTATTGTGAAAGGTATTATTTTCCTGATTTCTTTCTTAGACTGCTCATTGTATATAGAAATGCAACTGATTATTGTGTATTGATTTTGTATCCTGACACTTTGCTGAATGTGTTTGTGTGATCTAAGAATTTTTTGGTAGAGTTTTTGGGGTTTTTCAGGTAAAAGATCTTATCATCTGCAAACAGGCATAATTTGACTTCTTTCTTCATTATTTGAAAACCTTTTACTTCCTTCTCTTGTCTGGAAATTGCTCTAGCCAAGAATTCCACTATTGTATTGAATAAGAGTGGGGAGCATGGACACTTTTGTCTTGTTTCTAATATTAGAGGAAATTACTTCATTTTTACCCATTCAATCAATGAATTAGAGACCAAAATAATGCTACAATGAATTAATTAAACAAAAAGTTGGTTCTTTGAAAACATAAATGAGATCAGCAAACCTTTAGCCAAATTAAAAGAACAAAGGAAAAAATCCAAATTAATAAAAATCAAAGAAGCAAAAGGGGTATTACAACAGATACCAATGAAATTCAGATGATCATTGAAGAATATTTTGAAAACCTATTCTCCAGAAAACTGGAATATCAAGAAGAAGTAAATTTCTTGCCACATATAACAACCCACCAAGAATGAACCAAAAGTATATTAACAATTAAACAGATATATGACAAGCAATGAAATTGAGACAGTTATAAAAAACTTACCAACAAAGAAAAGCCCAAGCCCTGACAGATTAACTGCTGAAATTTACCAAACATTTAAAGAACTAATACCAATGGTCTTCAAACTATTCCATAAAATACAAAAAAGGAGGAGTACTACCAAACTCATTTTATGAAGCCAGTATTACCCTAATTACAAAAACCAGGTAAAGATGCATCAAAAAAAAAAGTTATAGGTCAGTATCCCCGATAAACATAGATGCAAAAGTTTTCATTGAAATACTTGCTAATAGAATCCAACAATACATTTACAAGATCATACACCATGATCAAGTAGGTTTCATTCTAAAGATGGTACAACCTATGCAAATCTATAAAAACAATATAACACATAAACAGAATCAAGGACAAAATACATCATCATCTCAATAGATGCAGAAAAAAACCTTTGACAAAACTCAACGTCCTTTCATGATAAAAGCTCTGAAGAAGTTAGGAATAGAAGGAACATTCTTCAACATTATAAAAAGTGATTGATATTTTTAATCACAGTTTGGGTTTTGCAGAAAAACTGTACATAAAGTACAGAATTCTCATACAGATCCTCACTCCTCATTCTCCCAGTTTCCCATTTTTTGATACCTTGTACTAGTATGACCCACTTGTTATAATTGATGAACCAATACTGATACATCATTGTTAACTAATGTTCGTATTTTACATTAAGGTATGTTCTTTGTGTTGTACAGTTGTATAAATATTGGCAAATGCATAATGGCATACCTGCCAACAGAGTGTCATATAGAAGTTTCATGGACCCACCCAACTGTCCCTCCCACTGCTCCCTTGGATTCTCAATGGAGACTTTTAACCTTTTTACTGTCTACATAGTTTTGACTTTCCAGAATGTCAGATTGTTGAAATTATGAAACTTGTTGAAAGTATGCCATCTTTTCAGATTAGTGTCTTTCACTTTTAATGTGCATTTTAATGTTTTTCTGTATTTATATGTGACTCAGAAGCTGGTTTCTTTTTATTAATGAATAATGTTTTATTGCATAGATATGCTAGTTTGCTTGCTAATTTTTCTAATATCTTGATTGCTTCTGAGTTTAGGCAATTAACAGTAGTTATAAACATTGATGTACAGGTTTTTCTGAAAACCTTTGTTTTCACTCACTTGGGTAAATTCCAAAGAATGTAATTGCTGAAACATACAATAGAGACTTCATTTTGCTTTTATAGAAACCAACAGGCTGTCTTCCAAAATGGTTGCACCATTTTATATTTTCATGAGCAATGAATAAGAGTTACTATTTCTCTACATTTTTACCAGCATTTGGCATTTTCAGTGTTTTGGATTTTAGCCATTCTCATAGGTGTGTAGTGATAGCTCATTGTCATTTCAATTTGCAATTTCCTAACAACACGTGATGAACATCTTTTCTTATCTTCTTTTTCCATTTCTGTGTCTTCATTGGTGAAGTATTTGTTCAGATCCTTCACCCATTTTAAAAATTGGATTATTTGCTTTCTTATTGTTGAGCTTTAAGAGTTTTTTCCATAAGAAAATTTAAAGTTGTGTTTGATGGGCTTTGCAAAAATATAATGCTTTCTGATGTGTTGCAGTCAAAGTAAAAAAAACTACAAAAATTATATTTATAAAGTGGGCACAGTAAAAGAATCTAAATGGAAGTCAATTTTCTACACTTTAATCAAAGTGATAAAATGTCAATACCAATAGTCTATGATGTATACAGCCCATGACCACAGACATATGCACACTGTAGCACCTAGAGCAACCATCAAGAAAACTACACACTGAGATAAACTCAGAAATACCATAAATGAATAAAAATGAAACTCTGAAAGATAATCAAGTAATCCATAGAAAGAAAAGGGAAACAGAAGAGTGAGCGAGGGAAAAAAATAGAAAAAAAAAGGCATAAAATAACAGACTTAACCCTTACATGTCAATAAGTGTATTGGTTATAACCATTCCTAATATATCAATTAAAACACAGAGACATCATGTTGGGCAAAAATATGATCAAATTGTACGCTGTCTATAAGAAACTTACTTTATACATAATGTAAGTAGGTTGGATGGGTAGAACAAAGATAGACCATGCAATCATAATTTAAAAAAAAAACAGAAGCTACTACATTAATATCATGTAAGCTAGATTCCTGATCAATGAAACTTACCAGAAAGAAAGAAAAAAAAAGAAATTTCACAGTAGTCCGAGAGTAAATCCACCATGAAGACAATAATCCTACATGTATATGCACCCAAAAAGGATTCATCAAAATGCATTAAGAAAGAACTGTTAGAACTGAAAGGAAAAAATATACAATTCTGCCAATTTGAATTGGAGGTTTCAGTACTCTAAACTGTAAAGGTAATACATTTTGTAATTTAAAAGCTTAATAAAAAATTATAGGCCCAGATGCCTTAGAGAAATCTACCAAACACTGAAAGTTGTCACCAACTCTACACAATTTCTTCCAGAAAATAGAAGAGGAAATAATATTTTCTAGCTCAGTTTATGAAGTCAGTATCACCCTAATACCAAAATCAGATTAAAAATACTAAGAAAGAGAGAAAAAAAGCTACAGATCAAAATCTTGCATAGATTGAGATGCAAAAAATCCTCAGTAAAAATTTAGCAAATTGTATCTAGCAATGTAACAATAGAGTTCTTAGACATGACACAACTTACAAAAAAATTGGCAAGTTGGACTTCATTAAAACTAAAAACATTGACTCTGGGAAAGGCCCTGTTAAATGGATAAAAAGATAGACAAGGAGAAAATATTTGCAAACCACAAAGACCTACAAAGGAATTGCATATAATATATGATATATGTAATACATGGAGAGAAGTACGAATGAAGTCAAGTATTGATTTCACAGATCTTTACGATGTTTATACAATTCTCTTCACTTGTAGATTTAAGGAATTTGACACAATACTCTAGTAATGGTTATACCATGTTAATTAATCAAGAAAGTAAGGTTCTGCTCATAATCCAATAGCAAAATACACTAGGTTATAGTTAAAGTAGCCAATGAATTGATGAATTGGACCTCTCTGTATCCACTCCATAATGTAGGCTTCTCCCACATCAACTCAGGGTTAACCATGTTGTTGATTTGACTAATGGGACATCATGCAAGCATAAGCTTAAAAAAAGGGGCTGGTCCCTTTCTTTCCAGTTTTTATATCCCTGCTACATATAAAAAAGATGAGTCATCCTGCTAGAGACACATAGCCCAGCCAACACCAAAAAAATAGACTTTTAAATAAGCTGTCTTAAACTTCCAGACTTGAAGATAGTCACTAATAAGATGTAAAATGCACAGGAAAAGAAAGAATGAAGTCAACGCAGTCAACCCAGTCCATATTGCAAACACAGAGAATCATAAAGAGGGAAAAAAGTTGTTTAGATTGCTGATTTTCATTGTAGTTAGTAATGCAACAAAGACATATCTAGTGCAGTTTCTTATTAATGTGTTTAAATTTGATTTCAAAATAAACACAAGTAAATGGATTGTTCCAATTGTGTAGTTGAGTACGTTCACTCTAACTCCTCATTTCAAAAATCTTTAATAATTCTAATATTTTACCATTTGGGGGATCATTAAAGAGATTAACAGTGTTGATGTAGATGGTATGGGAAATTGAATTAAGTCTGAGTTAGTATGGGACCTACCAATTATATTTCATTGTTAATTTACCAATAATGATTATGGCTTCAAATTCTGCCTGATCTTCTTAACATCAAATGGCTAAATATTAAATTCAGAATTTACTCAGAACCAATTAATGGTTTTATTAAACATACCTTTAGACAAACCTTCAAGCCTTAGACCATTATATACTGTAGACTGTTTTTCTTATCATCTGTTTGTTACAGTTGAAAGGAGAACTTGTTTCCAAACAGGAGAATAAGCACTCTTAAAAGAAAAAAATGTTCATTTGTCATTGTAATTTTGCCAAGCAAGTTTTTAAGGGTAATTTGTGTAATTTATTATTTGAGCTATTATTTAGCCCAATCTAGCAAGCACACTAATATGAAAAACCATCTCAGCAATAATAAAATTTAAAGTAAGTCAATCTTTATGCTTTAGGGCATAATTTGGTTACCAGTTGGGGTCAGGAAGAAATTTTCCCCATAGTGTTGTGTTGCAAATTACTGTAGGTGTAGAGAGAACAAGAGAGAGAGTCAGGGGGTTACATGGCCCTCTAAAGCATCTGGTATCTGATGCTTTCAGAGTGAGAATTCAGGGTAAGATGAAATAGGCAATTGTTCCTGTATGTCAATTCTGATATTCCTATGAGCTGCTAGTATGACACTGCTGCCACCAGGGAGGGATGTCCTATGGAACAAATGTCACTCACAGTATTATATGATCTACCTATCTCAACAAATAATTGCTTGGCACTTCTGCCCTATAGCAAGGGTCTGAAAATATATGATGGTGTGAACACAATGAGTAAGCAGATGGACACAGAAAAAAGAAAGAGCAAAAGCATACTGAGCCTGCAACACTGTGTAAAAGTCAGAAGTGAGTAGGGAAGCAGGTGTCTTTCCTTATTTTCAGGGACTAAAGCCACAAATCAGGATTTTTCTGTTATTAGTTATTTAAAAGTTCTATGTTAAAATGTCTTACAATGAGTAAGAGCTGCATGAAGTTCAATTTATTGAAACAAAGAAACCTTGCTTTTTTGGTATACACTTCAATCTCCATTTGAAAATGATTTCATTTTACTTAAGGCCTGAAACTGATATGAGACTCCCATCACCAATGCCCTCCACTTCTACCCACCACAACCCTCCTCCCCTCACCCATTCAACCCTCCCTCCCAAAAAAAAAGAAAAGAAAAAGGAAAATCTAGGCTGGGATAAGAGGATGGACACAAAGACTGACAATGAATGACACAGGACAATTGAGATGGGACTTGCCTGAGACAGACAGCAAGAGAGGGGAAAAAATGTCCTTTTAAAATATCACTAAGGGAATCAAAGAAGGCAAGATCCTTTTTCTGATAAAAAGGGAAAAGTTAATAACAGTGAAGAAAGAGAAGGCAATTGCAATCTGCTCCCACTGTAATGGAAGAAAAGAAGATAAAGATAGAGCCAAAAAGAAACAATTTTAAATAAGTTTAACATATGTGTTGCTTTCAAACCTTATATAATTCTTTGCTTAAAGTTTTTTAAATGTTTAAACTATTTGCCCCAATAGTAAGCCTGATTGATTATTTGGAGAAAAAGGAAGGGTGTTTTTGTACACAAGAACCAGCAACGGAATTTTTAAAATAACATCAATGGCAGAAAAGAGTGGGAAAGGTCAATAATATATTGTATGTTATGTTATTGCAAGTTATTAAAAGACATATATTGTAAGTTACTAAAAGGCATTAAGTCATATCTCAGAATTAGAAAATGCTTCAGGACATTATTGATAGATGTCTGTGCCAATAGTGGAACACAAATAATAACTGCTTTGAAAGTTTTCTAGACAAAAATAATTTTTCTATTTAGTAATGTCTGAAAACTGTGATTCAACTGAACATTTGTTCATATTTTGGAGCAGATCCAAAAATGATTATTAAGGAAAGCTCTAAGCTTGGCTTACTTGTATCCCTTTCTTTAGCCTTTTAAAGTTAAGGAGTACTAGAGGGGTTCTTTAATTTTTATCATGTTAATCCTACCATATTTTTCTATGTTTTTAAAACTTTAATAATCTGTATCTAGTTATTAATATGTAAAAACAGGATATGAGGTCTGTATTAAAGAATATGATCTCAATTTTTTTCTATCCAGTCTCAAGCTATCATCCAACTGAGAAAAATAAAATACACAGAAGAAATTGCCTGAGGATCAATTGTGCAATTTATTCACTCTTCTCAGAAAGGAAAGGGAAGGTAACATTCACCACCCAGTTCCACTCAACTTAAGGAGTTTATTTTAATGGTAATGAGAAGACACTGGGAAACTTACGTTGTGTTTGCTTATTGGGGAGATGGCTACTACAGTCATATTTAGATGACAATTGATCTCTGGGGCACATGGCATAGACAGATTGGACAGGAACAAGATTGGAAACAAAGATACCAACATAGAGCACTGTAGTAATATACATGAGAAATGATGATGACCTTGACTGGGAAAATGCCTACAGTAATAGAGAAAACTGGATATCTCTAAGAATAATTTAACAGGAAGATGCAATAGGACTTTTTCAATAATAAAGATGAAGGGGAGAGAAGAGAAAAGAATGGTATCAATTTGAAGGCTTGAGCAAATGCATAGGTACATGCTCCAGTTATGAAGTACAACACACTGAAGAAAAAGCAGGGCCTCCATTTTGTTTTATTTGTTGAAGGCATAAGGGGACACTAGATTGCTAATTTAGTTTGGGCCACATTGAGTTTGCGTATAGGCAGAAGTAGTTATATATGTGGATGTGTAGTTTAGAGAAGGGCTCTAAATTGAAGACAAATATTTGTAGATTATTAGCATTTACATTAAGCTGTGGTACTGGATAGATATACCTGGGATAGTACAAAAGTCAGAAGCAAAGAACTCCATGAGTGGAGTATAAAGGAAAACCATTTATTAATGTAATATTTTAAAGACATCTAATATGTTCTGGTCACCAGAGCTGTACCTACAAACAAGACAGACAAAGTCCTTTCGCACACAACTTCCAGTTTCAGTGGGTAAGCCAAACAATTAGCCAATAAACATTAAACAACAACAACAACTCTAGCACAATAGGTTATGTATTTTCAGGCACTTTGAAGAGCTGCATAGAAAACAGACAGCATGTGGTGATTATGGATACCTGGAATGTGTGAGAAGTGCAGCAGGTGAAGGAAAGGAAGAAGCATTCAGCACCCCACCCAAAGAAGCAGAGGAGGGGATGGGAACAGGTGTCCTAGTAACTCACAAAGGAAAACTGCTGTAACTTAGAACCAACAAAAAAAACACACAAAGTAGAAAGCTTGTTTTCTAATGAAGTGAAAAATTCAGAAAGTGAGAAGTGTTTTTGCCAAAACCTCTCCTTACAGTGTACAGAGCAATCAGAATGGACAGGTCTTGAAAAAATTCTAGAAAGTCAATACCTTGAACCTCAACTCTAGAAACCTGAAAGAACTGGTAACTCTTGAAATATAGTGAGGAAAAGTAATTAACAAATGACAAAGATGTGATATTTCTTAAATCTTGCACTGAATCCTTACTTTATATGATTGTATGTTAGTATTAAATGTATAATTTGAAATGGAAATATATACAATCCCTGCTGTTCTCAAAAACTTATGTTCGAAATTTCACTCACAGGGTTAGGTATCACTTTTAGAGAACATTATTTACTTTATCAAAGCTTCTAGAAATAATTAGCACCTAGATATTCTTTAGCTAGCTAGTCCTTGCTTTTGGCAATGGAAAAACCACTGAAGTAGTCAAAATATGTATAAATTAAAATCTGATAAACATCTGTATACACTGAAGTGGAAAAATAAATATAAAATTAATAGGTATGAATAAAATAACCAAGTGAGGAGAGATTTGTCACACAAATTTATATGTTATGTATGTATTATCATAATGATCTAAAGAAATACTTTTGTTCATTCCTGTGAGGCATTTTAAGTAAATATGAGAAATTTAAAGAGATACTATGGTCCTAATAAATTAATGAAAACCTTAAAAATGAGGAAAAGTTGAAAATGGACAACAGTCTTTATATTTATGGAGGAAGATTATGAAGTTAAAAGTGACTAATATTCTATGTTTCAAGATAAGTAAAAGGAAATTACACTAAAATTATAGGCCAATAGTAGCAAAGAAGAGGGAGAACATTGATATTCTAACTTCTCTGTCTGCTATAATATATGACCCAAAAGGTTGTGGAATTCTTTCAGCTTCATTACATAAAATCAAGATAGACCTGAGACACAGGTACTGAAAGAACAGGTGACTCCCCCACTTACCCCCTGGGCTTTGGTGAGCCATTTTCTTGCATTAGTAGCTCTTGGGCTATAAAACTATTGTGCAGTGTATTAGATGCTGCAAGTCTCAGGCATGTAATGTACGTTATTCAGACAACACAATGTGGATTAGGTGACTTTAGGCTTCTTTATTCAGGTGCTGATCATAAGTTGAATGAACTTAGCATAAGCACAGCTATCATTTCAATCCATCCATTACTCGTTATCAGATAGTAATAGATATATTTGTTCAAGTCTGAGCCAGACATTCCTCATGCTTACAACAAAAAGGAACTTTGGAGGTGGGGAATGTTCATTCTGATCAAAAAACTTTTTATAGAAACTGCATAATTGTCACTTTGTTTTTTCAGCTATAGAGCTTCTGTAATTTCTATCCCTTTTATCAACACTAAAGGGAGAGCAACTTTTAAAATTTGTAAGGTATAATATGTAGGCCAACTTAACATAATTTTCTTTTTTTTGGTTTGGGCTTTATAATAAAAATAGGGTTTTAAAAGTTCTTTGAAATAAGGAACTTCAAAAGGATGTCCAGCATAAATTTAAATGAGATTTATATCTGAGGAGATGACTAAATCCTACAGGCTACTTAACAAATTTAAACACCCAAAGTACAACTGGAAAATGGGGTTGAAACATGGAAAATTTAGCAACTAAATATATGATTATAAGGTTTTTTTGCTACCTGCACTTGATTTATAAGTTTTACCTCTTATCCATATTAATACCTTTAATATATGCCCTTTTGTACTTTTCTTTTCCTATATCCAACTCTATTCCTAGCAGCCATTTTTCCCTAGGGCCCCAGAGAAAAGTAAAATGATAGCAAACACTAGGAAAAAAATGTAGAAAGTTCCAAGGAGAAGTAATGTGCTTCCTCAAAAAATCATAGAAAGAGGACAAAGGGAGACTAAAGGTCAGATATGACGCTCCTGATTCCCTACTCTGGAACAAAACCAATATATAGTGTGTATGCAGTGGAAAGTTTGCAAAAGGCTAGAAACTGCAACAGAGAAACTAAGAAACATAAATGAGAAGAGTTTTTGTCATTTTTCCATTTAGAGCTTAGAGTATTAAGTGACCTCTGCATATTACAAGTAGTGATTTACAAGTAAGTATTCCTGTAGGGCCCCAATAGAAAAGGACAGTCCAACCTTGGTTCTATAGTTGAAGTCCCAGGTCCATTGACACTGAACACTGTTGCTGCCACTGTTGATCAAACAGGCTATGAACTCATGAGGCACCTTAGCACTAGATGCTGGACAAAGAAAGGAAGTTCTCACAGAAAGCCATCAAGATCAGAGGACATATGGACATGTAAACTTTACCTCATGTCCACCAAAGGCTGAGGCTTTGCCAAAGAGATAGATTTAACCTTAAAGCAGCCACTTTAAAAGTTTTGTGACACTTTAACTGAGAAGTTACATTTTCCTCCCCCAATTAGCCATCTGTTCCTCCTCCATCTATTGCTACCTGCCACCCTACAGTAAGCTATAAGAGCTGGGATGGTAGTGGGAAGTTCAAAAAAAGTTTGAAATTGTTATACAAAAGAAAAAGCTACATCTTTTTCCTACTTTTTTTGCCCTTTCTACACATAATCAACAAAATGGAATTAGGTACTCAGAAGATAGAGCTTCCCACAAGTGTCTCTATTTACATTCAACACTGGGTTGGCGTATATGAGTTTAGAAAGAAACATTGCTCTATGGTTAAAGAATACTCTCCAATTTCATATACTCCAAAACAGCCTGATTTCATTCTTTAAATGCATTAATATATATTTATTAAAACACATTACAATCTGTTATCAAGGGGCCCATGGCATTTAAAATGCACTTATCACAGCACAAGTCTCTTAAGCTTAGAATCTTTTTCAACAGTGTACCTAAAGATTTAAAAAGTCAAAAGTGTGAGCTAGTTGATGGCTTCAAAGTAGTAAATGCCCTCATAAAATCATTATTGAAAATGATTTGGGAGAGAGGATCCAAAATGGCAACTGGGACACAGACACAGACTGCGTGAGCTCTGTGAATCAGGGACCTTGCTGAGACGTTGGAGACATACTTGGCTGAGGTAAAATACAAGGGATAGCTGAAATTTTGACACCCTGAACCCATAGCCCTTGGAAGGCTTCTCCATGCCACAATACACTGAAAGAGCAGGCAGGCCACCACGCCCACACCGCCACCATCTGCCAGCCCACAGGGCCTCCACCCTACAGGCCTGCCAAGCCACCACCCCTCTGGGCCCACCGGACTGCATGCTTGCCAGCCCGCCAGGCCTCCACCCTGCAGAACAGCCAGGCTGCTGCTTGCCATAAGAGAGCTCCAACACCACCAGATGTCAGCTCCAACCTACCTAGGAGACACAGACAAACAAGACTGGATGCTAAATGAGTAACACCAGAACTACTAAGACTGAAATGCTACTGTTCCTGAACCAGGAATTAATTTTTTTCTTTTTTCCCTTTTCTTTAAGTGTTTATTTGTCTTGTTCGCTAACTGTCCACCATATCTCCCTGTTGATTTGATTCTTTTTCTTTTTCTTTTCCTGCTTTTTCTCTTTCTTTTTTCTCCTTCTTTCTTGGTTTTGTTAGCTTTACTATTGTAAGTGAGCTAATACTAAATTACACATAGACCAGGGACAGAAACAGTACAAGTGGAATGATGGGAAGATGAAAAAAGGATGAAAACCATTCTCCCTCCAAAAATAAATTAGTACACAATCCAGAGAGAAATGAAGAAAACAGATGCCCAGATCCAGACTCCAACAAAACAAAGATAAACTATACCAAGGAACCTAACAAAGTCCACAAGAACCATCTGAAAGAAGAAATCCTACAAGTAATCAATGAGAATTTCATGCAGATGATACTATACATGGTCAATCAAAATGTACAAGAGGCACTCAAGAAATTCCAAGACAACAAAAATAAAGAATGAAAACACACAAAAACAAATAAACGAAATCATAGGAGCCCTAAATAAACACCAAAATGAAACAGAGAACAACATAAATAGAGAGATAAATGAATTAAGGACAAAAATTGACAATATTAAAGAGGAAGTGACCCATACTATGGAAAACCTCAGAAAAAAGAATGAAACAGAAGTACAAAACAAAATGGAAGGCCACTCCAGCAGACTACAACAAGCAGAAGACAGAATCTCAGAACTTGAAGATGAAATGGTAATTAAAGGAAAAACCAAAGAAATATTAGTCAGACAATTCAAGACATGTGAAAAGAAAATGCAAGAACTACCAACTCCATCAAAAGTCCAAACCTGAGAATCATGGGCATTGAAGGAGAAGAGGTGCAAGCAAAAGGAATTTGTAATATATTCAACAAAATAATAACAGAAAGTTTCCCAAATCTAAAGAAAACTATGCCCATTCAGGTACAGGAAGCCTCCAGGACACCAAAGACTGACCAAAATAGAACTACCCCAAGACATATTATTATTAAAAGAACAAGCACATAAAAGAGATAAAGAATATTGAAGGCTATAAGAGAGAAAAAACAAATAACATACAAAGGTAAACCCATCAAAATCACAGTAGATTTCTCAATGGAAACATTAAAAGCAAGAAGAGCATGGAGTGAGGTCTTCCAGGCACTAAATAAAAATAACTTCAACCCTAGGATACTCTACCCAGCAAAACTACCATTCAAAATACATGGAGCAATAAAAGTCTTCCATGATAAGCAGAAACTAAAACAATATAGGACCACCAAGACACCACTACAAAAGATTCTCCAAGGAATTCTGCACACAGAAAGTGAAAGCAAACAAAACCACAAAAGTGCAGACAGTACCAAACCACAGGAAAAGAAAAGGCAAGAAAGTAGAGAGTAACATTGATTCAGCTGCACACAATCAAACCCTTAAACAACAAAGACAACTAAATGACAGGAATCACCACATTCCTATCAATACTAACACTGAATGTTAATGGACTAAATTCCCCCATTGAAAGACACCACTGGCAAACTGGATTAAAAAGGAAGATCCAACAACTTACTGCCTACGGGAGACCCATCTCATTGAAAGAAACAAGCACTGGCTGAGGGGGAAAGGATGGAAGATCTACCAAGCCAGTGGCCCCTGAAAACAGGCAGGGGTAGCAATACTTATCTCAATAAAGTAGACTTCTAACTTATATCAATCAAATGAGATAAAGAAGGACACTCCATACTAATAAAAGGGGAAATACACCAAAAGGAAATAACAATTATCAACTTATCTGCAACCAACGTCAATGCACCCAATTTCATCAAACATACTCTGAAGGACCTAAAAATACATATAGACTCCAACACAGTGGTAATGGGAGACTTTAATACTCCCCATCACCAATAGATACATCATCCAAACAAAAAAAAATCAATAAAGAAATTCTAGAACTAAATCACACCATAGATCAAATAGACCTAGCTGATGTCTACAGAACATTTCATCCAACTTCTGCACAATATACATTCTTCTCAGCAGCTCATGGAACCTTCTCCAAAATTGATCATATCCTAGGGCACAAAGCAAGCCTCAGCAAATATAAGAAAATAGAAATAATCCCATGCACTCTATCTGATCACAATACATTAAAACTAGAAATGAACAAAAAAACAATAAAAAACATTCAAACAATTGGAAGTTGAACAACACATTACTCCATGATCAATGGGTCATTGATGAAATAAAAGAGGAAGTTAAAAGGTTCCTGGAAGTTAATGAAAATGAAAATACATCCTACCAGAACCTATGGGACACAGCAAAGGCAGTCCTAAGAGGAAAGTTTCTAGCCATGAGTGCATATATTAAAAGGTCAGAAAGATCTCAAATCAATGACCTAATGCTACATCTCAAACTCCTAGAAAAACAAGAACAAGCAAATCCCAAAACAAGCAGAAGGAGAGAAAAAATAAAAATGAGGTCTGAAATCAATGAAATACAAACAAAAAAAAAATACAAAGAATCAGTGAAACAGAAAGCTGTTTCTTTGAAAAGATAAATAAGATTGACAGACCCCTAGCAAACCTGACTAAAATGAGGAGAGAAAAACCCAAATCAGTAAAATCAGAAATGCAAAAAGGGAGATAACAACAAACACCATGGAAATCCAGGAAATTATTAGAGACTATTCTGAGACTCTATATTCTAATAAATTTGAAAGTCTCAAAGAAATTGACAGATTTCTAGATACTTATGACCATCCAAAACTGAACCAAGAGGATATTAATCACCTGAATAGATCTATAACACAAAATGAAATTAAAGCAGCAATCAAGAGTCTCCCAAAAAAGAAAAGTCCAGGACCTGATGGATTCTCTGCTAAATTCTATCAGACCTTCAAAGAAGAACTAATACCAACTCTCCTTAAACTGTTCCACGAAATAGAAAGGGAAGGAACACTGCCTAAATCATTTTATGATCCCAATATAACTCTCATCCCAAAACCAGACAAAGACACCTCCAAAAAGGAGAACTATAGGCCAATTTCCTTAATGAACATTGTTGCAAAAATCCTCAATAAAATAATGGCAAACTGAATCCAACAACACATCAGAAAGATCATCCACTGTGACCAAGTCAGCTTCATCCCAGGAATGCAGGGGTGGTTCAACATATGCAAATCTATAAATGTAATACAGTACATTAATAGAAGCAAAGACAAAAACCACTTGATCATCTCAATAGATGCAGAAAAAGCCTTTGATAAGATCCAACACCATTTCATGATAAAAACTCTAAGAAAACTAGGAATAGAAGGAAAGTACCTCAACATTGTAAAGGCTATATATGACAAACCTACAGCCAATATCATACTTAATGGTGAAAAACTGAAACCATTCCACCTAAAATCAGGAATGAGACAAGGGTGCCCACTCTCCCCCACTCTTATTCAACATAGTACTGGAATTTCTAGCCAGAGCAATTAGACAAGAAGAAGAAATAAAAGAAATACAAATAGGTAAAGAAGCTGTCAAAATATCCCTGTTTGTAGACAATATGATCCTATACTTTAAAGACCCAAAGAACTCTACCCAAAAACTCCTAGACACCATAAGCAGGTAGAGCAAAGTAGCAGGGAGCAAAATCAACCTACAAAAATCATTAGCTTTTCTATACACCAACAACAAACAAACTAAGAAGGAATATATGGAAACAATTCTGTTTACAATAGCCTCAAAAAAAAAAAATCAAATACCTCAGAGTAAACTTAACAAAGGATATGAACGACCTGTACAAGGAGAACTACAAGACTACAAAAGATAGAAAGATCTCCCGTGCTCATGGATTGGTAGAAACAACATAGTAAAAATGGCCATACTACTGAAAGCAATCTACATGTTTAATGCAATGCCTATCAAAATTCCAATGACTTTCATCACAAAGATTGAAAAATCTACCCTAATGTTCATTTGGAAACACAAGAGACCACAAATAGCCAAGGCAATACTCAGCAAAAAAGAGCAATGCTGGAGGTATCATAATACCCAACTTCAAACTATATTACAAAGCAATAGCAATAAAAACAGCATGGTACTTGCACAAAAACAGACATGAAGACCAGTGGAACAGAATAGAGGACCCAGATACGAATCTACACAACTATAACCAACTTATTTTTGACAAAGGTGCCAAAAATAGATGATGGAGAAAAGACAGCCTCTTCAACAAAAGTTGATGGAAAAAGTGGTTATCCATCTGCAAGAAACTGAAACTAGATCCATGTTTATCACCCTGTACTAGTATCAACTCAAAATGGACCAAAGACCTTAATATCAGACCCAAAACTCAGAAGTTACTACAGGAAGGAGCAGGAAACACTCTGGAACTAATAGGTAAAGGCAAGGACTTTCTCAATAGATCCCCAGCAGCCCAGTAACTAAGAGAAAGAATGGACAAATGGGACTTCATAAAATGAAAAAACTTCTGTACAACAAAAGAAATGGTCTCTAAACTGAAGAGATCACCCACAGAGTGGGAGAAAATATTTGCCAGCTATACATTAGACAAAGGACTAAAAACCAGAATATACAGGGTACTAAAGAAACTAAACTCTCCCAAAGTCAATGAACCAATAAAGAAATGTGCAACTGAGGTAAACAGAACTTTCTCAAAAGAAGAAATTCGAATGGCAAAAAAAACACATGAAAAAATTCTCATCAATTCTAGCCATAAAGGAAATGCAAATCAAAACCACACTAAGATTCCACCTCACCCCTGTTAGAATAGCCATCATCAAAAACACCAACAACAATAGGTGTTGGTGAGGATGTGGGAAAAAAGGAACCCTCATACACTGCTGGTGGGAAAGCAAGCTAGTGCAACTACTCTGGAAAAAAATTTAGATGCTTCTTAAGAATCTAAACATAATCTGCCATATGATCCAGCAATCCCACCCCTGGGGGTATACCCAAAGGAATGCGACTCAGGTTACTCCAGAGGCACCTGCACACCCATGTTTATTGCAGCACTATTTACAATAGCCAAGTTATGGAAACAACCAAGATGCCCCACTACTGACAAATGGATCAAGAAAATGTGGTATTTAAACACAGTGGAATTTTACTCAGCCATGAAGAAGAATGAAATCTTATCACTCACAAGTAAATGGACGGAACTGGAGAACATCATTCTGAGTGAGGTCAGCCAGGCTCAGAAGACCAAAAATCGTATGTTCTCCCTCATATGCGGACTTCAGATCTAGGACAAATACAGCAATGTTGTTGAACTTGGGTCACATGACAAGGGGAGAACATATCCCGGAGGTATAGGAATAGGTAGAAAACCCAAAACGTGAACACGTTTGATGTCTCTACTCCAGAGGAACTAATACAGAAACCTTAAAGTGACAGAGGTCAACACAAGAAGGGTATCAGGAACCAGTGTAAAGATCAGTTAGAGATGAATCAACTTGGGTTGTAACACATTTGTACATGGAAGCAATGCTAGGAATCTCTCTGTATAGCTATCCTTAACTCAACTAGCAAAAACGCTTTGTCTTTCTTATTATGCTTATGTCTTCTCTTCAACAAAATTAGAGATAAGGGAAGAACAGGTTCTGCCTGGAAGTGAAGGGAGTGGTGGGGAGATGGTGGGGTAGGGGGCAAAGAGAACATGTATCATGATCTGTGTTAACAGCTACAAACTGAATATCCCCCTCCAATTCTTAGAAAAGACTTTCCTTCATGTCCTCCTACAGCCATAAAAGTGAACCAATAAAAACTATGCTTAGTGTTTACTACCTTGGTCATAATGACCAGGCCAAGGGCTGGACATGTGATCACATCAGTCTTCCCTAGAATTTTTCACACTGGAGCTGAGTAACCTAAGTCTCTGTTCTTCTGGTGGCAAGCTGTAAGGATGTGAACCTAGAAAAGATGAAGCCTGCGAGGAGGAGGAAGTCTGAAAACAAAGGCAATACACAGCAAGAAGCACAGATGAATGATAGATAAGTTCTTAATATTAGCTCTCTTTCCTGGTAATAGAAGCCAACAAATTCTAGCTGTGGCTTAGTCTACTTCAAACTGGCTACTCTTACATAAATCATTGTAGACTTCATGAATAGAGCCAGTGAGACAAAAAACAAACAAGACAGACAAATTAGAACTGGCAACACTGTCATAGTCATAGAACAATAACATTTTTGCTAGGTATGCAATTTTGAGATAATTTCTTAAAGTTTATGGGCCTCAGTTCATTCTGCAAAATGGGACTCACAGCTATTACACTAGATTGTTAAAGAATTAGAATAATGGATGTAAATGGCTTAGCATGATTCCTGTCCTGTAACACTTGTTTAATCAGTGCCAAAAAGTATATATTGTTTTGAGAATAAAGATGTGAGGATAATGATGATGAAACCCTAAAAGGACAAAGATTACTGACATCAGAATTGTAGGCAATTTATCCATCAGAAGCTTGCTTACTTAAAATATATCTTAGGAAAGAAAATCTCAAAGACTAAATCAGAAACTGTAAAGAAGTCACAAATAATTATAAACAAAATGTATTGGTTACCTAAGAAGCAGTGATTTTGAATGCTAAATTTATTATTTTAAATAAACATTTGTGATTAAAAGTTTCCTAAATGTTAATGTAATAGACTTATTTTTAAGAATAGATGCAGCATGTAAACTAAAGCAAATGTGGTTGAGATAGCTGTTTCTGTATCCTGAAAATAGATGTAACAATACTTTAGGCTCAATAAATTGCCCCCCCTCAGTAAAAAAAGAATGTCTTCCTTGACCCCATCATACCCATGTACAATGCTAGGCACCACATCTATAATATATAGCCTTTCATTGTATATATTTATTTCTCCTGCTACATTATAAAACCTTCATAATAAAGTCTCTTTTCATATTTGTACACTAGAAATACAGCTCAAGAACTTGGTTCTTAGGAAGCAGATGCTCAAAGCTGGATGTGGGGGTGCCTGGCTCTAATACTAGACAGGAGGGTGAGGCAGGAGGATTGCAAATTCAAGGCCACTCTGACCTACATAGCAGGTTTGACACCAAACATAGCAACATAGTGAGACCTTGTCTCAAAAAACAAAAGAAAAACAAAAAGTAGATGTCCACAATATAGTATTTAAGTTAAACTAAATTGTAGAATTCTATTGAGTTTGAAGACATAAGTTCCAATTTTGTTCTTCCATTTAGTAGGTATACTAACTGAAATAAGTTACTAACCAGAGGATCATATACACACAGTGTTTCCCTTCAAAGTTATCTAACCTCCTTCTCTAGTACAAAAATTCCAATTAAAATATGTTTATTACCAACACACACTGAATAGACCCTCAACAAAAAATAACAGTCAATCAAGCTTCATAACCACTTTTTAGCATAATCATTATGTTTCACATAGAGTAACTCAACAAAGCAATGCTTTATCTTTTATGAACCCAATAATATAGAGCCAGTGATTCAGACTCAGAATTCTAACCTAAAGAATATATCCCTTCCACACAGTCACTTGTATTTTACGCCTTGGAGGACTTCTTAAAAGTTAATGATTATTGATAATCTTCCTGCTCATAAACACATATCACTGATTGGATTGGAGAGCCAAATGAGATATCCCAGAGCTTCTTTGTAAAGTATAATTAGATCCAAAATATCAAGTAGTAGCATTATCATGATGGTGACATAGAATATGATGACAGGAAAGAGACAATTATGCACTTTGGATGCATTATTGTTCTTATATTCCCATCTGCTAAATGAACCACTTATTGTGAATTGTAGTCACTTATTGGGAATTGGGAAAAGGTTCTGGGCTTTTATTCTTATTTTTCCTTAAAATTTTGAATACAATTAAAATGTATAGGTTCTCAGAGATGCTTGCTTACTACATTTGTTTGGAAATTATGTCTCTATATGTAGATAGATATATACCTTGGAAAGGGATGACAATTGACTTGAAGCAATTTCTGGTCTTACTGGGAAAAGTCTATGAAGCACAGGTTTGTATGAAAATTGCATGTGGAACTCTGTCTGCTGGTCCCTGGATTCCTGACTGAGTTGCAGTCTCTTCACTTTTTCTCCTAATTGTGCTTTCAGCTGAAATTGGAGTCCGGTGAAAGCTTGCAACATATTTTTCTTTTTCTTCTCACTATTAGTAGGTTTGAAAAAAAAAACGAGCTCTGCAAAACACATGCAAAATATGTTTTCTTTTATCATCTTATATTACATATTGTAAAATAAATCTAGTAAATGATAGGAGAAGCATCTGAAATAGAAAAACAAACTCTTTAACAGTTAAGGTACACCCATAAAGGTACAATTCTTAATGCTCAAGTTAAAAAAAAAAGATGAGAAGAAACAGTTGGCATTCAGCTAACAATTGTGTTTGGAGATTTGTGCTTGACTTTGTTATTCTGAGCAAAGCCAGGTACTAGTCTCTTGGGATTATGTACAAAGGCAAGAAAAAAAGTGGACATGTACAAACCTCAAAGGTGACTGCTGGGTTAATAAAACAGTCTGTTTTCTGTTCACTCACTCTTGCTCTCAGTGTGCAAGTATATTAAAATATGTCAAAAGGAAAACCATTCGCTGTGCAAAAATAATTCAACTACAAGTCACAATTTCCAGCTGGTGGAGTGCCTTGGTGCATTTAAGTGCACTAACAAGTGACCCATACATCTCCCTGGATGAAAGTTGTATCCTCATTAAAGGAGAAACAAACACAAAACAGGAACAACTGTCACATAGAAAAACAGCCCACAGATATCACATTTCCCCCCACTCAGTCTCTGACTTGAGCTATGCAGACTGAAAACCCAGTGCTATCCTCAAAGTAACCCCTTTAAAAGCAATGAAAGTGAAACAAGGAAGCTGCTAGAGGAACTAAAAGTCTAGCGAACGGGCATCCAAGGTCTTGCTCAATGTATCTGGGAAAACATCTTTTTCCTTCTGGTCTCTATAAAATCACATACCATGCAAGACATTGTAACAATGTGAAGTGGCTGGATTAAACAAACACACCCCAGGGAATTTAGAATAAATGCTGTAAATTCTATCTTTAAATAACCCCTCTTACATAAATTCTGCTTTAAGTTTTCATAAGATGTCATACCAACCTTATCTCTTCTGGTATTTCTCTAGAGAACTATTTCATTGTCCAGACTCTGCAAAGACAAAGAAAAGAGGTTATTGTTACTAAACTCTGATAACACTGCTCTTATTTGCTTCATATATTGTTCATTATCATGAGGCTAAAACATATCTTTCATACTCAATGTGACAGGGTCATTCCTAGGCACAGCAGGATCCATAAAATGAGCATATGCCTGCAAAAGGTAGATAAACATCTGGAACAAGAAGAGAACAATATTTAAGAAAACATACCTAATTACAAAAGTATGACACTAACCAATATTTTCAGGTTAAGTAAGGTATTTCTCTTGTATACTAGTAACACCTTTGCTCAATTATTTCCATAGTAACTAGTATACACTATTTCAGTAATCTATTTACACTATCCTCTTCCCTTAGTAGAACACATGCTGCTCAAGGGCACCATTTCTTATCTGTCCTTTCTTTGTTGCAGGAACTTCTGTCTTGTACAGCCCCTGCACATAATAGGAACTCAATAATTGCTGTTTGGTTGGTTGGTTAACTGATTATATATAGCTATAGGCTTGGTTATTTGTGCCCCATATGAAACTGCAAAAGGAAAGTGGCTCTACAAAGACACCAATATTTTCTAAAACAAACTGCAACCCAAGAGCAAGAGGTGCATGCATAGAAAAGTAGAACAACTGGACTATGAACTATGCTTTAAATGAGAATATATAAAACAAGCATCAAAATAAAATTGAACCCCAATATAGGAATGTAAGTAAGAAGGGATTATTAAACCTATCTAAATGAATTAAAATGTCCAGGCCCAGACCAATTATGTGAGCCTAGAAATAAGAAAAGTATTTGAGCAGCCAAATGATAAGAAAAAACTTACTAAAAATGGATAAAGATAAGATTTCAGAAACTAAGACCTAAAGAGTTTGATTTCAGGCCCCATGAAATCCTAAAGAATATTATTAAACAACAACTCTTTGAATTCATAAAAATAAAGTAGAATTTACTAGGAAAGAAGGAAATGATGCCAAAAGAGTATTACATAAGGTGAAAGTCCTGGGTTAATGTTCTGAATGTATGCCTCCACTCACTGTAGTGATTTCTCCTTGTCTTTATTTTTGTGGGTTGAATTGTGTCCTCCCCACCTCCCAAAAATAAGTTGACATCTTAACTCCAGGTAACTGTGAACATGACTTAATTTGGAAATAGAGTATTTGCAGATTTATCTAAGATACAAATTAAGATTCAATTCGATTGGAATAGGGCAGGGTCCTTAATTCAATAGGACTGGTGTTGCAGAAAAGAAGAGACACAGGAACACAGACATGACAGACAGAAGCCCCTGTGACCAGAGATTAGACTGGTACTAGAAGAGAAGTGTGAAGTTCTCTCTCTACACCCCCAAGAAGGGATCACCCCTGCCAACAAATTGGATTCTGACCTATAGAACAAATTTCTGTTGTTTTAAGTCACCCAGTTTGTGGTCGTTTGTTATGACAGCCCTAGGATACTGGAACATCATATTCCTCATGTGATTTCCAGGAAGATTATAACACAAGTAAATTATTCAGCAGAGAATTTCACAAAGATTCTTATAACATTTTTACAGATAAAAATATGTGATCTTAATTATTACTTAGATTCAAATTTGCATAAACTCTGACTACCATAAAGAATGGATTAATAATTCAATATAAACAATTTTTCCCCAAATGCTCCCTTATTCATATATGAAAAATAATTCTCAGGTCTCAGATTTCTATCTTTTAAGGTACTTTGGAGACACACAAGTTTCAGAAACTGACTTGAATTTGTATTGATAAATGTAGACATAGAATCATTCACTTTCCTTTTTCTGTTTAACATCTTTAATTATACTTAGAGAAATACATGATATCCAATATAGGGAAAGAAAATTGTAAAAATTAAATTCACATATTTTAAAATAAAATTATTATTATCTTAATAGCAATTTATTATTCTAACAATATCATTTACAATCATTATCATGATTTAAAATGCTAAACCCCTAATAGTTCTTGATACATAGAAGATACTTAATAAATTGCTATGACTGTTTGGGGACAACTCTGCAGCATTTGTTTTCAAAGATCCAAAGATCCAAGCCAGGCCTCAAAGGTCATGGAGAGGAGGATATTTGACACCAGATGAAGGTGAGAGCACCAGAAAAGAGAAATTCCCCCACACACTGACAGTCATAAACATCACTGAGACCCAAGAAAGGTACAGCAGACCTAGCGTCATCAGAGTGGCTTTTTGTTAGTTAAACATTTTTTCCCAAGGCTGTTTAGGACAATCACATGTAACAACTGGGCATCTGATAGATACAAAAATGTATTTTTCTACATATTCACAAGAAACGCAATGCCAATAAAACTCCTCACAGAAGTAATTCAGGTTCTTTATAACTGAACTATTTCTAGTGCAAGGTTTTGACACCACTATATTAGATTCCTGTGACTGCCATTACAAAAACAATTATCCAAAACTTTTCTTAAAATATACCCTCTTATAGTTCTAGAAGACAGAAGTCTGAAATCAGTTTCCCTTTCCACAAGTCACAATATCAGCAAGGCTGGCTCTTTTTGGAGGCTTTAAGAAAGAATCTATTTCCTTGCTTTCTTCAGATTCTGAAAATCTAGTCCTTGGCTTGTGGCCCCATTCTCCATCTTCAAATTGTGTCACTTCAGTCTCTGCTTTTCTGGTCACACATCCTTCTCTCTGACTTTGAATTCTGCTTCCTTCTTACAAAGACAATGTAATAGCATCAAGCCGGCCTGCATAATCCAGAATAATTTCCCCATCTCAGTATTCCTAATTTAACCACATTGGCAAAGTTTCTTTTGCCATATAAGGCAATATCTTCAGGTTCTCATACCCATTTAAAAAGAAACACTACAGTGAGGGAGTATATTACAAATTGAAAGCATAGCCAGCTTGCTTGCTTCACAAACACTTATAATGCTTTTAATGAGACAGATGCATTTCTAAGTGTTTTACAAATATTAACTCACTTAATCTTTACAACAGTTCCAAGAGGTGGGGGTCATTATAATCCCCCAGTTTACTGATGAGAAAACTAAAACACAGAAAAGATAGGCGACTGACACATGGCTTCGAAGTTATTTACAACTAGTATAAATCTAAATCATGCCTATTAACTAGACGGCCTTGACACAATGTTTTCATTAAGAAAAAAATGTGTTTTTCATGGCTCATGAGGATTTAAATAAAATAATGTATAGAAAGTATTTATCAAAGTTTCTGGCTCAAAATTTATTCATTTTGTGGTAACTAATAAAAGATATGTGTTAGAGATTATGGCCAAAAAAAAGGGAAAAAGAATAAAGATGGATAAGGAACTAGAAAACTGTCACCTGGAAAATGGTAGTTTGGCTTGGATAAGGAAAGAATTATAAAGGGGACATGATAGCTGTCTTGAAAAATATGATGAACTTTCATGAGAAGGGGAAGTATATTTATTTTAATGTTTCTCCATAAAATCAAACTAAAACCTAAGGGTGGAAATTACATGGTGATAAAATCTGACTCAAGAAAAAAAGAGAAAGATCTGATAATTAGAGTGATCCACCAGTGAAAGAGGCTTCCCCAGAGTTTTGTAAGCTTTCAGTAAGTCGACATGTTCGAGTACAGGCTGAATGACTCTCTGCAGTATATAAAAATATAGGAATAATTTCCACAATAAGGACATTAAAATACATTCATGCATTTCTTCAGCAAACACTTACTAACCACCACCTCTGTGCAGTGTCTGTAAGGCCCCTTACAGCTCTAAGAATTATAGAATCTACTCTTTTATGAATGAGCAAATAAGAACATGTTCTCAAAGTGGACATTTTCAGGCTGACTGTCTCTGGAAGGTCTACCAACTGATTCTTCAACCCTCAGGCTCTTTGGCTTCACTGATATCAGGGACAATAGCTTTTATTTTCACAATCATTTGTCACTAGTTACAGAAACACCTTTTCAACAGTAAAGAGTCAGTTTTTAATGGGAAAACCACTCATTTTTATACTATGTTAGGTGAGGCTCTTCTTGAAAAGAGAATTTTATCCCACATGCTTAGGTGTTTTTTTTTTTTTTCCTTCTGGTCTATGCAAACAAATACAGCAATTACATCTTTTCATCCATGAAAAGAGGGGAAAGGGATTGGAGGCTTAGCTCAAGTGATAGAGCACTTGCCTAATATGTATAGACCCTGGGTTCAAGCCCCCAGTACTGCATAAAAAGAGAGCTGGGAGGATAGGACCCTTCTCATTTAATTTGGAATACATGCCACCTGTGGAAGAGTGTATTGGCTCTGTCTTCAGAAAAGATATGCAGAAACTTTGCCCACTCTTCTGGACCCACAAATAAATTAAGTCTGGTAGAAATCTATTGAGTCTTGTTTGCCCTTGGAATTACTAAGAGTTTGTCTACCTCTATTCTAATCTCTTTGACTAAAAGAGATTGCTTTTGGAGACTGGCCTGAATTATACAGGTAGTCCAAAAAGCTTCCAATTACTGAGTGAACGTGCCCAGAATATTTGTCATCCATAGTTGTGATGCCACTTCACCGCACAGCAGCTAATGTCACTTATTACAGAGTTGTTAGTACCTGTCAGAATTAACCAGACAATTGATCAGCACTGTGTTTTATTCTTGCTGCTTAGGATACTTTATGAGCATGAGACAGAGAGCAGGGATAATAATAACCCAAATACAAGTTGACTTGAATGAGATTTTATTGTTTGAAGGTAACTTTGACAACTCTGTCAAGGTTATGCTAGCTGAAGAATGTGGTGGAGCCAAGACTAAAACCCAGAGATGTGGAGTGCTTGAGCTCCAATTGACTGAACAGTCTTCATAACCTTTAACCCCTTCGCTAACAAAGACAAATGTTAGAAAAAATATTGAAAAGTAACTTATAAGGCTGCATTTAGACATCTTTTAGAGAAATAACCAGTGAACCTAAAATGGGATTAGAATCTAGTTCTACAGAAAATCTGTATTCTGGATGACGATTAGTAAAATTAAATGTAAAAAGCTCTCAGTGCTATGGGTAAGCCACATCACGGAGTTGTTAAATATCATGCAGGACTCTGTATAGTCAAGAACATTTTTTTTAATAAGGAAAATTTTCTTCTTTTCCCATTCAAGATGCCCCAAGGCACTCGTATACATTATGGATACTACTGGCCTGAAAATTCTCAGATGAGGGAAAAAGAAATCCAAAATCCTTGAATTATAAGAGCACTAAAAGCATCTAAAATGATAACTATTTTTGCCCCTTAACACTGAAAGAGCAACTGATTTTTTATTTTTCACTTGGAGTTGACCTTTATTTAACCCAGGCATGCCAAAGTCATGGCCTGAAGCAATTTCTTTTCAGTGAATGCCTCAACTTGAAACAAGAATAGCATCTCCCTTACCCTCTCTGAACCATCATTTCATAGCACTACTCATGGCCAGTCTGAAAAAGAAAAAACTTGTTTTTCAGCATTCAAAAAAATGTAAAATTATTTATTTCTTTACTTCACTTGAAAAATATTCAGAACATTAAAATGTTTGTAAATTCTAAAATAATAAAAATTATTCCTCAAAGTTATTAGCAAAATATTCAACAAAGTGTTTTTTCTCAGTTAGACATAAAAATAGCAAGCAGGTTGTGCCTGTGCCATAAAGAGTTTTGTTTGATCAATTGACTTCATGCTGGCATCTTTTCCTAATGGGTAAATTAATATTAAGGCCTTATGGTGCCTCTTTTCACCCCTTAGATAAGTCCTGCACCTACACACAATTGTTTAGAGTCTCCCACTATTCTGAATGTAATAAATTTGGTATGTCTAAAGGATTTAGACATGATTAGTGGAGTCTAACATTCTTTGTGCAACAACAATAAACTCAATAGTTGCATATTATGAAAGATTATAATACCAAAGAGAAAAGTCCAAAGGTACAGTAGCGGGTAATTAATTTAGAGACTAAGACTTTATGGCTATAAATACTAAGAGGTACATCTATGACTGACCCAAGGGAGAGTCTCTGAATAGCTCTATTTCTTGGATGGCATAAATGGGATCCTGGGCACAGGTAGATAGCAGAATAAAATAAAATAACTGCCTATATCAAAAAAGTATATAGCCCAGCTCAAGGAAAATCCTACAGCCTAGCTCAAGGATTTCTAGAAATGACTGTTCAATAGCTATATTTATATAATTATAGTACAATTATTCTATTAGTGTGATCTTTATTCCTTAGGCAGCATTGATCAAAGTCATGGAAAAGGAATCAACATTCACCACATACCGAGCACTTTGCTAAAAACTTTATTATCTGTGTTCAAACCCTATTACCACAAAAAAAGAGCTCTTAACTCCTATATTACATAGCAAAATAATATTAGCAATAATTGAGAAAATATGAATCCAGTCAATACAATAGATCAAGAAAGAGAAACAAAAGTTAAAACTATTAAAAAGAATAAAGGTATTAATGGTAAATGATATAGATAATTAAATAGAAAAAAGCTAAGAGAAACAACAAAATTGAAAATAACAAGAATTTGAACAGTAAGCTTAACAAATTTAAAAAGAAGCCTAAGCATAAGCTTTTGAATATATATATATATATATATATATACATATACATATATGTATATGTATATATATATAGACACTGACTTGTGCATTTTAAGAGAGTAAATTTTATGGTATATAAATTGTATCTCAATAAACAGTATAGTTAATAATAATAATGATTGTACTATCAGTTAAGATGAGGGGAAGGATGGAAATGCAGACAATTTTCTGATCATCTGAATGTAAATTAAAACAATTTTTCTGGAGGATCAAACTTTGGTCATCAAAAAGTCCAGTTGTTCTATTTCTAAAAATTTATTCTAAGCAATTAATCAGTGATGTGACATTAGATTTATATAATATTCATCACAGGCTTATTTATAATAGACTCCTTAAAGGTAATTTAAACAATGTCCATTCCAGAATGCTTTTCTATATACATAGAAAGCTGAGTTTCGGAATGGTTAATTGTGTGAGAAATGTTCAGAATGTTAGAAAGGTAAGATACACAAAAAAAAATGAAACCCCCCAAAAAAATTATAGCTGCAAAGAATACTCTGAGAGAAGATGTTTTTTTTTTTTTTTTGCAAAAATATATTTGTTAAGATGAAAGGAACTGATGGAAAGGTACCTGGATCCAGGAATGAATTCTCACATTTGTTGGTGGGGAATGGGCTGTGACTGGTATAACAGGAAGTCAAAATAATTCTGACTTGCTCTATGTTTGTCCAACTCCTAGGGGTCAGAGAAGGAAGTAACTGGCTGCTACTCCATATCACTTCCCTTAGACACATCAAGCCTATACCCTCCACTGAACCCCACCAAAGCCTCTCTCTCTCTGTAGAATATTTTTGCCCTGGATTTTTATTTGGCTTGCTCCTGATACACAGTACACATTCATGTCCCCACTGAAAAGCCTTGTCTCCCTTCCCATAGCAGTATATGAGTATCAGCTGGGAATTTGTTGGAAAGACAGAATCTCATGTTCCACCCGATATGAATTGAATTCAAATCTTCATTTTAACAACATCCTCAGATGATTCTTGGGCACACTAAAAATTGAGACGCAGTATCCTTACAGTCTAGGATAGAGATTCCAAGCCAAGATGTATCATGTCTCCTTAGCTTTATCTTTACCTAAAATTATTTTCCTGACTACTTACAGGTAGTTTCGTCAGGGCAGAATCCTTTGTGTCTTTTTGGCTGTATTGCCAGTTCCAAAAGTAGTTGGGACCAAGAAGATGTTTGTTGAATGAAAGCACAAAATGGGGAGACATATTCTTTAGCAATTTTAATTGAAGAAATACTATTTCACATTACCTTTACTATCTAAATAATTTATTTGGGGATCTCAACTATTGAATAAAGGGACAAGAACTAACATATTAATATTCTACTCACACTTCACACACAAATCATACTTACTATTTGCATAATAAACCCTATCTAATAACTATGACTTAACCATATAACAATGTTCCAATACTAGCACATGTAAAAATAAAGGTAGACTTCCCAAAAAATTAGAGTTGACAGTCATGAAGGCTCATATCTGTAATACCAGCTACTTGAGAGGGGGAGATCAGGAGGATCTTGGTTCAAGACCAGTCTGAGCAAAATGTTAGCAAAACCCCATTGCAACCAATAAAACTGAGCATGATTGTACCTGTCATCCCAGCTCTGCATGAGGCATAAGTAGGAGTGTGGCCCAGGCTAGCCACAGCAAAATGTGAAAGCCTAGTCAAAAATATCCAAACCAGAAAGGGCTAGGTATATAGCTAAAGTGGTAGAGCCTTTGCCTAGTAAGTGCAAAGTCCTGAGTTCAAACCCCAGTATGCTAAAAGAGAGGAAAAAAAGGTAATTCTAAAAAAGAGGATTACCACATATTACCATATGATCCAGCTATTCTCCTTGTACATATATATCCATGAAAATTGAAGAAAGGTGTTCAAACAAAAACTCATACACAAAAGCTCATAGCAGCAATATTCATAGTAGACAAAAGGTGGAAACAACCCAGAAGTTCATCAAAAGATGAATAGATAAGTAAAATGTAGTGTACTCATACAACAGCCATAAAAAGGAATCAATGATACAAGTTATGATATGGACAAATCTTGAAAATATTACATTAAGCAAAAGAAACCAGGCATAAAATTCATTTATTATCACCTATTGCAAAACCCACTTAGATGAAATATTAGAATAGACAAACACATAGGGAGTAAAAGCAGTTTAGTAGTGGTTGTCAAGAGCCAGAAGGAGAAAGAAATGGGGAGTACCTACCAAAATGGGCATGGAGTTTCTTTTGTGGTTAATGAAAATGTTCTGGAATTATAGTCATACACTGCATAATGACATTTCAGCCAATGGTAGATCATGTATACAACAGTGGTCCCATGAGATTGTATGTCCCATGAGAATATGATGACATCACTGCCACCTTAGTTTAAGTATAATCTACAGTGTTCACATTGTGAAAAAATTGCCTACTGACACATTTCTCAGAACCTATCACTGTTGTTAATCAATGCATGAATATAAATAGTGGCAATGGTTGTGCTTCCTTCTGAATGTACTGAGGTCATTGAATTGTACAACTTAAAATGGTGAATTTTATACTACTATGAATTTCACTTCAAACAAAAATAAAAAGTAAAGACAAACTACTTTTTAAAGATGTAACAGCATTAAAATGTATTGACTTGCTATCAAGAAATTTTGCTTTCACAAACTCACTATTTCAGAGGTCAGGGTTCCAAATGATTAATGTTCTGTGATGATTATCTTTGGCAGACAGAGATAAGGCAGGGAAATAAGGTAAAAGAAATGAGTCTGGGATTTGCCTAAGCCAGGACTCAGATTTCTTTGATCCTTGGCTAAAAGCCCTGATTGGCCCAAAAGGTCAAATGGAAAGGAAAAAGAAATCAAGGATAAATCAGTAAAATAAAAAATTCATTAAAATGTAGCTATTGGGAGGAAAAGAACTAACCTTCCTTTCTTACACAAAGAGAGAATTGACAACCTAATTTTCAGAACAGGTAACAAATGTATAGATGTAGTGAGGTACCCAGAATTTCTTCTCTATAGGGAAATGTCAGAAATAAATTAAGGAGAGGCCTTCAGACTTACTGAAGCCACTGAAATTGTAATTGTTGTTACTATTGCAAGGGTTTATTAAAGATCATTAAGAAACTTGACATTTTTAAAACTATTTGGATAGATAAGATCCCTATTTGCACTGTAAGCCTTTATTGTTAATTACCTGTTGTGTGACGAACTACTTCAAAAGTGACTGTTATGAACTGTGCTATTAGTTCATTTAATAAGAACTTGTCAGAAAATTACAGGTTAACAAAAGTTCATTAGGAAGTTGAGTGTTTGGAACTCAGAAAGTAATTTCTCTATATTACAGAATAATTTTAGCTATGGTGGTTGGGTTCTTATGGCAGTGGAGTACAAAGAACCAATAACTCATACACACTTGCTTCTATAGTACTAAACAGCCCATAAGATTTCCACGGTAACATTCATTCACCATTTTTTGACCAAGGCCATCTTTTCCCTCCACTGTATTACTGCTGCTCATTCTTTCATTCATCATTCACTTATTCATTCAACAAACATTGGCAGTGCCTACTATAAACTAGATCCTTTGACAAGTGCTCTCCCTTTCCATCTACCAGGTATCAAGCTTTCATCAATCTAAAGTATGTAACTGATGGTTTAGCTTATAAATTCTAGCATAGTCAGGAATAGATACGTTTTGAGACCAAATAGAAGCAACAAGTGTTGGAGACCAGTGAAAGAGGTTATGGCGTGGAATGATTCTTCAACTATGCTGCCTTTACTCTTCTCTCCCATTCCCCACCATCGCCAACTCTGGCTTTACTGTAGAAAACCCTTAGCAGATTTTACCATTATGGCCAATATACTTCTGCTTCATTCTCCTGACTAGCAGAGACCAGGACTGGGAAATACCAAAGAGCCAAATGAGCATGGGAACCCAGATTTAAATACTGATTTTCTTCCCATCTCCTCTATCTTACCTTTGACCAAAAATAATAAAAGGCAAGGGAAAATATTTATGGACCTATGCACATAGCCACAAATGTTATATCTCCAGCATTACATGAAACAAAAACAAAAGTGGTTTTTTTACAACTGCTGAATGCATCTTTAAAAATCTTCAAGTTACAAACTAACAAAGATCACCACCTAGTGGCCCCAGCAGGAGAACTGCACTTGAACAAAGTGTTGAAATTCAAAAATATTGGGGTTTATTGTAAGAATGCAACATAACAGTAAAACTTCTTTTTTCATCCCTTGGATTAAACTTCTTAGTTCCTCTCACTCCAAGCTCAGTTTCTCTTAGTTTATAATTCCAAATTGCCTTTAAAAACACTCATTTGTAGTTACTTTTATTTTCATCTTTGCAATTAGCTCTGCTTTATCACACTTTGATCTTACTCATTTTTTATAATACATCATTATCGTTAGGAGTCTTGCCTAAAGTCAGTGTATTTAAATATCATTTTCACATCCCTGCTAAAAGCTTGAATGCTTAAATGGATCCTACACATCAAGCCTGGCCCACCCTATGCTTCCCTTCAGTGTATATATTGACTGTGCTTTATACTACCTTTTTCACTGAGACTTCACCACCCAAAGCTCACAAACATAACCACTTTCTTTTTCAACACATCCCTGAGTACTCTGATCCAACTCAAATTCACCATTTCCATGAATTATCCATATGACTCCTTCCAAGCTCCCTCTTTTCTTATCTAAATTCTTACATTTGTGGTCATTAACAATGAGTTTACTACTTAATTATTTTCTAATTCTTTCATGAGTATTATGTCTTCGAAGGACTTTCCATGGCTTAAATATGGATGTGTCCAACAAATTTTAGCATGTTATTATTATGTATAATATGAGAGCTCAATGAATAGATGACTAATTTAGAAGTAGAGAAGAATCCTTATTACCAATGTGCATTTAGTTATATGTTGGTGGATGACAAAGGAAGAGGATGGAAAGGACAGTGGGAAATGATCACTGGAATTACATTCCATGAATGGAAAATAATTTATTTTATCCACCTTTATTATATAAATTATCATTGACAAATTAAATAGAAAACTGTTCACCAAAACATGAGGCTACATTTAAACATACTCCAAAATATCTCATAGGATACAATGATTAAAGTCTCTAATGGGATACAGTTGCTTTAAGTACAAACTGAAAAAGAAGGGAAGGAGAAGTACTAAAGGGAGTGACTTGTTAATTTTCATTCTGTGTAGGACAAAGTTTTTCTTCCTGGGCAACAGCAGAAAATCTGCTCCAGGGATGTGAATTACAGACACATTAAGTAGCTATACACTTAAAAAAAAATAACAGGACTGAGAGAAACTTTTGTACACTCAAACTCTGGCACATAATTCAACCAACTTTGAATATGAGTGGAAATATTTTACCCCAAAATGTGAATAATAAAACAAATAAAATATTAAATAATCTACTCAAATGAAGAAGTCTGCAGAATAAGTAATGTGAACTTGAAAAATCTCATTAAGTGACACCAGAATTCTATTTCCAGTGCAACTGCAAGTAGTTCTATAACTAGGTCTCCAGTAAAATAATTAGACTATTTTAAGGGGTAGCAACTGATTCTATCTTGAGGAGAGAAAAAATGCTTCTCCAATGTAAATTTTCCCCCCAACTTTTCAAACTGAAATTTTCAAAGGCATCATCGAAGGACAACTATTTATTACATATGTGTTATTTTATATATACATTTCTATTTCATCCCAAAGGAGCAGGGCATATGCAAAGCATTGTGCAAACTATTGTGCAGGTCAATAAGAATGTAAATAACCAATCTGATCCTCAAGTATCTTACTTAATAAGGCCTATGTGTATGCAACAGATGGTAACTTTTAATATACTGCATATTGTACTGATCATGTATATTTTCATATTTCAATAAATATTGAAGACCCACCATTGGAAAGATGTTATTTTAGATATTTGGAGAGTACAAAAGTCAATAACTAGCCTATACTCAGAAGCATCATGTCTAATAAGAAATATATGCCAAGAATATTCAATGGAGGCAGGAAATTACTTCTTGATGGAAAAGGTATCATTTATGATTCACCTTAAAATACAGGTATATCTAAATATTCAGAGTTGAAGGTTATTAGAAAAAGCATTATAGACAGAAGATTTGTCCAATGAAAAGACATGGAGTTAGTAAAGCAAGAATGGATATGAAAACATTAGTTAATCCTTTCTATGGAGACATATAGAAAATATGCCATGAAACCATCAGAAATGACATTGAAAATTCAGGTTGGAATAAAGATATGAAAAAGATGACATTCCAAGCTGAAGAATGTGGCTTTAATTTAAGAAACGGAAGGAGTTATTGAAATTTTTGAGCAGCTGAGTAACACAATCACTATTATGCTTTGGGACAGTTAATCAGGTGGCAATTTGTGAAATGGTCTTGAATGTGGAGGCATGGAGAATCCATTAAGAGGTTGTACTATAAGAAGTAATATAGTATTGTTTAGAAAAAGAGTAAAATTGGTGGAATATATGACAGTGCCCAGACCAATGTGGAAGAGACAATTCAAAGAGAGTCTGCAGAGAAAAAAATTGACTGAGATTTGTTCAATTAGATTAAATACAAAGGGTAACCAAGACAATGGACTCAAAGCTGATGCCAGTTACAGAAACTAAGAACAAAAAAGGTGCCTTAAAGAAGGTGATGACTTTATTAAGATATTCAATCAGCTTGAAATACCTTTCAGAAGAAAATATCTAGTTGGGAATTAACAAGATAGGACAATCAAAATCAAAGCTAAAGTTGTAGATTTGGAAACCATCTAAAGTAAACATAAAAAACTAGACAAACCAAACTTTAGAAGTGGTGGAAGACAGCTAGGAGCGCTAATTTTACAGCACAAAGACACAGAAGTGAAACTGGGGTCCTTGTCCCCTACACCCGGCATTTAGTCTTCTTCCTCAGGATAGGGACTTATATTCTGCTGAAATTCAGTCAGACAGTATAAAAAGTTCCCAATAAGAAAGGCATAGAAAAAAAAAAAAGCTTAGAAGAAGATGAGACAAAATTTACAGGGCTAAAAGGAAACAAAACTTGAAGTTAATAATCTCAGAATAAAAGAACATATTTGATGAAATTAAAATCAGGGTACACTAAAAAATCCATTTCAACTAAAGAAATTTTAAAAATGTAAGGGATCATCTCAAAATATAAAAATTAAAAAAGGAGTATATTAAACAAACTACTAAGAGTTCAGAAAGAAAATAAGGAAAGGGAAAAAGGATGATTAAAGAATGAATAAATAAAATTTTCTAGAACTGAAGCTTATTGATTTCCATATTGAAAAGGCCACCAAGTACTTAGCTTGACAAGAGGCACATTATCAAGAACTTTTACTGAAAGGGAACATAGGATCAGAATTCTAGGTGACATTACTGTCAGGTACCCTAGAGGCTAAAACACCATGGAAATACACTTTTTTTATTCTGAGGGAAATGACTTTTTGGCCTAGAATTCTTTATCAAAATAATTATTAGGCAAGAGAAGTATAGGAAAATAACAGATGTAAGCAGGTGGGTGAGAGCTTGAATTTTACTTCTCTTGCACACTACACTGATCTACAACTGAGTAATACACTTTAGTCATCATTGAGTGGGGTTCAAATAACGAAAGCTACTCCTCTAACAAACAGAGGACAAAGGCTACACAAAGGACCATTATAACTTTGGTCTTCACATCAGTCCAGAGGAGAGCAAGAGGATATGACACTCCCAAGACAAGAACTCTTGGGAAATAAACAAATAAATATCAATGTCAGATTTTCTTTCACGTTAGTAAATTCTTGGCTTATTGTTCTTTAATTTCAATATTTCTGAGTAGTTTTGTTTTACATGGAGCTCCTAAAAACAGCAGATATCTGGATTTGAGGTTATTTTATCCAATGTAATAATTTCTTTTAGTGAGTTAGAGTAATCTATTTGCTATTCGAAATACTGATAAATTTGGACTCCCAGTGTCTCTTTATGTTTTCCATGTACCTCTTCCTCTCTTCCTCTGATTCTTTTTTTTTCTTCTTTCCTATATTGTGTTGAATTAATATTATTTCCTATGTTCTAACTTTTTTTCCTTAGCTGAATTAGAGAATATTCTACTTCTATTTTTGTATTTAATAGACATGTTCATCTATAGACTATCCAACAGATCTCTATTCTTTTTTTTTCTTCAAGTGCTATAAGAGTATAACCTCATTAAATTTTTCCTTTCCTCCCATTGTGTAATTACCACCAAGAGAAGCAATTCTACACACTATCAGTGATAAAACTTTTTTCCCCAGTCAATAATATTGAGGCAAAATCAAATGTCTCAAAAAGTTGCAAATAATTTCTCTCAATTTCTGCACTTAGTGTGGATCAAAAACAAGTAATTCACATACAAGTACATAATACATGTAATACATGTATTACATAATACTTGTAATACATGTACAAATACTTTAAATGGCACTATTTTTATATGGATAGTAGGTTCAGCCATGTACCGACATATCATGTCTTCATCATTATTTCTTATATAAACTACACATTCCCTCAAGCATCAATTTTATTCTTGTTGAATTTTTTAATATCTGTAGTTCTAAAAATGAATTATTTTGCCCTAATTCTAAAGCAATTGTTTAGCTAGGTATAAAATTTTAGATTAATAATTGTTTTCCCTTCACTATCCATTGCCTCTATAGTTGCTGACAAGATGTCTTCAGTTATTCTCCTTCGCATCCCTTTTAAGTCCATCACTATTATCACTCTACTAGCTTTAAATATTTTTGCTCTATTTATGATGCTCTACTAGACATGGATTTAACATGGTTTACCTGCCTTACTATGTGGAAGTATGTGACTCCAAACAAGTATACTTCAGCTTCCTTTGTACTATTTTAAATATTGTATCAGAGTATATGTAGTTTGTGCTTTAGAAAAGTTGTAGCTTTCGAGTTACCTCTTTTTAAGCAGTTGATATACTGATATTTTCTTTATAATTTATGGGGTTTTTTTGGTTTTATATTTAGAAAAGTCTTATAAACCAAGGACCACACAAATATTCAGATGGGTTAAAAAAAAACACGCTTCATCAAAAATGTTTAAAAGCAAGTGGGTAAAAAAAGCTTTGTGAGAAATCTTGAATTTATGGAGAGGAAGGTGGGAAAGTGTGTACCTGTTTATCCTTTCCCTGTTTCCATCTCTTTCCTGAACTACAGGAGACTAAGTGCCCTTGGCTTTGGTGACCCCATCACTGGGGTGCTTATTTCATGGCTGATTTTGCTGTACCTTAGTACTTCCTTTCCTATTTTCTAATAATTTGATAACACATGTTGACTCTTCTCTTTTCCTTTCCCTGGAAAACACAATATATAAGTACTTATTGATACTCAAAAAAAAAAAGGAAGTGGGTAAAGAACAATGTAGAAGTGGTAGATGTGACTAGGGAAGGCAATATGGACAACCACAATGTGATATGGATGTGTATCATCTAGGAAGTGCTACCACCGAGAGATACAAGTGAAACAGCACCATTTACATTTTCTTTCTCAAATTGGCTTTCCATTGGCACACCACTTTAATCAGCCTACAGAAAACATTAAATATCATTTATATATTAATGATAGCAAAGTTTATCCTCAAAGATCATCAACAAAGTGTTAAAAGAACAAGATCTAGTACACAACAATTCTTGCATGGTGTTTTTCCTTCTACTTTTGTTGTTCTTGACATTCTGATGTTGTATTGTTTCTGAGGCCAGTTCTTAGCCAAATTGTGAAGGAGAAGGGTACTCTTATTCCTCTGATGGCTTCTTCTGATGTACTTTTTCCCTTTACTGTTGGTTCCCTACCACCCCCAGTGCTCTCCTTGCCCTCATTATAATCATGGTAGTAATGATTCTGTCATTTGTTTTCTGCATTCTTGTCTGTATTACTGTATTCCTGTTACCACATATCCAGGAACACACACATGCACATTTACTTAGCAAACTTTCTTTTGCTCACCATAAGCCCTGTCTGCTGGAAATCTCCTCTGACTTACCAAGTGTGGAGAAGTGCGTTGTTTTCATTTGTAAGCTCCCTAACACTTCACTGATACTGCACTTAACATGAGGAACTAGCATATTCTTTTCTTATCTATTCACTAGATAGACTATAAATTCTGTGACAGCTGAAACCTAATCTCGTTTACATTGATGTCCTCACATCAGTCTAAGAAAGCTTGGCAAGTGTGTAAGCAAATACATAAGCAAATGGAAGGAATTTCATCAAATGTGGAGAGAAGAAATCAAAAAATGGTAATATGGTAAATTGCAGGAAAACTAATATTATACAGTTAGCCTTCAAGAAATTCTGATAAGGAAATAGGTAAAGGACAAGTTGTCAGAATCCTAAGTTTCTAAATGAGTAAACTTCCAAGTAACCACTCCAAATTGATCATACATTACCACTTGTATTCTTTCCCAGTATCCCCAATGACAGAAAAATTAAAAAGTGAAAATAATCCAGGCATAAAAAGATAAATATCATATGATTTCACTTATATGTGAAATTTTAAAAAGTTGAACACATAAAGCAAAGAGCAGACTAGTGGTTACCAGAAGCTAGAGCTGAGGCAGTTGGAGGTTGGGAGATGTTGGTCAAAGACCACAAAGTTTCAATTAGACAGGCAGACCAAGTTTAGGAGATCTATAATATAACATGGTAACTGTAGTTAACAACAAGGTGATATGTTGAAAATATTTGAAAATTGCTGAGAGAATAGATTTTTTTAAGTCCTTTCACCAAAAAAATAGGTGTTTAAGGTAATGGATATGTTAATTGCCTTATTTTAATCATTCTACTACATACACATATCAAAACATGTCACACAATATAGATATATATAATTTTGTCAATTTTAATATAAGTTTGTATATATTGCATAAGCAATATATATGTTTGCAATAAGTCTCTGCAGACAGGAGACTAGGACAAGAAACATAAACTGACAAAAATTTTATCTAATTTTTAGAAAACAGAAGCAAATAGATGGACTGTAAAATTCTTAGTCATAGAAAGTCTATAAAGTCTTTATTTCAATTTATGGAAAAATTCACTAATTTGGAAGAAAGCAATGAAAAACCATGCAGATGCAAATATACCTGAGTTCCAGAATACAATCATAAGTTTCTGTTATCCATTTACTGCTTCATACATTGAAAGGGGCCTTAGAAGTTGTCCTTCAAACAATAAAACAACATTCTACCAAGTGCTGGAAAACTACCGTGACTGGGAAACTTTACATCCACACAGCTCTCAGGCCAATCATGTCTATGATTAATAATTCTTCATAATTAAAAGCAATTGCCAAGGTTCCATTTAAATCTTTGGTTCTTCATGTAACATTTATCCAGTTCTTCATATGGCATAGATTATCTCAGTATCTCATCTGAAAAATTCCACTTGATAAGAATTATAACAATACTTAAAACTTAACACCCTAAACATAAGATGACCATTTTGTGATAGGCATGTACATTTTGTATACAAGACACATTAATATAATATAACCATTAATGGCTTAAATATCTCTTTATCCCTCCCTCTTCTCCTCCCCCACTCCCTCTTCCTCTCCTTTCTCTCTTCTTTCTCCTCTACAACATGATTTTCACATATAGGCACTAAATAAATATTTGTCACATAAATGAATGAGTGAACGAATAAACTTATATAATGAAAATTACAGCTTAGTACAGGGTTATAAAGATCAAATGAAGTGATACATGTAGAATGTAAGTTGCAATCGTGTGATAACTTACCCTCTGAAGCTGTATTTCCAACTAACTAGGGGACAGCCCCACCTATGTAATTCAGGACATCAGTCTTAATGCTTCTAAAACTATTTGCAGCTAACCTATATGTCTCCAATCATGCTGTCATTGCACATTATTTCTCAAAGATGTCCCTTCATCTTCGTTCTGTTTGCCAAGACTTTGCCTGGATTGGAATTTCCCAAAATGTAATAATTTCCCATATCTGAAATGCTTGTGACCAAAAGTGCTTTGGACTTCAAATGTTTTGAACTTTGGAAAATTTGCACATACATAAAGAGATGTCTTGGGGAAGAAACCCAAGTCTAAACATAAAATTCACTTATGTTTCATACATACCTTATGCATGTGTACAAAGGTACCTGGAAGTAATTCACACACTATTTTTAATGTACCTGCATTTTGACCATTACTCATCACCTGAGGTCAGGTGTGGAATTTTCCACTTGTGGTGTTATGCTGGCACTCAAAACGCTTCAAACTTTGAAGCACTTCAGATTACAGATTTTCAAACTAGGTGATGGTCAACACAAATTTGGATAATATTATGTGACTATAGATGAACTTTTCTTTTATTTGACTAGACTTTGTATGACTGCATGTTAGTACAAAATAATACCCAGCGTCAAAGACTCAAGATTTCAGCAGTTTTAGAAAATATGTAACATGTTTGTTTATGAAAATATTAACTATACAAAAAAGATGGTAACTCTCTCTGGATGTGTTTCATACTATCTGGAAATTGAGCCCACATGTCATCAACATCACTCATACCCTCAAGCAAACAATAAATATCTTGGAAAGAATAGAAACAAGCACAGGGCACAAATACCAGCCACAGTACACTTCCATCTGGAATAAATACATGGACCCACTTCTTGGGATTCGACTGTTAGTTAGTTTAATCCATTCACAGTTCTTCTTTCCAAAAAACAGATATTTACATCAGTCACAAAAATACCATGAAAGTATACTCTAAGAATAGAATTCCTCTTTACAAACAGGCAAAGAGTAATATATCATAAAAGCAGGCATAATCATTTTAATCATTTTATTTAATGTCATTTTTAGCTAATTGCATACAAAATGCTGCCTCACAGAAAGTCTCCAGAAATATATAAAAGTAATTGCTTTAATTAGCAATGTTTATTTTTATATTTGCAGGTATTTTCTTGAAAACATGACAGTACTTGAAAAAAAGTATTGCTTCCTCTGTCTTTCTCAATCTTTACCTCAATTACCATAAAAAGTTTTCTTAGAGCCAGTCAGTACTCCCAGCTATTTTGGAGGTGGAGGTAGGAGGATTAAGACAAGTCTGGGCAAAAAAAAAAGTTAGTGAAACCCCATCTCAAAGAACATGCCAGGTGTGGTTCTTTACACCTGTACAATCCCAGCTACATGGGGAGGTAGAGGTAGAAGGATCATAGTCTAAGGCCAGCCCCAGAAAAAAAGCATGAGAATCTATCTGTGAAATAACGCAAAAAGGGCTTGAGGGAATGGTTCAAGTGGTAATGTGCTTGCCTAGTAAGCACTATACCCTGAAGTCAAAACCTCTGTTACTGCAAAAGAAAAAAAAATTGCATAGGATAGGCCTTTGTCCTAAGAGGTCTCTCCTGTAAATGGGAGTTAATACTATTTAATAACCTGGATATACTAACATAACACAAATTAAATATGAAGTTGGCTGAGAAAAACCTTTTCTACATGGGCACAATAAATGATAAGATCCAGGTATTTAATTACTATTGTTGCCTTCTGCACTTCTAAAAATTTGTCTTAGAAGCTTTACTCCTGCCTATAATCATATTAGACCATTTTGCTTCATTTTTTGCTCCAAAAACTGTGCAGATAAGTTGATGGAGAGGTCAATATGGTTGATATTGTTAAAATCAAAACTTAGTGTTGTTCCCTCTTAATCAGCAAAAACATGCCTTGCAGGTGATATAATGCACTGCAGAGGAGCCAAAGTCATCATTTTAGGAGTTGATGCATAAAGTTGGCCCATGAGTCAAAAAAACTGCATATACTCAAAATTACTCATGACTCAAATCAGCCATAAACCATAAGTGTTTTTAATACAGCACTGTTCAAAAATACTGCTTCTCAATGTTTTCTTAAGAATTTAAAGAAATCACTGCTTCTTGAATTGGGCATCAAGTGAAGTAGTTGGCCATTTAGGTCTACATTGAATGGAAAATACGAACATAGAAAAGAGCAAAGCTAACAGCCAGGAGTGACCTGAAACATCACCAGCTAAGTACAGCTCTCCAAAAATCTGAATGCTCTCAAGAATAAATTTTTACCACCTTGTCAAGGACAATCTTAAATAAGGCTGGGTTTTTTGTTTGTTTTTGAGTATGCAGAACAGTAAAAAATATAATGGCTACAGCAGTTTGATGCCAGTGCCTTGATAAACAGGTGCCAGTAATTTTACCCATCATCATTTTGCACAACCAATGCAAATATCAACACTATGAAAATGGGTGATAACATTTTAGAAATTACATGAAAATAATTTTGACATTGTAGATCTCCCGAAAGGGTTTTAGAGACACTGTCAACAGTCTTTGAGAACTATAACACTAAACAATCTACAGAATATTAGTAGCTAGAAAAAAGTGAGAATTTTTCTTTAAAAATGGTAAAGCACTCAATAATATGGCCATTTTCACATTATTGGTTCTGGCCAAACCATGAGCACGGGAGATCTTTCCATCTTCTGTAGTCTTCTTTGATTTCTTTTTTTGGTGGTTTAGTTTTCCTTGTAGAGGTCTTTCCTTCATTAAGTTTATTTCTAGGTATTTCTTTTGAAGCTATTGTAAATAGAATTGTTTACCTAGGAGAATGGTGGAGGAGGTGAATTCAACTATGATACATTGTAAGAATTTTTGTAAATGTCACATTATACTCCCAGTACAATAATAAAAAAAAGAAAAAAGACAGAATTAAAACTATTTTTTTTAAAAAAGATTTTAGTATAATGCAACTCCACAGCACTGTTCACTTACTACTGCTAATCAATAACCATTTTATTGAGAGTGAAACTATTGCTTTAGATTGTTTCTAAGTTGTACTATTAAAGATTCATTCATTCAATAATCACTGAAAAAATAGAAATAAAAAGGGTAAAGTGTGAATGTTTCCAGTGAATGCTGTAACGAATATTCACATAAAAAATTAACCAATATTTTATGTACTATTTTTAAATCATTTTTATTTTTGTTTTATTTTGCCTGTTTCTTACCTGTCCTCTTTCTAGTACAATGTTAATTTTACAACTTTGACCAGTTACTTTTTAAATTTTTCTTCAAAATAGTTTTTCAACCAAATTAGGAGATAAAGAAATCCATTATTATATTACTTAAACTATAAATCAACTTATGTCACAAAAGCTTTCATAAAAGTTTAAGGTGTTTACAATCTTTTTTAAGTTTGACAGCTTTCAAAAGTTATGTAGTATAAAGAGTGATTTAATTATTGTTTGAATAACAATGCCTCATGTTTAGATTCCTGGTAATAAAAACTACAATCATTTCTTATCAAACAAAAATAATTTTCTTTGATTAGAAGAGTTCCTTTGCCAATAAATGTGTTCTGAAAATGCAATTTAATTATTTAACTTAGAGTTTTTCATGCTATTTTTGTTGATTCCCCAAACTGCATGACTTATTTTCTTGACTGAAGTGTACTCTGAAATAATTAAAAGGAAATTTTAAGTTTTGCCCCCTTATTCCTCAGGCTCTTGTAATAGTTTTCAGGGCTTCACTTTCGCTACTATAGTAAGTGCTTAAACCTCAAACAGCTTTTTAGATGTCTTAAGACATCTGAAAGCTTTGAGAGTAATGTTTATGAATTCGTAGAGGGGAGAAAAGAGACATCTAGGTCCTGAACCATAATAGTGCAAAACAAAAATTAAGTCAGCACAAGCTCCTAGTGTGTAACCATGGACAGAAAAGACAGCAAAGCAAGTCAAAAGGTAGCCCAACCAGACTTAAAAGCTTAAGCTAAAAATAACTATCACACTAGGTCTTTGTAGAAAAATTTCACCTACTAAGGATAGCAACTTAAATGTGTCTAATTTATGAATAAGAATATTTAAGAACAAAGCCTGCATACATTAAAAGAAATAAAATTAATATAAAAGACGGAGTTAAGCAAATGATCTGTGTTAAGTTCAGAAACTTTTTGATTAAATAGTTGAAAAGCTGTAAGACTAGAATGACAGCTTTTATCCTTTATCATACTTAAAGCAGGGAGCCCATGCTTGACTTCTGTTCTCGTGCTACAGATAAAAAATAAGGGAAGATGAAAAAGAAAGGGGGAAGGAAAAGATGCCCACTATGTGCTGGTGCCTCCAAATCAATTAAGTGTACACAAATTGAATCACCTCTTCTTTACAAGTTAATCAGATACATTACTATGCACAGAAATTATCTATCTTCCATCTCAAATGCAGTTCAAATTCTCCAAGTTATTTTCATGCATTTGACAATTTCACAGATCAAGAGGAAATGTACTTATTTGTGAAACACTAATTTGGGAGGGAAACAGTCACTAGTAAACATTAAGATGAACATAATTGTAAGCATTGCTATATTAAAAATTAGAAGTCCTGTTTTGAGGAGGGGTTGATACTTGCATTAAGTACATGTCGATACACATTTTATAAACGTAGTCATATTAATGGAAAACAGACGGTATGTGATAATTTTGCAGTGGAGTGGCAATAAAACACCAACCTCTACTTAAAGTATTAAGTAATGCTGTAATATTGTCCTTTGAAGCCAAAATAAATGTCTTATTTATTCAGCATCTGGTCGGGGAAACCTCTTTGGGTCCTGCTCAGACACATTGCACATTTGAATAATACCAGTCTCTGTAGGACTTGATATTGGACTATGAATATTTGACCTAGAATGTCATTAACAACTTATACATTTTAAAATCACGTTTTGAGATGCGGCAAAACTAAGATTGTAGTGAATTTCATTTCAAAGTCCCACCATCCCTCCTTTTATGCTGTATGTGGTAATCCTTGATTTTTTTGCACTGATGCTAAGTGTTAATGAACAGAGCCACCGTGTACCATTTCACCTGGAGCAATGAAAACATTAAAATCTCTTTAGAAGCCTGAATAAAACTTTATTTTACAAATATAATCCATGTTAAAGCTCCACCGTCTCACTGTACTTTTGAAATAAGGGCACATGGAAAATACGGAAGCGTTTCCTTTGAGATAGCTAACTAAAGCCACAAAATGAGCACGCCACAGCATTTCCAAGGAACACGGTTCAAAAGTTGTACGATTACTACTAAGGTTGTTTTATTCTCTAGCACATTTGGAACAGGAAGTCTGTGTTGTTCTTGAAGAATTCTGAAAAGCAATGTCACACTCTGATGACCTCTTCTCCTCATTAAAACGTTCCCAAAGACAGCGCTCTGCATGATGTTTTGTAGCTTCGGCAGCCATGAACTAATTTGTACCTCTTATTTTGATCATGCACTGGTGAAAGCACCAAACAATATTTTTCTTTAAACACAGAGAGGTCTTTCAACAGCTCAGCAGGCACTTCTACCCTCTTTTTAATCTTGGAGCACCTATTTATTTGCTCTTTTCACCACTAAATCTTCTTTGCTCCTTTCTGCCCCCTGCAAAGCGGCTAGTTAAAAATCTTCAGTGTTTTTTCTTCATAGGCTTAAACCATTAAAAGGGTATTACCATAAAAACAGAGATGAGGGCTTATAGATAGAGTATGAGGAGAATTTGCATTTCTAATTTTTAATCCAATTAAACTAAAATAATATTTAGTTAGTTACCTTCTGAATTGTGCATCACCACTAAAACTAACACAAAAAATATTGCCTAAGAAAAATTAGTTTTTAGGGTTCTCTGCAAAGACTGGTTCCTCACAGCAAATATTACAAGGTTTTAGTTAAAACTTATTAGTACATATATGACTCATTTGTGTGTGTTCATACTGGTATACTTTCTTTTGCTCAGTTACATCAATCCTTTCTATAGGTTTCCCTATTTCACCAAGAGCTAAGAGGATTATTGTGCAGTGTATAGGAATTTCATTTTATTATATGTCACACCTTTAATTTGCTCCAAAATAAAGGAGGGAGATCATAATAAAATGACACTGGTAATGGGTATGACTTCTTACACAGTAATATTATAAGCCTCATGAACGAAAACAAATCCAATTTAAGAAATCAAAAATTTTATTTTAAAATGTATATTAATTAGAGTTCATGCTAACAATTGAATAAATTATAGGAGATTTCCTCAAGCTAATAGGCAGCTATAAATAGAATACCTGCTAAGAGCAGGTCTTGTTAAAGAGAAAACTTCTAACTCATACTACTAATTTGTATTAATAAATGACTTTTTTCTTCACCATGGAATATTTATTATTAGAAAATGTGTTTGCTGAACACATTGGATTTCTCTTAAATGGGCTGAAGATAATAATATAAACATTTCATCATTAATAAATCATAGTATGTTTTCAATCCCAATAAAAATTTGAATATTAACATGACGTTCCTTATAATGTTAACTCATTGACTTTCAATTTTTCAGAAATTCATCCTTTTTTTATACTGAATTACAGTTTGTCATTAACAATCTTTATTCTTTTGAAGAAATATTTCATCTGATAATATCGAACTTTCTAGGAGCACTATACTCCCAGAAAGCAGTGATGGTTAGGAAATCCCCCTACTATTAGAAATCAGTTGATTTTTGAACACTGCTTTATTTTTCTTTTTTCTTTTTTGTGGGACTGGGGCTCAAAGTCAGGGCCTTGCACATATTATGAAATGGTCTACTGCTGCATTCCATCCCCAGTCACTTGAGTACTGTTTTGTATAAAGATGCAATTCATTTGAATAATTTTATAATTTATTTGTAAAACTAAACATTTGTTTTAAATGAAATACCAAATATGTGTTTTATATAATGATGTGAACAATATTTAATTATACCGATGCTTAAAATTTTTTCCAAAGTAAACTGTTTGGCAGGGGGAACCGGTGGTAGGGGAAAGGATGAAAGGAGAGGGAGACGGTGAGCGAATATGATCAAAGTACTTTACATGCATGTATGAAAATAGAATAATGAAACCCATTAAAATTGTAAAACAACAAAAATAAAAACAAAGGGAGCAGGGGGGGATAAAAGAGTAATAAAGGGCAAAGTCCATTTTATACATGTATGGAAATATCACAATGAAACCCTTTCATACAATTAATATATACTAATAAATTTTCCCAAGTTAAATTAATGAAATCAGTATTATCACAATAAATTATATGGACTTTTTCAATTCACCCCATCTAATTACTTGATCCTCCTCTGTATTTCAAATTCCTTCCTGATAAATTTTTTTCATTGCATCGTCTATTCTAGTAGCAAATTAGAATGAGTAAAAATTGTTAATTTCATGTAATGTTCCTCCAAATTTAGTCAGTTTTGCTGTTTAGAATTGTCTCAACCATAAATTTATCTTTAGCTAATTAAATCTTAAAACTTAGTCCTACTGTGTCTTAATCATGTCTTAAACATCGTTTTTCATAAACACAGACCTCATAGTGGCCAGCAATTATCCCAAGTTTTCTCGATGACTTTTCCCCTAAGGTAAAGAACTTTGCTTTTGTTTCTGTGTCTTTATGTTTCAGGGGCAGGTCTAATTTGAGACTTTGAAAACCCCAATCTATCAGCTTCTCAATCTTCAGAGGAAATAAACACACAGAACACCAGCTTTCTGGGGTCCCCTTGCTTGTGAAAGTGATGCTTTTCAGCTCTGTGCAATAAATTCAGAAAGAGACCTAGATGTGAACACAGGCCCTGCCTCTAACCCTCTGGCAAGGTTAAGCAAGTTATCTTCTATCTTTGATTCTTCACTTTCTCAAGTATAAACTGGCTTGATGACCCTATTCTGTGAAGTTATTAATGAAATTAGAAATTAGAAATGGTTTCTGTAAAGAACATGGTAAAGGAAGATGCTAGGTGGTATTTACCAAAGAGTCAAATATTAAGAAACCTGGGCTCACTCTTCAGTTCACAAGTCATCTTACCTTGTATTAATGTACAACATATGAACTAAATACTTAGGACATTTTTATTGAAAATTAATTGATATGATACTTGTGAAAAACCCTTGACTAGTATAAAACACTACAGAAAATAAACATAATATCCAAATAGGATTCCAGATTTCCAAACCAAAAAAAAAAAAAATTCATTGTCATTTGCTTAACCCTGCACTTTGCATGTGGAAGAAAGGAAGTCCACACAGGCATCCCCTGACTCATGTAACTAGCTAAATACAGCACTCATTCTTGCTATGCAAATCTGCCAATCAAAGGCTGATAGAAGTTTATCTCCCACTGTGTACTAGATGTATTAAATTAAAATCTGACCCTTACACAATAAACTATGCCAAGTGAAATAACCAATAATATTCAGTGAGTTCAAAATAACAAAGTTAAAATCATTTAAAATGCATGTTACTTTCTTCACTGAAGATGCACTGATTTTCTGATTCTTATAATAGCGTAACATTATTTTGAAGTTAGGATCCTGAGTGTAGTTTTATGTGCCATTCTGACATTTGTCCACTAGATGTCCCCAGTATGTCACACAGAAGCTCTGATCTGAGAAGACCTTGTTAGTGAGAATCTGCATCTTTTTGAAGTGAATCCTGAGATACCTTGTCAAATCATTTTTATTCCTGAGTTCATTTCATCCTCAAAATTAACAAGCTACTAATCTTCAGAGAAATGCAATCATTTAAAGATTTTTTTGTCTAAGAGTATATAACATTACCAGCTTAAGAAGCAATTAAAGAACATGGATATCTTCCTTTCTGAGACACATTTAAGAAATCAAAGGGCTTGAAACAAGTTAAAAATCCTTAGAGAAAAAGTTCATAGCCTTGAAAGGAGGTTCTCTTAACACAACTTTTAATTGTATTGATTTCAAAGGATGGATAACACTTGCACAAAATAGTTCAGAAAATTTTGGTAACAGCAGGAGTCTTGTTTAATTTGAACTTTAATAAATTAAAGGAAAAAAAAGGCAAAGGCTTGAACAGTCACCCAAAGTGTCCCCTCCCAATTCACACAAAAACCTCTATAACAAAGGCTGCAAGACTGAAATACAATAATAATTGCAACATGGGGATGTTCAATTAGAAGTATGCTTGCAAAATGCTGTCTTTTTTCCCCAAAGCCTAGTGAGTCCATATTATGGGCAGCTTCTACTTCTGCCTGAAAAATAATGCCCTCAGGGGCTGCTGTGGCAGATTGCTGAGCTACAGGGCTGAGATTCTACTCCTGTAAAGCAATTCAATAAGAATTCCTACAAGGTGTCTCAGAATGCAAGCACTCAGGCAGCGTGTTGCTGCCTCTCAGGGCAAGAGGTAAAAAGTTCAGCCTGTGAAGTAGAGCAGTTTCTGCCCCAGAGCAAGAGAGAACAAAAGTACAAGAGCGTTCTGATGAATTATCTCTTATTTGAAGCTAAAGGGGGCATCCCAGCAACAATGGCCATATTCTAACCAGAGTTGAAGCCCCCATTCACTGTCCTGAGTTCCACCATGGTGTCAGAACAATGGTCCATTCTCATTGCTTCTCATCCTGCCCTCAGCCTTTCAACAAGCCTTCCCCATTCATGAGCCTCTTCTTTAGGGTGTTTTCTTTGATTAAAGCTCAACTTTCATCTCACTAGTTTTTGTTTTATTGTTATTATTTATTCAGTATACAAAGAAGAGAGCTAATGATAACAGAAGGCTTAAGCCATCAGACGAAACCACTCGAAAACAGATTACTGGTAAACTATGGAATACTGACAAGAATTATTCTGGTAGTTCACAAAAGAGTAAAGGAGATTACATTGCTGTCCTGGAGAAGAAGGGTTTCTAGAAGAGAGCAAACCTGAAGTAGACCTCCAAAGGATTAGAAGAATTGAGGAAAAGAGAGGCAAAGGGAAAGGCCCAGAGAGAACTCACCAGGTGAAAGGACACAGATACAAAAATAAGGATGGCGTAAGCAGAAGTCGGAAAGAAGCCAGCTGGACCTGGACCAGGCACCCAAGAGCACATGGACAAAAATGATATGATATCCAGCAAGGCTGGGTTGTGGAAGTCCAAGGGAAACAGCAGAAAAGATCCATTGTAATGTCTTTTGCTGGAGCATTAAGCAATGGAAGGAATATTCTAGAAATATCTCTACAGCGGGTTAGGTGTAGCAATTGAAGCAGGAATAGGAAACACTAACTCTACAAGGTGAAGTAAAGGAAGGTCAGGAAACCTTAAACTAAAGGGATATTTAAGCAAGCAGTTTGGTAATAAGGGCCAAGACCAGAGGTTGGTTGCTAAAATACAGAAAAAGAAGCAAATCTAAGAAATAAAGCATGGTGAAAAGTGACATGAATGAAAGTTGTGGTTTAGGAAGGAAGAAGATTTACTCCTTGTTTAGATCTACAATTAAGCATTCTTCACAAGAATGTAGAATCAATTTAATCTGTACATTCTCTTTAGTATTGCACAGAATTAATAACACATTTCAATCAATTTAGGGGAAGTATTTTAAATTCGTAAAGATTATCTCAGCATTCTTAAGAAAGCCTAGAATATGTAGCAGAGCCTTCATCAATTTCTACATTTTTGCTGAGAACAAATTTTAGGTAACTTCAAAGTGTTATATCATGAAAACTAATAATAACAAAATAAGATTACGTATAGAATAAATTAAAGCAATACACCAGCTGTGCCGTACAACATATGCACACCAGGGACTGTTTTAAATGTGTTGCCTAAAAGGATATAAGTCCACAGGCCCACCTATCAAGACAAAATAATAACACAGAGGAAAACTATCTCCAGTTTCTGCCTTCCCATTCAGAACCTTTACGAGGCTCTCCACACTCTGGAAGACATGCATTGTGGTATTTTTATCACTCCCAAATATTCATAGAGCAGCTATGATGTACTCCCATACCCACTGGAGCTGTGAGTCTATCCACTGCAGATGTAATGCTATGACACAACCTGTACCCTCAAGGAACTGCAATCTAATGTCCTTTCTGGGCTGTCATCAAATTTTCCCCACTATCCAGTTATCAGCCACTTATTTATAAAACAATTATTTTCTATAGAGTTTCAAGCCCTGTCGGAGACTTGGGGAAAAAAATCTCTTACATGGTCAATACCCTCTAGCCATTTACAACACATGTAAATTACAGAGGCATATAAATAGATGCATATATATTACAATCTAATGAATAATGCATGCTCTGTAAGTGCTGTAAGAGTTGATCCAGAAGTTCACGGGAGGAACACATCAGTACAGCAGGATGTAGTCAGTAAAAAAAAAAAAAAAAATTAAGAAGCCAGTTGCTGGATGTCAGGGCGATCTGGCTGCAACATCTGTCACCCCATTGATTGCCAGGGCTGATACAGCTGATCTGGCTGGCTAGGCGGGTATCCCCTTCCTCCCTCACTGCTCCATGTGCGTCCCCCTGAAGCTGCATGCATGGTGGAAGAGGACGACCATCCCTGATAGAAAAGGATCATTCTTCGATCAAGGGTATACGAGTAGCTGAGCTCCCCTGCTAGAACCTCCAAACAAGCTCTCAAGAAGCCAACTGCTATTTCCCAATTTAAATTGCTAGAGCAATTTTAAATATCCAGAATGGTGAAAGAAGCTGTAACAGTTTAAACTAATATATTCTCATCATTATGTTAATTAATGCCATTATTAATAAATAATCTTTCATGGTAATTCTTTTCAAATGTTTAAGAACTTCTTGAAAGCTAAGTTCAAAAAATGAAAAGTGTTTGCAGCAAAATGCTCTTGAAACAAGCTATGGAATGCTTCAAGTTACCATAGGTGTCTTTAATCACCTGTACAGACCAACTCACTAGCCTAAAACCATGCTTAGTACAAGTGGACAAAAGGAAAAAGGGACAGTCCTGAGTATATGCACATGCGTGAACACAATGTTTTGTTTTCTATGTTTTGCTTTTCATCAGACCCCTTAAAAAAATACCACCGTGCAAGGACACCTGAGAGCACAGCTAAAGTTCAAGTTGTGTGTAATCTGCTGAAGGAGGGGAGACCATGTTCCCACCAGACACTATGGAATATTTCAAAAACCATTGGGATGAGGAGGTGGTTATAGGAGCTGAGCTTGTATTAGGTGACTTTTAGTGAAGACCTAAAGAAGCATGGCTTAGCTCTAGTTCAGTTGTTATCAAAAAGTAAAGATAATTCAATAATTGGGTGTCAACACTTCTAGGACAGGAAAAACAAGCTGTTAACTAATATGTAGCAGTTACTCATGTTAACCAGGAGGGGAGCTATTTGGTCACTTTTGAGGTTTACATTGGGCTCATGTTCAGACATGATCAAACAGTGGTTTTTGTTTATGTCTTCCCATCACCATCACAGAGTGAACTTATCTGATTCTGGCACCAGTTAAGTTAAAAAGGAGAACACCAGGCCTTAGCATTTGGTGCTATACCAGCTATCAGATGAGAGCCGTCAGCCCTCATCTTTTGTTTTCTTAAGTACAGTTCTGTGATGGAAAGATTATATGTGCAGGGAAAAAATAATGTGACTCTTCAGAAGCCCAAAACAGTTTACATTTTCTTCAAAACTCCTATGGCTTGGACTCATGAGACTCAAAATTTCATGATTTTGCTATGAATTCTGCTGGTCTCTATAAACACATTCATACAAAATGGGGAGAGCTACTAACAAAAGATGAGGATCATATTTGAAGTGATGGATTTCTAAGAATATTAATAAGACTGGAGGAGCTGGACACATTTTAAGGAAGCCCTCTTTATTTTTTGGCATATAGTACTGAGTCTTACCAGCTACCATTGCACTCTATGACTCCTATACCCTTTGCCATGATTAAATGAACCAGAGATAGACACTTGACCATGACTGGACCAGTCACTCAGAAATTTGAAATTGGGATTCCCAAAAGCCAAATGAGTTCTGCATAAAGCCAAAATTGCCACAAGTTTCTCTTAAGATACTCTTTTTCTTATGTGCCCTGAGGTCATAGAAAGCCAGGTTTTGGAGAACAAATGAAAGAGAAATGCAGAAAGAAGCAGAGCCACAAACAGAGGAAGGGTTATGAAAATTTTCAGTCAATGAAACCCAGATGCATTCTCATCCTTGACTTCCATGTATGTTTATAATAAATTTCCTACTTTCATTTAAGCCAGTTCAAGAACATTTGTGAAAAGAAATTCTTCACTCTCAAAAATAAATAATTTAATGTCTGGTGTAAATGTAACACAGATCACCAATTGTTGCCCAGTATTTGATCTCACCTTTTATTCTTAATATAACTTTCTGAGTTTTAACTGGTTGTATGCCCAGCCTCCTTTGCAACTAGGTACAGTCATATAACTAAATTCAGTCTGATAGGTTGTGAATGAAAGTGATGCTTATAACTCTGCAAGCCTTTAGACAAGAAGGCTTCTCTACATTTCCTTCTTTCAACTTCTTTTTATTATTATTATTGTTGTTGTTGTTGTTGTGGGGGGTGGGGGTGCATTGTAGCATTTACAAAGGTTCTTACAACATATCATTAACTTCTTTTGAGCTAGAAAATGGTGACCACTGGAACAACTGCTTAGAACCAGACACAAATATAGTGGAGATGAGAGAGTCAACCCACAAACAAATATACCTGGTGATTTTCAGGAAAAAAGATTCTACCATTATCCTCAGACCACTTGCCTGATTTGGAACAATAAACATAAGAGAAGAATAAACATCTATCTTGTTTGCACACTGTATGAGACCTTATAATACAGAAAAGGATTAGACTCCCCTAATCAATACAGAGAGGTTGTCACTTCAGACCTTCAGAGAACATACAGAGTTAGCTGAGCAGAGGATATGTTGGTAATAATCCTCCTTCCAGGATGAAAAGCTGAATGAAGCACAACATGAAAGAGACAAGCATCCACCCAGGGTTTCCCAGCTGGAAGCAGATAGAGAAAACATGTCTAGTGAACTGAAATTGCTGAAATCAAAATCAAGAAATTGGATAGATGCCTTGCCAAATTCAATTCTGCACATCACCCCTTGCTGTGTATATGATTGATGCTTCTATTAGGGAACTGCAGGATTCTGGCGCTTAGAACGGTATTAGGAGGAGTCAGAGAAGTAGATAAAGTACCTTCCGGGCTCTGCAAACATCTCTGTCTTTACTCCTTCCACAAACATATAATAATGGCCAAAATTATGTTTAGCACATTACTATCAGAGAAGGGAAGAAATCCCTGAGAAAACTAGAAATAATGGGCTTTCAGTCACACTTCCTTAGCCTGGTATTTTATTAACATTTTCTGATTTGCTGATACTCAGGTAAAAAGTGTAGAGATTCAGCACAAAATCTGTGAATAGCATTCATCTAGATATTTGGGTTATTGAGATTAGGTATACATAAGGATGGGATATACTCCTGTATTCCTATTTTGCATCTGTGCTCAAATGTTATGTGTTTCACCAAATGGAAATTAAATTATAAATGAAATTGACAGGATATCCACTAAGATTTTAAAGGATTCAATTATGGTTATTTTTTGTATCAGTTCGGCTAAGCTGTGGATACCCAATCTAAACATTACTATGGAGGTATGTTTTAGATGTGATTAATATTTAAATCTATAAATATTGAAAATTAGCCTCTATAATGTGAATGGGCTTCCTCCAATCAATTGAAAGCAAAGACTAAGGTTCCCCCAAGAATTAGCAATTCTGCTTCAGAACTGCAATACAGAAGCCCTGCTTCAGTTTCCCATGAATTGACTAGCCAAACAGATCTTGGATTCAAGACTACAATATTTACTCTTACCTAATCTCCACACCACCACAATCATGTAAGCCAGTTCCTCAATATCTCTCTCAATCTCATGCTCTCTCTCTCTCTCTCCCTCTCCCACACACACTTTCTCTCTCACAACATATGAAGATATATATAGATATTTATATGTGTGTGTGTATATATATATACATATATATTTAAGCAAATAAATATCTGATTGGTTCTATTTCTCTGGAGAACTCAAACTAATACAGATCATATTGCTAAGAGAAATGAAATCTTAGATAACCGTAGCTAAAAGCTAAAAATAAATTGAAATAAAACTGTATCTGAGGGTAAAGAGGAATGGAAATATTCTACATATCTACATATGAAAATAGCATAATGAAACCCACCAAATACTGCTTTTGAAAAAGGGGGATTGAAAATATAATGGAGAGGGTGAACTTGTTCAAAGTATATTATACATACATATGTAATTATCACAATGAAACCCCTCATTTTATTAATATAGAATAACTCAAAAATAAAATTTAAAAATAAATAAAACTGAATTTTAGTAATAATCACTCCCCCTTCCTCAATGTCAGGAAAATACATCATGATATTTACTGTTTTTACAAGAGTAAATTATCTAAACAACTTGACACTGGTTCTTCTTCCAGGAAATTTACCTGTGGCAACCCCCTACCCCAACTCCCAATTATGGTTACTTTATAAGTAAATTCATGCTAATAAGACAGTAGGCTGATAACCCACAAATTATACCCCTCCCAGGAACTATCTAAAGACAGTGATCCTTGCTTTTGATGTTCAACATGAATGAAGTAGCTAAGGTAGTCATCTCTGGACCAGGACTACATAGAAGAGAAAATTCAGGGATCAAAGGGGCCTGGCATCCTCCATCAGATCACATCACAAAGGCAACTTCCTTTTCTGCACAAATACACAGGACCATAGCTGTTATATTCACATTCAGAAAATGCTCTGAATTCAATGAATTACAGGCAAATTTTAGAAGTCAGAATATTTCCACCCAAGTAACAAGACCTCAGAAACCCCAGTTTTATTTGTTAAGGGACCCAAGAGATCTAATCAAGTCTCAAATAGTTTCAGTTTCAGAAGTACTCTCAGGAAACCAAGTTATTTGGAATTAGTACAGATCCAGGTGTCAGACTGACGTAAACCTACCCCTAAATGGAACTGAACTCCTGTCACTGATTCAGAAAAGTCCATAACATTCACTAAAACAAAGTAATTCCACAGCAATGAAACTTCTCAGATTGTTGAAAAATTGAAATGCCATAACCCCTATGACAACCAATAAAGTAAGACTTTAAAATTCAACTATAATGCATATTTAAAAAATTCAACTATCACCACTTCCTTTATATTTTCAAACTCAAAGTAAAACTGAGACAGACAAATTTAAAGTTACAAAGGTAAAACAAACATAGAAAATGAAAAAGTTTGAATTCTATTTCCAGCAATTATGGAATACAAGAAATTTAGTGAAAAAAACTCACCAGTATAATATACCTAATAAAATTGAATAACACTTTTAAAACTCATTATAGCACCTCTCTTGGCAAGGGAAGGCCATAAGGAATTCCTCAACCACTGAAATATAAGAAGCTGCAGATCTACAAGGACAAGTCAGCCCCAGAGTAGAATAGCCCACGACTGTTTGCCAGTCCCTGACTGGCAAGCTTTAATAGACTTGTGGTCAAGGCATGAGAGACAAGTGTGAGACTTGCATATATAAAAGAAAACCCACCAAAGCCAGGACCCTTGAAGAAAGAGCACCATTGTTAGTGTCTGATACAAATAGCTTTGCTTACAGTCTGCAGATAGATACTTGTTAACAGCAACTTTGCTGCTCAAAGCAAGGCATAGAGAGTTTGGAGACGTTTAATGGTCTTCCATTTCCTCAGGTGTCTGAGGCAAAAATTCACACCCCCTATAAGGTTGAAAATAACCGAACTGGAAAAGTCAGCTTAACACAATCCAGAGTTGGTAAAAAATACAGGATCCTGGTAAAGCAAACACAAACTTATAAGCAAACTCTCTTTACTACCTAACCCCCCAAATACATATCTTACAGTTAATGCTTCAAGACTGGCTCACAGTGGGAAGTAACCATGACTAAAGAAATAAACAACAGTAATGGAAAGTCAATACATAAATCAAGACACTGCAAAATAAGGCTCCAAAGGTGGCTGCTCTTGTACTAATTAGAAAAAGCTTATAAAAGGAATCTACTTGATAAACTTACATAAATAAAAGACAGCATAAAATGCAATGAAGGAGGAAAAGATTATGGGAGCTGGTCAGACATATTTGAAAAAGAACAAAGAATGCAATAATGAGAATTAAGAACTCAAGGTCTAAATTAAATGGATTAGACAAAAGTGAGATGAAGCAGTGTTGAAAGGTAGTGGGACCTTTAAGAGGTGATTAGATGATTAAAAGGGATTAATGCAGTTTTCAAACCAGATTGTTACAAAGTAAGACTACCCGCTCTTGCTTTCTCTCCTCATGTGCCTGTTTGCTCTTTTGTTTTTCTGCTATGTTATTATATAGCACAAAGCCCTCACTAGTTACAGCTGCCTGATCATGGACTTCTACCCCCCAGAAATGTAAGGATAATAAATTCTTTATAAATTACTCAATCTCAGATATGGACAGAATATGGACTAAGATAGCTGTCAGCCTACAGTCCTATACTCTGTGGCGTTATCTCTCATTCAATCATTCCTTCCATTCAACAAAAATGTATTGTTCACATAATATGATAGAGAGTGATTAGAATGTATTAATGAATAAAACAAACAAAAATACTCCTATTCTCCTGGAGTTTGCATTTCAATAGGGGGAACAGCCAGCATATAATAACTACAATAAATAAGTAAAATACACTATGTACAAAATGAATAAGGGTAAGGAGAACTGGGATTGACAAGAAGGCAGAGGTTTACAAATTTCAAAAATTTTGGAAGAGAATTCATGAAAAGGTAAAATTTAAGCACACTTAAAGTTAGTGGTTGATCTCTGGCAGAAAAGAGTGTGCTGGGCAGATAGGAGTGTACCAGACAGAGTACAAAGTCCTATAGTCAGAATATCCCAGAAACAGGAGGCCAGAGTGTCTGGAACCCAGTGAGGGAGGGCCATTGTAAAGCACTTTTGTTTTTATTCAGTGAAAGAGCAAAAGAAGGAAGTGGGTGCAGAATGACATGATGCATTTTTAACAGCATCACACTAACAGCTCTGTAAGGATACTATGATTATGTAGGAGTGGAGGATGGGAAGAAAGTAGGCAAATGAATTAGAAGACTTTGAAGTAATTCAGGTTCAGGATGAGGATACTTTAGAGAGCAGCAAATGGTGAGAGGCAGTTAGATTCTGAATTTGAGTATGAAACACAGAATTTCCTGACAGATTCTGTGAGATAAGAATCAAAATAGCAGAAGATTTTGCTAACCTCCATTGTGACCATGGTTAAGATAGCTTTGATGAAAAGAGGGAGGACATCAGAAATTTGAGTTGGACTTGAGTGTGAAGCATCTATTAGTCATCAATACAATATGTTGAACAAGAAGTTGAATGATTTAGTGTGAGGCTCAGGAGAAAAGTTGCTATTAGAGATATAAATTTGGCAGTCATTGGCATAATGGTAGTAATTTAAGATACAACTCTAGATGAGATCAACAAAAGAAGGATTGTGAGTATAGAAAAGAAATGAACAAGAACTTATCTCTCTGAAACTTCAAGTGACCAGACAGAAAAGATCAAGAAAGAGTGAATAGTGTGATAGAAAGAAAGCCAGAAGAAGCCTAGTGTGCCAAGCCAAAACTTTTAGAAACTGACAAAAAGGAGCAAACATCCAACTTAATGAGTGTAGAAGTAGATTATGGAATATCAGAATAGCCTCTGAAAAAAAGTAGAAGGTAAAAAATTATCATAAAAACTGAACTCCAGGAGAAAAAAGGCAAATATAAAGGTAAAAAGCACTTTAAAATTATTTTTCTTAGAGAAAAATAATTAAAATAACCTCTGGCAAAAATGACCAGGGGGACAATTTAGAAAGTTGAGTTATAATACATAATATATAGAGTGGGGCAAGACACAACTCTGGGTGCTAGTAAGAGGTGAGGAAATAGAAAAAACAAATTTACACCAATAAATCTGAAAACAAGTAATTATGAAATTCTTAGAAACTATAAATTGTGTACTAGCAGTCAAGTAAAAATAGAAAATCAAAAGTCTTATTTCAGAAATTTTACCAGTATTTTAAAATCTCCTCAAAAGAGAATGAAGATTCATATTGTAAGATACTGCCAAATAAAGATCACGCCACATGTGGAAAAGAAAAGTTTATTGGAACCAGACCGCAGGACTGTCACTCTTTCTGGTTCAGAGTGCAGCGGCTTGGCTGAATTGGGTAGTGGGCTTTATTGGGGGGGCAAGCCATGGGGGAGGGAGAGAGTCTCTGGTCTCCAATTATTTGTGATCACCAGATGGAAGAGGTCAACATGCCTAGCTAGTTGAGTAACTGGAGGGTCTGAGGTGTTTTGCAAGCCAAGAAACAATCAGGCAGGGAAACAAGCAAGGGAGAAGCAAGTAAGTGGTCATAAATCAGGGGGTCTGGTTTCCTTGCTACCCTCGGGACAGTCTGCTTGCCCCAAGAATGCCAGGGACCTAACACAAATAGGTTGATAAGGAGAACTGCTTAACACTTAAAGGAATACATTCCTCTGTTATAATACAAATGCTTTCAAAGTTTTGGAAAAAGGAAAATATTTATATATATATTATATTCTTTTATACAATTAATATTATTAATATATAATTCTCTTATTACATAAATAACAGCATGAGAAAATATACTACAATAAAGAAAATTATAGTCTCATTCATAAGCATAGATGGAAATATCCTAAAACATTTAAACTTTGCTTTTGGTGTACTTGGAGGTTGATTCCAGGACTCCACAAATACCAAAATCCACAGGTGCTCAAATTTCTTATATTTACACATAACTTGTGCACATCTTCCTATACACTTTAAATCACCTCTGTATTACTTATAAAACCTAAAGCAATGTAATGCTATGTAAGTAGTTATGCCAAATCTACAACAAACATCCTACTGAATGTGAACAGTATTCTTTCTAAAATCATGAACAAGGATGCCTGCTTGGAACTTTTGCTAGTTTTACTCATTATTTTATTAGATATTTCAGTCAATATGATGCAATTAATTCCTGCCTTTCAGGTTTAAAAAAAAACAAGATTTAATTCTGATTATAAGAGTATTTTGTACATATCACAGAAAATTTTTAAAATAGAAATTCAGAAAGGTGACTCATAGTTTACACTGCCCGAAGAAAACAATTATTAATAATTTGGTGAGATTTTCTACTGCTATTGCTTTACTTATATAATTTTCTTAATGAATTACATAGCTTTCATAATCATAATTTGATTATGAATTTATAACTCAAAATATAATTTATCATGTTTTGTATAAGCTTTATTATATTCCTGGGAATTTTTGAATTTTTGTGTTTTGTTTATTTCTTTACACTTTATTTGCAGTTATTGATTTCCCAATCCCACATGTCATAGGCCATTCCTAAGTTTTCCATTGTTTCTCACTTCTCTCAGAGTAAAAGATAGCTTCCAACAGTTGACTAATCCCTATATGATTTCCCATGTCTTAAACAGGTATAGACTCAATATTCTCTAGGAAAGTAAAGGTTGACACTATCCCATTTGTCCAGGTGAAAGATGACTATGGCTTTGACCAAGTTACTGGTGATAAAGGTGAGATTTCATACATACCTATTTCTCTTCCATCATAAACTGCTCTGTGAAAGGTATTTGTCCAAGTTGAAGCTCATAATTTTCCATGTTGCAAGGATGAAGGGAGTTTTTTAGAGTTACTTCTGTATCATGTCACATGTGGTGGTATCTCTAATTTTTAGAATGAAAATTCACTATTTCCTTCCATTTTCCCAACCATCATGTTCCACGTTCAAGAAAACAAAATAAACACTCAAACAACTTTTAGGCTTTAGCCAAAAGAATACCGAAAAAGACAATTTAAGTGCTAAGTGCTTAGTCACTCATTCAGGAGTTTGTTTGCCTTGCCTTTTGCATCCATCCTATAATCTTTTTTACAAAAGTCAGTGTAAAACCAAATGGAAATTAAGACAAACCAAGTATACTTTCTCCTCACCAAATATATTGAGTCTAGAATTCAGAACTGTATTTCTATTGGTTTTCAAAATGCAAATAATTACATATTCTAAAAAATCAAAAATAATTTCACTATTAAACTAAAATGTCCTTTTTGATATACTTTATTTTCATGCTTTTACTATTAGTCTTGTATTTCTTATTGAAAATTGCTCATTGTAAATTGTAAGACCTTTTCTATGTTAGTTTCTCTTCTTTAGATGGTGGAACTATCAGTAGCCATTCTCTGCTTCTATTTTCAATGATGTTTGTGAATTATTTTTGTGAGTCACAAAAAATCTTTCTTTAAAAATAGAAATCAGGAAGCCAATCATATTCCACCAGCCCTAACCTCAAATGCAATATTGAAATACTAGTGATAGCACTGTATATCCTTGTCCTTGAACTTTATTTTTGAGTCACTAGGACTGTGATTCTTTGGCCTAAAAAGAGAAAGAAAAAACTTCATGAACTAGTTTCCTGCCACTACACCACCACAGTCCCATGGTTATATGCCACATGGTTAGCAATATTAAGGAAAGTTAACAAGGCTGGCACTTACAACTTTAGAGAATATATTTGCATTTCTATTGCTGTCACATCACTTTCCTGCAAAGTGTATAGTTAGGGGAATCCTATTTTAACGTTCTGTGAACTGGAAGTGAAACTAACATTCAAAAGTTCTTCAGAAGACTTTCTTGGGTTCTTATTTAGAATTCAAAGACAGAGTAAAAGTAATTAGAAGGCATGGTGTGACTCAAACTCATACTTTTTCATTCAGAAACAAAACCCTGTGTATGGTTTTCTCTTGACTCAAAGCTTAATTTTCTAAGCATTAATTTTTGTATGTATCACTATTAAGTGACTATAAGTACTAATATAAAGTCAGCATTTGGAGTGTATGAATTGTTAATATAATTTTAATCAAACTATAATATTTTCATTGGTTTCACTTAATAACTATGCAGTAGACTCTTAGAAAGTTGTTATAGCTTTCTACATGCCTAATCAGGAGAATATAAAAATAAACACTTTATTTATTTTTAATGTGAATTTCTTTTGAAAGGGTGATTTAAATTCAAAATAGATTTCCTCAGGTGTCAATCCTAATGCAGAATATTTTCTTTGATATTAGTTTTTGAAACTTCCTCTCCCATTAGATTTTCTCCTCCTAATAGCTACACTGGTTTTTTTTTTTTAAATGAAAACTTGTTCCAGTCGATTTAATTCAGTAGGACAAATATACTCATCTCTTAATATCATCACACAAAGTTTCATAATTGGAAGATTTTCATTTTTGATAGATCACATAGTGAATGAGCACCTCTAGTGTCAGGTAATAAGAAGTGACAGATTTAATTTGTTTGGCATCTTGAAGATAATAGCAAAATCAATTGAATTGTATAGGATTTTACCTATACTAATTCAGTAAGCATCTTAGATTTAAACAAAGATGAAATTTCTGGAAGATTTTTCATTTTTTCCCAATGTAGGAAATGGAATGATTTAAACATAAATATAAATCTCTCTGTGGTCATTTTCTCAAAAACATATACTAAAACCTTTCTCTTCAAGTGAACGCAGATTAAACTTCAAATGGAAAAACTGGCATTTAGCAGCAATTTGTGCAACAGGCTTAATTCAGTAAAAAAAATGCCAAGAACTTTGTCAACCAAAATATAAGAACAAGTATAAGATTTACCTCCATACCTCAGGCAACTAAAAACATCAAATAAAATATGTGAAACAATGCTTTTCAGACATTGAATAACAAGCAGCAATGATCTCAAGAGAAGAGAAATAAATTACATAATTCCAATAATTGCTGCTCTTTACTGCTTGGAGAGTTTCCAGATGACAGCACAGAGGGAAGGAATCTAAACACAGCACAGAGTTCTCTCTGAATCAGAGAGACAGAGATGAGTATTTTGGGAGGCCATCTTGGTTAGAATTTGCAAGGCAGAGAAGAAGCAGCTATAAGAGAGGAGAGAGAGCTCTTGAGATGTGCAGAGGGCTCCCCTACAGTCTTCATCTGAGTATGTAAGTAAAGTACCCCAGGCTGGACACCAACTGAAAAAGAGCAATTCACATAATGCTAGTAATGGTTCATTTTCCCCAGAGCCAGAGGGAAAAGATATCATATAACACAAAATATCTGCCAAGAAAAGTACTGAGAAGGATATTGCCTTGGTAGTAATCAGACTGCTCTGGTTCCCCCTAGCAAAGATCAACAGGTAGTTGTGAAAGGATCAAAGAGTTTCCAAGCAATTTAACCAACTGTTGTTGGTTTCCTTTTTAAGTAATGCAGAAATATTCCAATACTCACAATTTTTCATATCTGGTCAAAAATCACCAGACATTCAAACTAGAAAAATATGACCAATGAACATTGATGAGGAGAAAAATCATTCAATAACAACCGTCTGACAAATGGTACAGATGATAGAAATAGTAAAAGTGCATTAAAACAATTGCTTTAACATTACTCTATATATTCAAGAAAGTAGAGGAAAACATAACTATGTTAAGGAGAGACATAAAAGACATTTTGAAAGTCGTGAAGTTCTAAAGAAAGAAAACACAATGTTTAAAATGAAAATTACAGTGGATAATATAAACCCCAGCCAGGAAATCAAGAAAACTTATAACCAGGAAATAGTAGCAGTGTAGACAAATAGTCCTGATATTCCTTATACTGTGAGCTAATTACACAACAATCACGATGCTATGGTTATTGTCTACTTCTTCCTTATTCCAGTTGTAGTTATTTGTTTTCTATTTACCCTCTTATCATTCATTCTACCAGTAGTAATTAGCAACAATTGGTCAAAGAAAAAAGAGCTTTCTCCCTTCATGTTTTCATAACTAAAATAAAATATATAATGAGATTTAAAGAAAAGAACAGATTTGACATGTCATAAAAAAAGATTAGTAACTTTAAAAGATATACCACCAGAAACTGTTCAAAATTAAACAAACACAAAAAAAAAGACTGAAAGGACATGAATGAGAGATCTCATGTACATGTGACTGGAGTCATAGAAGGAGGAAACCAGGAAAATGGCCCAAGATTTGAAATATTGTGACTTTAGCCCATTCTTTGAGGCAAGGAATGGGATAAAACCATAAAGATGGAAGTGATTGTGGTAGAGTACACATTGTCACACAACAGATATAAGGAGGACTGTTCTTTCATTTTCACTGTGAGTGTTGAGCTACAGAAGCCATGATATATCTGATGCAAGCCTTCTCTCATCTTTTGAACATCTTCCCAAGTTAATATTTTTACTGGGATGCCCAATGACATGAGAGGGAGAGATGGATAAAGCAGTTGAGGCTCAGAAAGAGAGAATTTTTTCAGGTTCTAAAACTCCATCATTTACAAATGTACTTCTTTTCTTCTTCTCTTTCATCTCCAGCCCCTACTTTTTTCACACGGAGAGTATACTATCTCTTGGTATATCAGAGTTTCGAATCACACTTGCATTGAAAAGAGCATATAACATTATGTTTTTATCTTAGTACAATTCTTTTCTTCCATGCTCCATTCCATTAATGCAAAAACCCATATACATCTCCAAACTATACATCCCAGAATTCTTTGCCAAATGGTTTCCAATTAGATTTGACCAATGAGAAGCAGTGGTGCAAGATTAGAAGGTAACAGGAAAAGATAAATAAATAAAAAGAAAATGGCAGGAGAGGAGAAGCCCTGGGTCCTCCTCTTTCTGGGGTACTTATTCCTTTCTCTGTCTTGCTGTGGTATCTTCAAAAGGGCTCCCAGTTTGGCCCTGATTTCTTCTTTCAGTGTACTATTCTTTTCCAAATTGTCCTTTGTAGTTCCAGCACCATGTTAGACACCTCCAGAAGTCACAAATTCACTCCCAATAATGTCTAACTTTTGCTCATTCAATCCTTTCACCACTTGTATAACTAATTGTCTCTCTTAAATTCCTTATCCTCAAAACACCTAGCATGAGTTCTGTTTATCATTTGAGGAATGATAACTATGTAGGCCAATGAAAATATATAATAGGAGATCTAATATATTGCAGGAAATTAAAGACAGGTTTCCTGGAAGGATTTATTAAACATAAACAAGAAAAGAAATTAGCCAAGGGAAGGGAAACAACCATAGGCATACAGTTCAATATCACATTTATTAAGCTATCAGAGGAGGACTATTTTACAAAAGGCAATTCCTTGCTACACCACAGTTGATAATTTCTATGTGGACCTTCTTTAGGGGCCACTGACCTACAGCAAGCCTTCCAGGGTATACCTCAGAAGGCTATTTCAAAGGTGTTTCTATTTTTGTTTTAATTACAATTCTATTAAATTCAGCCATATTTTGCTCTTTACCAACTCTGATGCCATTACAGTACCAGAAAAATATTTGCAGGGAACAACATCTAGCATGTGAAAGTTCTTATGCTGGCTCTGCTTCAGCAGCACTTCCAAAATATTCCCCACCTGGCCACCACACATTTAATCAGGAACCTGAAAATGTCAAAAGATTCAGGTGGCTAGCTGAACAACCACTTCTATCTGTCTATCTTTTAATTATAATCTTTATGACATAGATGCTTAATTATTGAAATCTACCCTACCAGTAAAATAAAACTTCCTATTTTTCCCCATTTCTTAAGTCAATCTTACTGATTTTTTTCCCTTATACCCCAGACTCTCATATTCAGTTCAGTATCATTACTCAACTTTTGATATTTTGTTTTTATGCAGCTTTTACATAAATTCTGATTCTTAAGAAACATTGCATAAAAACATTGCTTATTTTGACTTCTGATTGTTTTGGTCCCCTTTAAATTTTGTACCTGAGGCAAGTGCCTTACTCTTCCCACCCTAGTCCTAGTCCAGAAGGAATCCTGGGCTGGGAGCTGAATGGGGCACCTGTGTCTACACTGCCCCAGAAACTCTCAGACATAAACTGCAGGAGAAAGAGATTTTAGTCTTTTGTGACTAAGGGCTTGCTTTTACATTCCTGAGTGTAGCCACAAATCCCTCCTCTTCCATAGTGCCCTACTCCATAGGAAAAGAACCCAGCATGTGGAATCCAGGCAAGTATCCTGGATACTCCCGTCTCCTTAATGACGGCTTTGAACTAAGTGCTCATTAACTTACCTTGCCATTTTCCCATCCTATGGTAAAGTTCATCTTGTCTGAAGACACATTTTAAACCATGTGGAAGGTTTAACCTAAATTGGTCTTTTCGGTAATTTCTTTTCATCTCAACTTTCTGCATAATACTGGATATTATTTTGAAGTATATACAACTAAAGCTGGCCATGTGGAAAATAGCTTAGGGACTTCTAATCATAGCAAGAGTTCTGATTTCATTCATTAGGTCTCCAACATTCATTCATTAGGTCTCAGATAGTCTTCCTTACACGCTCTTATATTCTGCTTTTAAATTTTGTCCTTCTTTTGTCCTTTTCTCTTAGGATGTTATCCATTCACTTGCAAAAGATTCACAACCATACGAAAGCATAGTGCTGCTCACAGTTAGTAAGAAGTATATAGTTTTCCTTTTCCCCTTGTTCTCTTCCTTTATCTCTCTCCATTCACTTCTTTTGTCTCTCTTTGTCTCATGTATCCCATTTGCCTCTTTTTCCCTGTCCTTATTTTCTGTTATGAAAGTTGATATTATTCTAGATGTTCAAAGCAAATAAGCAAGCACAAATAACATTACACATTAGTTTTTGTGCACCAGTTAAAGCACACGTATTAAATCCAGTGCATATATAATAACACAGTCAGGAAAAGCTATGCTGTAACTGAAATAGATTACTAATTATACATGGTATTTGGTAGCTGAAAGTAAGCTCAGTAGAGAATGAACAGTCTTCTTTAGAGGAAAAACTCAGGATACTGAGTGAAAACAAAAAGGGACATGTTGACTGCAGGAGTAGGAGGTGATTAGGAGATGAATAGATGCAGAACTATCCAAAATCTCTCCTGACATTTCGAAAGTGGAAGTGCTTAGGAGATGGATAGATGCAGAACTATCCAAAATCTCTCCTGACATTTCGAAAGTTGGAGTCAACTCTCCTAACTGTTGCCTTGTCTTAGAAGCCTTACCTAAGCAAAGCATATTAAATTGTCTTGCCCAGTTATGATTTTTCACATATATTTTGATAAAACTGAACACTTTTAACATCATGGCACTGAAAGGTACTTATTTATCTGCATATCTGTTGTCTTGCTTCCCGATAAATACCATTTTCCTTAAGGACCAGGTTGTATGTTATTCAACTTTGAATTTCTTTGGCACATACCAGACATCTATATTCAATTTCAATGTCCTTTATTTACTATTCATATAGATATACACAATTTTTGGGTCATTTTTCTAAACCACAATCTCCTCATTTATAAAATTAATAAAATACTATCTCAGGATTAAAATTAAATTGCTAGGTTTGAGTTTTCCTTAAGCACTGAGGAACTAATCGATTTTTTGTTTTCAAAAGAATAACATTTTATAGAATAGGAAATTGGATTGTGTGAGAAGGAAAGGCCTTTGAAGAAGTGAAAAGCCTAATATTGAGATCTAGTGGGACAAGCAGGTGACAATTCTTCAGTGTCTGAAACCTGGGTGTCTGAGGTGGCAGGCCTCCCTTGGGGACAGCAGAGCTCTGAGAGGAAGCTCTATCCAATGACCACACTGCAGCTGTGCTCCCAGAGGTTTTCCCTGAACTGTACAAACCCTCATCCAAGAACAACCCAAAGACTGAGGAGGCACAACGTAATTGATGCCAGAATTGGTGAGTGGGAAAATAAATGTAATTTAATTTTTTCCTTAGGAGAAATATGACAGCTCGTGTCTGTCCAGCATTTTTAAGCAATTCCCATGCCTCAGAGAATCTGATGATCTGGGGGTTCTGGTTACTGTGAGCTTGGGCAATACAATAGAGAGTCACTGGGAATAGAGTTTCAAGGAAGTAAACATGAGGTGCTTTTTTCAGAAGAACAGCCTATTCTAGAAATTAACAGTAATTTCTAGTCTGGGCTGGGGAAGAACACACTAATCTGACTCGAAGGCAATTCAAGGAGGATTTTAGTCAGTAGATATATTTTAGAAATTATTTCAAAAGCATATTCTGTAGAAGGAAGGCCAGTCACAACACAGCTTCATTATGTTTTTCCACATACATTTCAAATACTTCTGTTTCCACATTCAGATTTGTCCTTCTAACATACTATGTGGCTCATATTCGTGACCGTTTTTCTTCTTCATGTATTGTAACATTCTTCTAAGAAATAACAATGTACCATTTGAGCTTCATAGTTTTGACTACAAATGCCAAAAAAAAGGGCAGGTAATATGGAAATCAATATAAAAATTTCTAAAATCCAATCTTGTATCTGTCACTTAACCTTCTTTGGCATAGTATTATGATAGATATTTATGCCCCATTTTTAGCCTATAGAGTATTTTTATGATTATTTCTTTGCTTTCTTTCTCTTTGATAAACAGTATCAACTGAAACTCTTTGTAGCTTTAAATGAGCATTATACATAAGAAATGTTGAAACTTAGGAAGCCAAATTATTTAGTTGTGCAAAAAAATTACACATGTATTCCTTCTTCTTGTTGGCTTCATATAATTTAGGCAACTAAATATCTCTCTAGCCAAGTTTAACAAGCTCACATTCTAATTATGCTCACTAAGCAATTTATTTTCTATTTTTTAAAAAATTCTGACACACCACAAGAAAGTGAAAGGTATGTAGAAAGAATTTTAATGATATGCAAAGATAAACTTTTTAAGTTATGAGGTACAAAAATATTTTATGAAGTTCTCTTGTTTTTCCCTTGTTTAAAGTAAATAGTAAGATAAAAAATTAGGGTTTTTTCTTTTTTGATAGTATACTATTATAAAAATAAAATACTAGGCTCTACTATAATAATGTAAATTCTACTTTATAGTATTTTACAAAGCCCCCTTTAAATTTATGTGAATTTGAGAAAACCTTTGCATATTGTACCTGCTTTTATTTTTTTCATTTTGAAAATATAAAGCATCAAAATGTTATAATCAATGTTCCTTCATTTTTGTCCTTAAAAGATATAAACTGTTGTGCTATTTATTTATTACATGATTTACCATGCTTCAAATAATATGAAAGTCATTCTTATAAATATAAATTTGAAAAACTTATATTTCATGTCATTTATATCAAATTCAAATGATTCATTTAATAGTTTTTTTGTATTTAAATAACCCATTTCTTCAGTTTAAAAAGCTATCTAACATAGGATTCAACATAATAAAAGAAATGAGCAATAAGTTGCAAGTGTATTTATATTAGTAAATAATAAAACATAAGTGCCTTTCATTGAATTATGAAATTCAAATACTTATGACACATTTTAAGAAAATATATTTTTTATGTGGAAAACATGAATGTTTAGTGTACCACTTATTCAAAATATTAATACCAAATTTATAAAGTATATACTCATCAAAATATAAGAAATGACCTTCTTGCCATGTGCTCTTTTTCAATTAAATGATTGTTAGATAATACTACTTACATTATATATAATAATTTTATCATCAACCAGTTCTTCAGAAACTTTTTGCTTACAATGAGAAAGAAATATTCTTGCCGTTCTCTATAAACCTTTGCAAAATTTTAAATCATTTTTGCATAATAAAAAGAGAATATCTAGGAGTCTCACATATCAGTTCCTGAATACATCATTTCCTTTTTCTTCTATCAAATTCATCACTGAAGCATTATGATCAAATACTGCCACTAATAAACAAATAAGAACATTAAAAATATGATCTAACTTACTGAGCAAATAGCAGTTAATAATTAATAATACTTAAACATTTTAAACTAAGTTGAAATATATAGTTCTATAGTTTTAAATCCCTGAATATGAATAATTTAATACTTTCTAGTTCTAATTAAAGAAGTTAGAGAAAAATTACCTTTGGCAATGTCTCAGGAACATAATCTGTGAGAATCAACCTCTCCATTTGCCTTTTATATACTGTGAGAATTATCTTTCTCTTTACTCCTACTTCTTTACTTTTCTACTTCTAAGGAAGGCCAAGTTACAGAAATCATGCTTTAGTTCCTCTTTTTGACATTACATTCATTTCTCATATTCCTGACTAGAATGTTAAAGAGAATGAGTAATATTTAACTGATCATGATTTGAACAATTTGCAATTACAAAGACCAGCCCAATTCTTTTCTTTTTCATTATTTCTTCTATAAAATATTTTTATTTTATCAACAATAAGAATATATAAATAAAAACAGAGGTGATTAATATAAAAACTGAGTAGTAAGTACACATTCAAATGTGTAGCGAGAGAGAAAACAATATTGCCACAATTCGGTGAATTCTCCCAGAAGATAAATTGTCTCTCAGTCATCAAAATCTAGCTTCATGTTCACTGGATTTTACAAATCTCTCCCAGAGAAGTCAATAAGTGTAACCAAGTGACAAACAATGGACTCATTATAGTCAAATAGTCTCAAAGGACAAGTGGGTTATCTTACTGGCAGTGGCTGAAAGAGATAGAGGGAGGAAGGGGGAGGAGGGAGAAAAGGAGGGAGGTGTGTGTGTGTGTGTGTGTGAGCAGATATAGTATTCTTTACCAATGTTGACCATTTTCACCCATATTCAATTATCCTATATTTCAAGCTCACTTGAAGTTCTGAATCACCACAGCACTAGTTCTAGTTAATAAAACAGGAAGATATGAACCACTTATTTGCCAGCACTTGGTTCTACAGGCCTCCTTTCCAGCTGCCTTGGTGATTACCAGTGCTGGTGTCCACATTTCATCAACCTAGGCCCAAAGGAACTCCAATGAATAAACTTCACCCTTATAAGCTATGTTAGACTTATAGCACCAATGAAAAATAAAAGATTTTACTAAAACTATGAGAGCTTGGATTTCTGTACCATAACCTAGTAAATTCTGACTGGCTTACAGGATGGGATTATAATTATTCTATTTTCAAAAGTAGTGTACCATTTAATACCCATACCTAGAATGACAATATTCTCTGCTTAACCTGTGTAGTAAGGCAATCTTCCCTCTGTAGTGGATATGTGGAACAGCAGTTGTGATAGTAGGGAATAGAAGGCTAGGAAATTTACTTGTCCAATGTAATGCAAATTAGTTAGTAGTAGAATTTGGACCCATTGCTGACCTGTTTGCATGACAATGCACAAGTCATTTAAACTTATTCTTGGCATGGGACAATAATAGTTTTTCTACCTCTATAACAAAGTTGAATATCAAATAAATTTCTAAGTATTGCCCTTACTATGGGATAGAAATACAATCTATTCTTCCTAGTCACCTAGTAAAATATCTTATGCTACAATGAATACTACAGAGGTGATTTATACTGGAAAAGTGTATTCCAACAATTATTTAAGCTTTTAATGTCTAACTCTGGTGTATTGAACAATTGAGAACAATTTGTGTTCTTCATGAAGTATCTGGAGAATAAAACACATCATTTTTAGTGTTCTTAATAATTGTTTATCATCTACCACGTGTCAGGCACTGTTCTAGGCGCTGGAGAAGGGCTGATCAGTGAACAGATCACATAAATTTTCTACTATGATGAAGAGACATATGATATGCAAAGGGTGTGAGTGGGAGGACAAGCAGAGAGGAAGAATTTAGTGTACAGGACAGATCTTGTTAAGTTGACATTGAAGCAGAGGATCAAGTGAAAGCATGTAAGCTATGTAGACACTGAGGAAACAGCAGTGTCCCAGGCAGTACACACAGTATGTGCAAGGGCCTTGAGATGAGAGTGTTCTTATGCTTAAAGAATAATATGAAAACCATTTAGACTGAGGCAACTTAAGCAAGAGGGAAAATATGAGAAATGAAGTCAAAGAAGCAGAGGAGGAACCAAGTCACTGAAGGGTATGATGACAGCAATGAATTTTATGAAAAGTTAGAAAACATTAAGAAAGTTTTGAGTAGAGAACAAACATGGTTCACTTACATTTTCAAAGGATCACATAGACTGCATTGTGGAGAATATATTTGAGGGTGTGCAACTGGACAGGCAGAACCATGAGTTGAAAGGCTACTGAAATTGTCCAGGTAAGACAATTACCTTCAATATGTATATTCAAGCCAAATTGCCTCACTGAAACCATTCACAGTGCCTTTCCTACCTCATCATGGCAAGAGTCAACTGAAGAGCCAAGAAATGTATCTGCACATGCAGGAATAATATAAAGATATTGTAATATATATATACACACATACACGTATAGTCAGAAATAGCCCCATAATATGGAACAAGAGAAAAGGAGACCTTTGATTTTACAGATGCACAAAGGCAGAGTCTGTGTAAAAGAAATAAAAGGGAAAAGGAAGCAGGAAATGAAGGAGGAGGTAGGAAGAGAAGTGGAGGAGAAAAGATTTTTTTTTTGAGCCTTCTTGATTTTAATAAGAGATTTTCCAGGATGTGCGTTTCCAGATTTTCCCTCTTCCTTCACATACTGCTTTATGGGTTCTATATTATTATTATTTTTATTGTTTTATTATTCATATGTGCATACAAGGCTTGGGTCATTTCTCCCCCTTGCCCCCACCCCCTCCCTTACCACCCACTCTGCCCCCTCCCTCTCCCCCCCACCCCCTCAATACCCAGCAGAAACTATTTTGCCCTTATTTCTAATTTTGTTGAAGAGCGAGTATAAGCAGTAATAGGAAGGAACAAGGGTTTTTGCTGGTTGAGATAAGGATAGCTATACATGGCATTGACTCACATTGATTTCCTGTGCAAGTGTGTTACCTTCTAGGTTAATTCTTTTTGATCTAACCGAGAAAAGATTTTTATTTACTAAAGGTTAGTTATTTCCAAAAAGTCCTCTTCAATGGGAAAGATTGTAAATCATGACAATCCAGATAAAGAGAAAAAACATGGAGGCAACATAAACAATTTTAAAAAACCTATGGGTCAGTTCTTGGAGACATCAGAAGACTTATTACAAAAGAACAGCTTGAGAGAGGCAATGCAGGCTTAAGAAGTACAACAAATACATCAACCTGGAAATCCAAGATGAGCCTCTGACTCAATCAGATCTTCCCTAAGACTTACATCTCACAGGAGAGAATGCTGAGGCCTCATATGATTATCATGACATGTCATTTTGCATAAATACTCAATTGTTGTTGGCATTTATTGTTACAACAACATTTCCCTTTGTTACATATGATCAGAAAGATTAGTAGTACTTGGGTTTTCAAATCTCAAACTCTATAAAAAGTCATTTTCCTAAATTTCAATTAAGTTGACCCATAAAATAGTGACCCCTTCACACTTAAAATATAGTGGTAGTTAGTGCCAAAGAAACCAGGTGGGATTAGCATTTCAAAGATAAATTAGTGTCCCAAAACACAACTCAAAGCCAAGAATCCTACTGAGACTCAGAATTTATCATAAAAAGAAGGGTGTATTTGACTTGGTGGAAATCTACGAGAGTGCCACAGAGTCCCCAATAGCATCACAAATGTCAGGCCTCAGAGGAAGAAAATCATGAACACTATCCTATTTAAAAATAAAATAGAGTTTTAGAGCATTTTTAACTCATTCAGAAAAACCTGCAACAATGAGTAAGTGATTTTCCTATATAATTTACTACAAGGATCCCATGTTTATATTAACTAATTTTCCTTATGTATTTATATTCTTTGTATTCACACAAATATTACTGGTTATGTTTTTATTCTTCTGTGTATCACTTTAAAAATTATTAGTAGTCTAGAGTTCTAAGACTAAAATTTAAAAATATGCCATGTCAAACAACTAAAACTGAGTTCTCTGTTTCTTTTACTAATGAAGAGATATGTTGTAACAAACATCTGCAGATCATATCCTCAAAGGAAAACCCCTTTGACTGAGAAAGACTGACAAACACTATGCTGTCTATTTCACCCCAAATTATTACTCCTCATAACGAATGCAATTGTTCAGCTAGAGATTATTTTAAAGCCTTGATTCCTATGTAAAAATAAATTCATTAGAGTAAGAAAATAATTATGAGTTTTAGGTAAAATGTAAATTTTAGTAGTACTACACCATAATTGCCTGTACTAGTAATAGGCATTTTATACCCAAGCTCAAGTTAACACTTTGTGTTGACCCTGCTGATGAATCATAGATTAAGATGTGCCCCACTGTCTAACTCAGACAGTGAACTTCCAGGAGGTTCCAGCACTTGAAATAACCACCATTTCCCTTTCCCCGAGTTTTCTCTGATTTTTAATCCATCACGAACCACTTTCTTTTCACATTTTGAGAATCTGTAGAGAAGAAAAAATAAAAAAAAACCCAAGAAGCTCATTGTAGAATTAGACATTTCTTTTTGAATATGTTAATATCAAGTGAAGACCTTTGCTAATATATTAGAATGAGTAGCACCCACACTGTGAATTTAGAAATAATCCATATCTAACTTCAATATGGTTATTTTTGACTTGTTATTCAATCGGCCTAATTGAGAAAAAAGTGAAATTACCCAGAATGTCCCTCTTAGGTGATGACGCTAACTTCTTGATTCTATCAGTACAATCAATTCTCTTATTCTTCTGCTTTAAACATAATTCCTTTCTGGAAAGCTGGTATAATTATGGCAATAGGGGAATTCATCTAACGTACCAAAATAGAAAATAATTAAGAAAAGACCCTGAAAATAAACTTCCTTCAGGAAAATAGATCTATTTTCATGAAGCACAATCCATAATGGATCTCTCTCTCTCTCTCTTTCTCTCTTTCTCTCTCTCTCTCTTTTCCTGCTTTTCCTCCCCCATCACTATTAAGACATGGTCAGCTGGTTGTTGCTCTTCACTATGTAGTTCCTACTTCTCCTTGGGTAATAAAACTAATAGTAGTCTTAGTTCTTGTTAGAAAGTCCCTGATTTGGTGGGGAACGTGGGCAGATATTGGAATTAGACTGATGACTCATTCTCATATGACTACATGGTAAACTCCTAAAATTGGGGATCTTAGAAAGAAAATTTTCTATTAAATATATTACATAGTCACAAAAAAGAAGCAGATTTAGAGTTGAATAGACTGTGGCTAAATGGAATTTCCACAGGCTATAGAATAAGTCTGAACTTCTAAAGATAACATCTAAAGCTTAGTTGTGCTTTCTCTGGATTAGCAGTGAACAGCTTGTTATAGGCCATGTAAGGAGAAGTCGGGAAGGCAAGGTGCCAATGGTCTACACTGCCTTAAGAAACTAAGGGATACTGGTTAGGAATGTACAACGCCAAAAGCGTTATTATAAAACAATGGGTGAAGCCTAGGCTCTACTAAGATAGAATCAATCAGTTTCACTAAACTTTACGCCATCCTTCAGGCTATTCACTAGCAAGATGATCAAATAACAACCTGTATGGGAAATTTGAAAAAAAAATGCTGTCATCTTCCTACTGGATGGACATTGTTCAAATGCTTGTTGATTTCAATAAGTCAACCTTTTCATCAGCTGTGTGGAGGAAGTTATAAGCATGTTGTTCTGGTTTTTACCCATTTGTCTCGCTGTACTACCCATGTCACTCTCTGGCCTTCTGTGCCCTGCTCTGTGCCAGGAACAGAGGTGGATTTACTGAAGCTAAAAGAGCTTCAACTGGGGCCTCTCCAGTGTTGCCCCTTCTGATCCTGGTAGCTAATGTAATTTTGAACTATTTGTCTTTCAAGGGCCCCATCTAACCTGTAGATCACCTTGCTGAGGAGACTGAATCCTATAAACTATCAAGTGATGTGCTAGCAGAATAATGTCTGCCTCAAATATATCCATATTTCAACCCCTGGAACCTCTGGACATATCACCTGACATGTGGGAAGAAGTCAGAGGGATGCTACATGAGCACTCATCTGTCATTTCTGCCTTTGAAGATGGAAAAAGAAAGACACCAGGAGCTAAGAATGTGGATGACTTATAGAAGTTAGAAAAGGCAAGGAAATGGATTGTCCACCAGAGTCTCCAGAAAAGAACACAACCTGCAGATGCTTTATGTTTATCCCAGGGACACCTCTGTATGACTTATAACTGCAAGTTAACACATTTATTTTCCCCATGCAGAAGCAGCTGCCCCAGCTATGACATATATAGTGTGTGTGTGAATGTCTGTATGTATTCTGTCCAAATGATCCTTCTCTTATTTTGTTCTAGTTACACAAAAGAAAGTAATTTTGAAAATAACAATCAAGAGTTAATTCAGTAGCCCCAATATGATTCTAAATGAAAGACATCTCTAGTATTTCAGAAGACTCTAGACACTTAATAGCTAGAATATTCAAAGTACATAATTGCTTGATTAATTCTTCATAAATTTCTTCTAACCATTAAAAGACACTCCTTTTTCAGGGCAGATCTCACCAGTTTGATCATCCTTTCCTTTAAGCTCTCAAATGAAGTCATTTCCCCATCATGCTGAAGATCTTTGCATTATTCTGGATTCATCTCTCTTAACCAGTAGATCTCTGTTCTACACACTCTGATCTCACATGAGAGAAATTTGGGGAGGTTGTGGAGCTGTTCTAAATATTGACCATGGTGGCATTGATTATCCAACTCTATGGGTCTGTCAAAACTCATAGATCTCTGTGTTCAAAGGAATAGATCTTACTGCACATAAATTATACCTCAACAAATCTGACATCAATTTAAAAAAGAGATACTAAATGAATACTATCTTATGCCACCTTATGCGGTCACTTGTTACATCGGTAATAGGAAACTCATACGCCAGGCTTCTGGTTGGATTTGGCTAACAGAAATCATCTGAAAGAGATCAGAGGCTGAGAGGAGAAAGTTATTTCTTCACTACATTATCTGTTCCAAGCCTAGTGTCCTGGCAGGGGTGGCATCTCTATCTCTAGAATTCCTATTTCTACAGTTAAAATTCCTGCTCTACTTCTGAAGCTCTCACTAGAATCCTGGGACACCAGGATTCTGTAGTGGGCCAAAATAGTGTCTTCTGAAATTCATGCCCAGAACCTCAGAATGTGACTATATTTGGAAGCACAATCTTTACAGATGTGACTAAGGATATGGAGATAAAATAATCTCAAATTTAGGGTGCACCCTGAATCCAAAGACTGCTATTCCTAAAAGAGGAAGGGACCTAGAGAGACACACAGAAGCTCACAGGAAAATGGAATTGTGCTGAATTGTAATGGAAACCCTTAGGATCTAATTCAATACTCTTAAACAGTCTCTTGAGCCATCTGAGTTGAATTCTGTTTTCTGCTGGTACCCTGGATGACAGAAACCTGTGTCCATAATACTGATAAATGACAGAAAAATGGAAGAGATGGACACAGAGTCAAGTTAGAAATTATCTTATAAGTCTACAGCAAAAGGCAATACTTGGAAAATATTAAAAAATAATAGCTTTGAATTTAAGTTTTAAAAAGATCAGTTTTCCTTAGCTCATGGTGTCTTCCTTCCTGTACTTGAAAAAGCAGCAATTCCAGTTGAGTGTACACATAACACTGTCCACTTGGCATCCTTGACCATAAGTTTCTTAACATATAGAACAAAGGTGATAAAATCTTCTCTTTTATCTCATGGTGTTTTAAGAGTAAGAAGAAATAATAGAATACATAGATAGGTGTACAGAATTAGAAACCATAAAATCTGGAGACAGACCTTGCTTTGTCACCTATAAGAAAAGTAATCTTCCTTAAGTAAATTAAGTTCTAGGATCTCTACATTAAAATGAAGCAAGTAGACTAAGTGATCAAGTGGACCATTTGGCTCTAGCATTCTATAAATTGGTTGCATAGGATAAGGAAGATGTTAATAAACAGCTATTCTCATGAAAAAGATTAAGGAGATCTTTGGTAGTTGATCACATACTCAATACTAATCACCTGTCATGCAATTGCTAAAAGTAAATCCATTAATTAAGAAAGAAAAGGAAAACTTAGTAAAGACTTAGCCTATGCTAGAAACATATGTAGAACCAGACATGGTGGTGCACACTTGTAATCCAAGCACTCTGGAGGCTGAAGCAAGAGGATCATGAGTTTGAGGCTAGCCTGGACTATACAGTGAGTTCAAGGCCAGGCTGGGTGAGAGAGACCCTGTCTCAAAACACAAAGCAAGGACTAGAGGTGTGCTGAAGTGGCAGAGCTCCTGCCTAGCAACCTGAGGCTCTGAGTTCAAACTTTAGTACCACAAAAAAAGAAAGTATCTAAAAGAAGATAAAAATTCTACTAATCTGCATTATTTGCTCAGCTCTAAACATTAAATTTGTAAAAGAATATTATCCTGAGCAGGATGTCTGTTCAGGATGGTCTGTCATGAAAAAATGTTGTATTTTTATTGATTTACTAAGCAAATAATATATGCACTGAAGAAGGAAAAGTTAAAAAAAAAACAATAAGCAGAAAGAACTGAGACCAGTGACTCAAACTGGCACAAAAGTAATGTTAGAAGCAAGATAAGGAAAAGAATTACATGTAATAGAATGGTAATTTTAGTCACTACCCTAGTCAAAGCTCCATCTGGTGACATCTTACAGCTGCTTACCTATCAGTGTTTTCTAAAGCTGGCTCAAAACAGCTCACAAGAATCAATTGTTAACATCTCTTCCAAACTTCATATTCACTGGCATCATTTCCATAAGATTAACCTGGTCATGATGGAGTATATATATCACAGAAAACGGCAAACACTAAAGACAAGGCCTTTGTTTTCCCTAGAGACCTGATGTTTAAACATTTATTATCACACCACTGAATGTTACAGAATTCCTGCAGTGAATAGTTGAAACTTTGCAATTTTACTGCCAACTCTGTCAGTCTAAGATTCTATTGAACTTGGTCTAACAGAGGGTAAAAGTAAAGAGCGATGACTCTAAGTGCAGAAAAATGCCTACAAGGTAAGGCTTCTAGATTCAGTTTCCTAGTTCTACACAATCCTAATCCTCTTCTACCCTTGATGTTGGTCTTTCTGAACCTCTTTGGATTTCTCCTCCCTTCCAATTTTCTTTGCTCCTTTCTTCTTTATCAAAACTAACATAGATCTAACAACCACAGAAAATGTAGATACATAATAAAATAGATGAAGTGAATTTACATGAGGTGTCTGGATGAGTAGAAAGTTAGTATGTAACACAGGGGTTTGACAACTTCCAGAGTCAGGTATTGAATCAGAGTCATAACCAAAACTTAAGGAATGTCTCCTAAGCCAGACATAGTCAAGACAGGTTTTGATCTGACTAGAGAGGTGGTCACATGTCCCAGGAACAATCTCCTCACTGTATCAATGCCAAGAGAATAGACCAAAGTTGGCCCACATTACAAATGGCAACATGGAATCACAAGTGATTGTGCCAACGAAATGCAAATTACATAGGTAATGAATCATCAAAAGACTAACATAATTTATGCTGTCTGATTTGATGTCTAATGAACACAAGTTCCCTGGAAGTTACATTAAAAAAAAAAGTGCAAAGATGATGTTCTTGCTGGCCCTGCTGTGACTTTGGTAAAAGGAAGGAGAAGAGCATATAGGAAAATTGAACTTAACAAAAGAAACCATTTTAAAATACAGGAGCATGAACTACTTAGTGGTAATTTTAAGCCCATTCCCATAATCCCCCAGTAGAAAAATATGAGTGCTTGTAAACAATATGATATCAAAATAAAGAAAAGACAAGTTACTTTTCCTTTTCTTGCTCATCTGAATTGTAATGTACATATTTTCATCTCCCATCACTGGAGGGCTGAAAATGAACATAAAATTCTATCAAACAAAAGCCCAATTGGTTGGACTGAGGTGGATCCAGGGAATGATAGCCCTTCCTGTGGGAAGCAGTAGAAATTTTCTAAGGGAAGATAGTGGAGTTGTGAATGGAGAGTGTTGAGGAAGGAAGTGTAGAGACAGAAGTCAGGGGTTCAAAGGAGAGGAGTGTCCAGACACCTTTAGAAGGTGAAGTAGGAATCATCCATCAGGTCCCATCCCTGGGACCCTAACTACCTGGGTTTCTTAACAATGTGGGGAAAAAAATCCCAAACTAACAAGGACTTTAATTCTGGTCCTTTCAACCTTGTAATTCCTTAAAGAGTCACATATTCTTAAAAAATCAGGTGTGATTGTGTGTGTGTGTGTGCGTGTGCGTGTGTGTGTGTGTGTGTGTGTGTGTGTGTGTGTGTGTGTGTAAGATAAAAGAATGGGGGGTGGGGAGGTTCCATGTACCTAATGAGAAAAGAGTGTAATATATTGGGACAACTACACCTCAGAATCCCAGAGGGCAAACAGAAATGTCAGAACTGGACCACAGAGAGCAACAATAGGGGAAGATTCTTGGAATCTGAAAAATCGTCCAAAAGGAAATGTACACGAGGAACTTTGCAACTGAATCTCCTAGTAAACCTCATAGGTTACTGAGGGAACAAAAGGGCAGAAGGCACCTAAGTGACCTGCAAGTTACATAACTATGTGTTTTCAAAAAACTAATGTGGTTTATGGAATGAGTGAGACTATTAGTAATTTTTGTTTCCTTTCCTCTATTTTCTACAGTTTATGCAGTCACATTTTTTTCACCCACCAAATATTTATTAACACTGACAATATAGCAGGTATTCCTCATAGTGCATGAATGGGGCAAAAATCAACCCCTGCCTGTATTTTAAATTAATTCAACTTCAAATAAATCCAAAGAAATAAAAAAGAAAAAGAAAGGAAGGAAGGAAAGAAAGGAAAGGAAAAAGGAAGGAAGGAAGAAAAAAAGAAAGAAGGAAAGAAAAGAAGAGTAAATTAATTTTTTTATCTTAGTGGCCAATTATGCCTCTCTATATATTCACACGTATGCCATAAGAACACATACATACAGTGTCTTTTCTACTTTTCTTAATACAATTTTCAACTTACTAATTTCCCCCAGCACCCTCTCTAATTATGACTAATTCTTTATTTCACACCTAAATTCATTAAGTTCCTTAGATAAGAAAACTCAAAATTTAATACCCAGCTATCAGATAACTGAGTAATTATTAACCTTAATTTGAACAGAAGTATAAGTAGACAAATCACAATGCTTCCATTAAAACAAAAACTAATTTCATAATACCCACTATATAACCACAACCACCATAACACATTTACACAAACCACAAACCAAAATCAAAAGAAACAAAAAATTAATTTTCAATTCAGATATATTTCTTAAAATCATTATAAAAGTTGTATATGAATGCTCAGTGTGGTAAAGGGAAATTTGTTAAAGACTAATGAAAATTCTTCACATTTCCATCAGGTGGCAGCAAAGCTCTTCCACACTGTTAAGTTTTCAAGGCCTTTGTCTTCTGTGTCTTCAGATTGTTTGACAGTTTATACATTACACAGAGAAATAATGTTCAATTGTTCCCTCTCAGAATAAGAGGTTCTATAAACACTGAGATTAGTAATACCTCAAGTTTAAAGGCTTACTGGTTAGTAGAGGAAGCTATCTTGTGAATTAAAAAAAAAAAGCAAAATTCTTTTATTTTGCAATCTAGTCCATAGAATTAGTGTCAATTTTATGCACCCGCTATATTGGACACTTTCATTTTTATGAATTTTGCTCTGTAGGTAAAACTTGACATAAAATCAATAAACCAAACAACATGAAAAATTCAGGCTGCAGCTTGTCTCCTCTCTTACCAGTCCCCAAGCAGAATCTCCCTTCTGTCTACAAAGTTTCTTTTCTAGAAATTCAAGCTCACAAATCACCACTATACACTATCAACATCATTCTACTTGTCTAAAAATTCTTAGATAAAGCAAGGATACCCACCCCCCTCATCTTCAAGTTTAGGAAGTCTTGAGGACCCACGTCTATCTCCAAAGCTCAGATATGGGATTCTCAACTTCATCCTATGTTCGTCAGCATTCCGAGATGTACTAGAAAGGGGTACAAATGGGGAACAAAATTACACCAATGCAAAGATCCAAAATACCAATAGAGTGATTGCTTCCTACTCAGTGGGAGAAATCCTTAAAAGCAAGCAATGTGACTTCCTCCTCCTCCAGTGACTAGACTCAGTAAATAGAGTATAAGGACACTCAAGGGACAGACAAACCAGAGAAGCAAGTTACCTCATTTGGGTGCTTCTGTTGGGTCCTGAACAAACATAGTTCCTAGGCTCTTTGATGGTATCCTTCAACAGTATTCTTCAGACCAGTTCTCTGACCAGATCAGGAGACAAAATTCTCTAGTGATGAAAACCATCAACTTGCTGATATGAAGCCCTTAAAAGACACAACAGAGAGACCTGCTGTGTCCAAAAGGGACAATTAGGAAAATCATTGCCAAAACAGTCCAATCCCAAGAAGATTTTTCATGCTATCGACAGGGCTCTGGCATTCAAACTCTGTATCTAAAGTCTTTCCTCCTTATCACCCCACTCCTACCTTCCCATCCTGAGAAACTCTTTGGTCTTTAAATGCAAAAGAAAAAAACTTGTTATTTGCACATAATAAACAGGATAATTAATAGATTCATATATAGTGAAAAATCAGTATTTTCCCACCCTAATATTCCTTCCCTCCTCCCACTTATAAAAGATAACCAGTTTTAATACCTCTGAGTTTTATTTCTCCTGATAATCATTGTCATAATAATGGATTATATTCTTATTTTATCAACCTGATTGAAATAAAATTTCACAAATTATATGAAATGCACAAATTTTAAGGATATAGTTTGATTGGCTTTGACAAGCTTATGTAACCATATAACCACTATCTTAATCAAGATATAAAATATATTCATCACTTATCTGCCCCAACTGAACAAAGCAAAACAGAGGAGTGCCTTGCATCAGTCTTTCAGAAAGCTCTAGATGGATTAGAACACAACATTTTCCCTTGAATGTCACAGAGGAAGGAACCCAAGGATTAAGGCCTTCACAGAGAATAAACTACTATGGATGCCCTACTAAACCCTAACCAAGCTTAGTTGTCCTCATACATGTATCTGTGGAGGGAAAGGGTATAGGAAAACACTGCAAGAGAGCTGAGGGTGTAGCTCAAGCTGTAAAGCATTTGCCTAGCAAACACAAGATCCTAGGTTCAATCCCCAGTATAAAAGGAAAGAAGAAAGGAAGGAAGGAAGGAAGGAAGGAAGGAAGGAAGGAAGGAAGGAAGGAAGGAAGGGAGATGAGAGAGAGAGAGAGAATGAGATTCTCTATTTAAGCAAGAATCATCATTGCAAAGCACAAAGCACCCCACAGCATGAAGGTGCTCCAGTTCATGGTCCAAGACCCTTGTGAAGCCCAAAGACACATCTTCTCTTTAAGCCCCATGATATTATATTTCTTGTCATCTCTAGCTTATAAGATTCAGTTGTTTGGAATAAGAAATTCTCTGACCAGGACAGATGACAAAATTCTTTACTGATGAAAAACCATCAACTTGCTAATATGAAGATCTTAAAAGGCAGACCTGCTGTGTACAAAAGGGACAATTAGGACAGCCATTGCCAAAAGCCATTGTCGCCACCCTTGATTTGAGTTATGGGGGAAATCTGTTAGCAGTAGTTTTAGTAATAAGAACAACTAACTCTGGTAGTCTCTTACTACAAACATCATTTCTGTTTTTCTACAAGTAGCCATTTGTTTTATGCCTTAAAGGTCAGAGTGGTGTTATGCTTGAAGTGATATTCTTCAAACACAAGAGCTGATCAGATAATTTATTCCTTAAATGCTTGTGTTTACTTATATTTTCAAATAGACATTATTATTTCCACTTTATAGGCAAGGAAACTCAAGCTCAGAGAACTATTTTGCTTGAGATCTCAGACTTAGTTAAGTGTGAAAAATAAAAATAAGAACCTGAGCTTTTGATTATAACTTATTGGTCTTCCCACCCCTCTAGACCAACTCTGTAGGATAAAATACAGGGTGGATTGCTCTCAGTAGAGACCAGCAGTCCTATGAACACAATCAGTTATGTGAAATGTTGACAGGTTCTAGGTGAAACCCCCTACTCCAAAATATTTCTCTCACCACCTAACATAATTATTTATCCATTGACTCAGGTCAGAAGGAATTTAATTAAAATTAAATGAATTACAGTATCTGCTCTTATCAGTTAGTAATGGTTATCAAAATCATATTGGAAACTTTTTCACCATACATAAACTTAAATCCCCCAGACCTACATTTAGCATGTTTAAAGTAGTAGTAGGTAATGCCTGTATTGAAAAAGTTCCCCAGGGTGTTATGAAGTACCGCTTTTAAAGATTTGTCGATAGGTAGTTGAAAGTAGAGGGTGAACCAATTTTGGATTTAAAGTTATGGTCAAACACATATCAGGCATTACCTCATGCCGTAGGAACATACTGATAAACAAGTCAGTCATGATCACTGTTTTCATGGGATTTGCAATTTATTATAACATACAATTAATCCCACTCTATCCATAGGACAGTCAAGGATTCAAAGGTAATAACAGGGGAGATGACATAGGGAAAACAAAGACCAGTTATCAACACATCAGGCTCTAGGAAAGATAATAATAACTAAAAAGAAACAAGATAAATGTTAAGACTCCAGAAACACGATAAATGTTAAGACTCCAGAAACACAGATACTGACTTTAAAAACTAGATACTTTATGCACCAGACTTGTAGGAACAAATTCCAAGAATTGTTAAAACATAAACACTGAAGAGAAGTCATTGAAACTTGGAATAATGGACTGAAATAAGGAATATTGACATAAAATTAAGTAAAGAAATACTTAGATTGCTTGGGGATAATAAACACCTTATAAGAGAAAATGATTAATATTATTCTTACAAATATTTCTCTATCTCTTAGACAATTGGTAATTAGTTCAATGAAATACTAGTTACGAACATGGAAAATAGAACTAGAAAAAGCCCTAGGAGGTACACAGCAATGTATAGCAATGACTGACTTTGACTGGAGAGAACAAACTGCAGTGTACGAGGTCTCCTTTAATACCACTTCCTTTAATTTCACAATGTCTTCACCCCCAATTTCTATTTAATTTGGTGCATGAGGTCTCTCATAATCTGGGCTTCTTTATCTCCCTAGCCTCATTTTCCCAAACCCAAGATGTCTCTTGCCAGTGTTCTGGTCTGGTCATATTGAAAACTACTGATAGTTTCCTAAGGAAGCTGTAATTTGTTTTTGTTTTTTTTTTTTTTTTGGCAGCATTGGGGTTTGAACTCAGGGCCTGTCGCTTGCTAAGCAGACACTCTTCCACTTGAACCACTTCTGCTGCCCTAATTATTGATAGCTCCATATTCTCTTTCCACTGTTTAGAATAGTCTTATTATCTTGAAAAAGAAGCCAAACTATATTAGTTTACTAGGGTTGCCATTAAAAAGCATCACAGATTGAGTATCTTAAACACAGAAATTTTTTCTCACAGTAGTTGTGGAAGCTGGAAGTCTAAGGTCAAAGTGTCAGCAAGGTTGATTTCTTCTGAGACAGCTCTCTTTGCATTATTTCTCTCTGCACCTGTGTCCGTGTCCAAATTTCCTTGTAAGGGCACCAGTCATATAGGATTAGGACTCAGCATAAAGATCTCATTTTGACTTAGTTACCACTTAAAGCCTCTACATACAATTACCACCACATTCTAGATCACTGGAGTTAGAATTTCAACATATGCATCAGGGGAGGGATACAAATCAGCCCCTAACACCGACAAATTGTTACAGTCTGTAATAATAGCCTGACAGCAATTTCCTCCAGGAATTTCTCATCTTGAATCTTTCCTTCTCAGAGTGGGTTAGGTCTCCTTCCTCAGAACCCCAAAGTAGGTCATACATTCCTCTGCCATAATAAATGTTCTGTTTCTTTACTCTTTGTCTTTCTTTTCCTGATCTTAGCACTTGTCCCTGTGCCTGGCGTATGACAAGTATGCAAGAATCTGTACCTTGAAATTTTATTAAAATTAGTTTGACTATATTGTGATATCATTTCATGAGATAGGAAATGTAAGAGTAGCAAGTTCGGGCTGTAAGTTTTCATTCTGGTATGTTAAGTTTAAGAGCTATCTAAATGAACTATCTAACAGGAAATTGGGAAGAGTCATGGGGCTCCACAGGAGGAAACACGCTGAAAGAATGGTTTGGTGAATGGATATGATCATTCCAGTAGGGCATATAAATGAGAAGAATAGCATGTAAAAACCTTTAAGGAAATCATTTAAGCTGTTTTTCATTCTAGACTCAAATTTTGTGGTGACCTGTTTTTCCTTTAGATTACCACCTGGGTCTCCAACAACTCCAGCAATCATCTGACTGACAGACCCAAGGATCTTTAGCTACAGTTACAAGGGCTTTTCCAGCAGTGATAAGTGTTAAGCAAGAAGACCAGATGATGCAGGACAGTAGCAGTTTAATGGATTCCTGACTCTCCTGAATAAGTTCAACTTCAGATGAGTGACTTCAAGTGACTTGTCCTTCAAGTAACTTACGGTCTGTGGTTAACTGACCTCCAGGTACTCTCTGGCACTGGCAATCTTGTCACATGATAAATATCTCTTTTGGTTTTGATTTTGTGGTGCTAGGGATTGAACCTGTGCTTGCTAGGCAAACACTCTACCACCGAGTCACACCCCTATGAAGACATGATAAATGAAAGAGACACACTTTCCTATTCTAAGAATTGGGACATGTTGTCTGCTAGGACACACTGGAGCCTAATGTATACATTGCATAAGAACTAGTGAGTCCCTTCCTCTCCCTCTAAAGATTTGTTAATAGGTATCAGAAAGCAAATAGATATTTAACAAATTTGATTTTTCCTTTAAAATAACTTTATGATTGCTAATAAATATATGAAGAAATTTCAACATCCTTAGTCATAAAGAAAATGAAAATGAAAATAACACTGAGAGTCAATCTCATTCCAGTCAATCATCAATGGCAATCATCGAAGAAATAGCAACAAATGCTGGTAGAAATCTAAATTAGTGCAGCCACTATGGAAATCAGTATGGAGGTTCATCAAAAAACAAAAATAGGCCACAGACCCATGGTTCAAACCTGTGATCTTAGTTACTTAGGAGGCTGAAATCAGGAGGACTGAAGTTTGAGGCCAAAGCAGGCAAAATATGAGGCCAATGCAAGACCACATCTCCAAAATAACCAGTGCAAAATGTACTGGAGGCTCAAGAGGTAGAGTACTTGCTTTGCAACTGTGAAGTTCTGAGTTCAAACCTCAGTTCCACCAAAAAAGAAAAACCCCTACAAATAGAACTACCACACAATCCTGCTATATTACTCTTGGGCATAGATCCAAAGGAATGTAAGTCCATATATAACCAAGATCCCTGCACATCCATGTTTATAATAGCACTATTCACAGCAGCCAATCTATGGAATCAGCCTAAGTGCCCAAAAACCATGAATGGATTTTTAAAAATGTGGTACATATATATACACAATGGAGTATTTGTCAACCCTAAAGAAGAATGAAACTACGTTGTTTGCAGGAAAATGAATAGAACTGGAGATCATTATGTTGAGTGATGTTAAGCCAAGCTTAGAAAAACAAATATCACATGTTTTCATTCATATGCAGAATCTAGACTTAGATATAACAATAATGAGAATGATAATAATAATATGATTATTATAGGACATGATCATAAAAGGGAGAATGTTTGGGAGTACCAAGGAGTGGGAAAGGGAGGGTGATGGTAGATTATGATTGAAATACATTATACATATATGAAAATAGTATAATGAAGCTCCCTAAAATCTGTTAAAAAGGAAAGGGAAGAGGAGAGGGATTAAGAAAGAGTAATATAGACCAGATGAATTTGATCAAAGTATATTATATGCATGTATGTAAATATCACAATGAAACCCCATTATGCAATTACAAATAAAATTAAATGAAATAAATTTATATTTACCCATATGTCAGACTCTGCATCAGGTGCCAGGAATATAATGATTTTCTAAAAATTATAATAAATTGTGTTACAGTAACTTTTGTTATTCTAGAAATTCTCTTTTTGCCATCTAAAAAATAAGGAAAGTTATTTTTAAAAGAAGGTCCATCTCCTAGAATGAGAAAATAATATTAGGTTGGATGAAGCTGACACAAGTTTTATTCTGTCAACATTTTCCTTTCTCTGTTTCTACAGACAACATTCTTTCTGTAATGACAATTGTTTCAACCAGTTATAAAGCAATTGATTAGGTTGTGTGATTATGTGCTCTTTTGTTGGGTTTTTTAAAAAGTTTACTAGTGTGAACATGTTCAATAATACAGAAAAGGTAAGCATAACACGATATCACTCATATACCCTAATTTATTAACATTTTTTCATATTCACTTCTTCTATATAAGTTTTGTCCTGACTCATCATAAAATAAATTGTAAACATTATCATGTACGAACCTAACTGATTTAGCATCTATTTCCAGAAACCAAGAGCATTTCCCCACATATTTACAGTACTCTCATTCACCTAACAGATTCAGAAAAATTCTTAATGAGCTCTACTTCCCAGTCCATATTTAAATACTGTCACTTATCTCTAAAACATATTGGTTTTATTTTTTAAATTTTCAAACCAAAATTTAACCAAGGGGCATGCATTGCATTTGGTTGTTATGTCTCTAATCTGAAGCAATTTAGATGCCCCCTTCCTTTTCCTCCATGATAGAGACTTGTCAAAGAGACAAGACATATTTCATACCCTTCATTTTTCTGTTCATTTCCTTGCAATAGCCTTTAAATTGACCCTGTATGACCTGTATTTCCTGTAAAATGGAAGTTAAAAGTATAGACTATTAGATTCCATTTAAACATTTTGAATAAGAATACTTCATAGTTAATGCTGAATGCAAAATTGTGCATCATACTGGAAAGCATGATGTTCCATTAGTGATAGAAAGTGTGATTACTGTGTTAAAGTTACATTTTTTTCCTCTTTGGGACCTTTATGTAATCTACTTAATCGTTTTAGAATTTGCTAATTATCATTACTGTGACTGGCAGAATAATATTCCCCCCGACGTACCCATGTCCTAATTCCCAACCTGTGAATATGTAACCTTACATGAAAAAAGGGGAGACTTCAAATAGGATTAAGTTTCATGACTTTGAGCTGGGGAGCTTATCCTGGAGGTGGATCCAATCCCCTCATTCTTCCCAGTACAGAACCTTTCCCAGGTGTGGTTAGAGAAAGAGCTATGAAGATGAAAGCCGGGTCAGAGAGATGGTAAATTGCTGACTTTAGAGATGGAGCAAGGGATACATGACCCAAAGAATTCAGGCAGTCTGCAGAAGCTGGAAAAAGCCAGGAAATGTATTCTTCCAGAAAGGAATTCAGCCTGCTGACACCCAAGTTTTGAGCCCAGGGAAATCCCTGCAGGACTTCTGAACTACCTACTTGTAACATACTTTTGTGTTTATTTGAGCTGTCAAACTTCAAGAAATTTATTATAGCAGCAATAAAAAACCAATACACCTACTTAAATCAGCTATTTAGCAAGCAATGTGAGTGTATGAGTATTTTACATCACTCATATTCCAAACTAGATGTTCCTCAGGCTATGCTTTGTCTATTGTACTGATATATAAACAAAAATACATCTCATTAGTTATATCATGGAATTATTTTTATTTATTTTGGTGTCACAGAATGAGATTTTTCTGAGTTTTCAAGTACTCTGTGTCTTGTCTATCAAATGTAGGGTTTCATTATCTGACAACAGCGACATACAGGTATCCCAGAAGGTACTCATCTCTGGAAAGTATTATCATTCTCAATAGACAAATATTGCTTATTTGGAAAATTTCCAGCATAGTATTGGAAGTTTTAGAAGTTTTAGAAATGTTGCTTTCCTCTTTCCATCCACTACTTTGTTCTAGAAAGCAAAATAAGGGGTAGACAAATGATGAGTTTTTATTAATAATACAGTAAATAAAAGAAGTGATTGGTATCCTCCTCAAACCTCTTACTATTATCCTACTAATACTAGGTAAGTGTATTATATCTTTGTAGAAATGTAATACTTTCTAAATAATAAATTTCCAAACACTGTTTTTATTATCATTCCATCACCAATCTACACACTTGCTCTTATTCATTTCATTCTCTCTCTTTATGTTATTAAGTTGATATTAGTAAGTGATAAAGACTATTGGAAATTCTCTCCTTCATAAAAGCATTGGCAAAAAATTATCACAACCAACTTTTTTTTAGAACTCTGTAAATCAACCAAATACTTGCAGCATTTCATGGGAAATTTATTGAAGAAAAACTCATGAATCTTGGTATGAACAACAAGCTTTGTGGTATTTGAACACATCCTAGTCTAAAACCTAACTTAATAGTATCTTTGCAAATCAACCACCCACAATTATTGCAAAAATCTGCAGCCCAGCAACCACTGGAGGAAGCAATGTGGTTAGACATCTTTTCAAGTTCCAGTCCCAGAGAACTTGTAGCTACCTGAGCGATCTGGTGGTTCCCTGGAAAAGCCTCTGACAAGGTTGCCTTTATTTTGTGTGGCTCAGAGCGCACCCACTGTGCACAGCTCTTCTCCTGGGGCATTTGTTGAAAACAATGAGAGACATTTGTTGAACCTGCTGGTTACATACACTAAGGAATAGCAGTAGAAAGAAACAATAAGCTAATCAAAAAGCTTAAAAAGAAAATCTTGAGATGTCCACAGTTTATGCTGAAGCACACTATCTTATACCTAGGAATCTAGAAGGCCACATGTGTGCATGGTGTTATATGAACGCTGAAGGCAGACTTGAGAAGGTTATAAGCTTTCACTAATAACTAACCTTGAGGCTCTCTGCACACAGGAAGTAGAAGCTATAACAGAGTTGGAAAACTGCCTGGCTGACTGGTTAACAGCATGGTCTGTTACACACAGAGCTCCTTAGCAAATACAGGGGACTTATTTTCAGAACTCCAAGAAAACCTGTGTTCAGTGACTAGCTGCCCTTGGTCATCTTTAAGATAACTAAGTAGAGAATTTAATGTTCACACATGAACAAGAATAAGAACTTAGCAGAATTAAGTCACTAAACAAACAATAACCACAAACTACCACAACAAAAATCCTTTGGAGAGAAGGAACTCTGATTTCTATATTTACCACATTATATTATTTTAAATGTCCAGCTTTCAAACAAAAATTACGAGACATGCAAACAAAGAAAGGGGAATGACCCATACACAGAGGAAGAAAGCAATGAATAAAAATTTTCCTGAGGAAGCCCTGATGTTCAGTTTATTAGGCAGAAATTTTAAATAATGTACTTTAAAAATGTTAAAAGAATTAAAGGATACTATGTGTAAAGAAGTAACAGAAGGCAAAGAAACAACATCTCGCCAAGTAGAGAATATAAAAAAGAGGTAGAAATTATTGAGAGAGAGAGAGAGATTGAGAAAGAGAGAGCACATTGATAAGCACAACAACTAAAATGAAAAAATTCTCTAGACGGACAGAGAACTGTAATCCCAGCACTCAAGAGTCAGAGGCAGGATGATTAAGAGCTCCAGACCAGCCTGGGCTATATTGTGACCCTCTCTCAAGCAATAAAAATAAATAAATAAAAGCATAAAAGAAAAGAGAATTCTTTAGAGGTTTGAACAGCAGATTTCAGGAGGTAAAAGAAAGAGTCAGAGAACTTGGAGATAAATAAATTAAAATTATCAAGCTTGGCATATACAAAGAAAAGATTGAAGAAAAATGAACAGAGGTGCAAAGATCTCTGTAACACCATTATGCAAACACATAAACTAGGAATATTATTCAGGATAGACTTTACATTAAATTATAAAACAAGTCTTAATAAATATGACAGCATTGAAATCACACAGTAGGCACTTCAACTGTAATGGATTGAAATTTGGAAACCACAAATATGTAGAGATTTAACAATACATTTGTTAAGTCAAAGAGTTTACTTGGTTGAATATGGGACTGGTTAGCACCATAAGTGCTAGTGATGAGCTTGAAGGCCTAGGAAGTGCTGCTGTGTTGGTTTCTCAAATAGTTCTTAGATTTGTCTTTGTAAACAAACAAACTATATTTGATGACTTTTCACATAGGTTCTCAATCCTGTTTTAATAAAACCTCATGAATTCATTGGTTTATTGTTCATCAGTATCCTAACCAACTGCCTAACCAGACAGATCCTATAAGGTCTTATAACAGAAGGTGTTTTCACACCTTGTGCCTTGGCCATTCTATCTTCCTTACTTTAAAAGCATGTGCTCATTTCTCTATCTATACAAACTCCATATGACATCTCAAATATGTGACATTTTGCAAGCTATAAAACAATATTTATGGGAATTCCCACCTATCAAGAATCAGTTAATGTTCCCCTCTTTTCAGGAAGCCTTACTCAACTTCTCTAGCCCTTACTGATTTTGTTTTCCTTTTCTTTTCTATATTTTATTCCTGCCTGTCTTCCATCAACTATTCTGAATTTTGTTTTACTCATTCCTTGTTTGTTTTCAGTATTTACTACCTATGTGTATATCCTGAAATAATAATAAACTGTTATATTTTTCCTATTTTTAAAAGTTTGCATAAAAGCAGCCACACTGTAGTTATTCTTCTGTAGTACTTTGCTTTTTCTTCTTATCATCATGAGTCTGTTAAAGAATTTAAGTATATACATGCGTCAAAACTCAAAATAATACAAAACAATGTACAATAATCTGAAAAGTTTTACTTTCTCTCCTGTAAAGCCGGCCTATGTACTCCTCTACATTCTCCCTATAGTTGAATCACTCTTCTTACTTTTGAATCTTTTCCATAGAAGCAAACACAATTGTATTTTTACTTCTCCCATTTTTTTATTTTAAAACATACATACCATGATAATATAGATCTATCCACATCTTCCCATAGAGCACTTTCTCCTCCTTTTTATAACTATATAGCATCCTATGATGTGCACCAAATTTCGATGACACTTTTAAGGAATGCTTATTACTACTCTTTTACTAATACAATGTCACAGGTCATAACGTATGTCATTTCTTTCATGTTCATGTATTTCTGTAGAACAAATTCCTTTCTGTGAGGCTACTGAGTCAAACGGGAAATACATTTGTAATTTTTATAGGTATTTCCAAATGGCCCTTCATAAAGAATATATTACTTTGTACTCATACAATTCATATGTAAGTGGATGTTTTCCTCACGTTCACTAAACTTAGAATTTTGCTAATCAAATAAGTGAAAAATGCAATGCTTTATAGTTCAGTTGTAATTTGTAATTCATTTCTTATGTTTACGGATACTTGTCTTTTCTGTGAACTAGTTTTTTCAAGTCCTTTGGACATTTTCTCTTGGATTTTTGATACTTTTAAATATTAATTCCTAGCTTATTAATTAATTTTTTTCCCTTCTGATTTGTTGTTTTTCTGTTGACTGTGCTTCTAGTGATTTTTGTCACAGAGTTTTCTAATGTAATCAGTTTTGCCACTTTTAGAATAACTTCTACAAGGTGAAGTAAAGTTAGAACTTTCTTAATCTAATTTTATAAAGAAGTTCTCTTGTATTTACTTCTAGTACTTAAATGATTTCATTTAAATCTTTGAATTTATATTGATGTATGGTATAAGGAATGGACAGAACTGTATTGCTTTCTAGATGGAGCGACCTGGTTGCCCCAACCCACGTCGTGTATAACATTCAGCAGTGTTGATGTGTAGAGCCACAGTTAATCATTCTAAATGGTGAATTCCAATGTGGGTATAAGTAAGTTATTCATCATCACTACTAACAATAAACATTTTAGTTGTTTCTACTGTCTTGCTACAATGAGTAAAGCAGACATGAACATGCTTATATGTTCCTTATTTTAATGTTTCTTGCAGTTATTATTTAATCATCTATGGATTATATTAATTGAATAACTGAATTGCTATTTACCTATTTCCTACTTCTCAGGAATTCTTTTCCTGTTTTGGGCTTGAAAGAAGATAACCTTACACCTTTGGGTTGCATGTCATATTGACTGGGAACAGTTCTCAGGAAATGAATTGAGTTGAAATAATTTGAATGGATTTAGCATCTTGCTGTGGGTAGAGAAATGTAACTAGACATTAACAATATTTTTCCTGCTAGAACCTACAGTGTTAAATAGAATTTAATTAGAACCAGCAGTATAAAATAAATCGTACACATATTTTTGATGATTTGCAATGGTCTTTATTTTTCAAGGTTACAGAGACTTAAATCTAAACCCAAAGCAAACAAACCAATTAAGCTACTCATCTTTTGAGACTCTTGGAATTTTCAAGTACATATGAACACTGATACTGCTCCTGTGATCTATGAAAAACAAATGAAATAAAATGGAAACTTCATTGCACAATTCACTTTTCACAGATCCAAAAAGAACATATTAGCCTCATTTGGCATATTTTTCACATCATTATCTTGACTAATCCATGTGTTTAAATGACAGAGTTGTAGAAATTGCTACATCCTTTTATGGTAGAAGCAAATATTATGTCTTTCACAATGCATTCCCGGCTAAGTTTATATCCAGGGATTAATAGCCTGAGTTTTAAGTGGGCAAAATCTACCCTTCTTTCTGAACTATAATTAATTTTCCTACTTACTTAGCTATCACAATAAGAACTATACTAAATAGTCACCAATAGGCTGGTGCCATGCCTTTTTAGGACTGATTCAACTTATGAAAAACAAATTGGTAACTTTTGTTCACACTGAGGCTTACCAGAGACTCATTTACATCACAGTTAAGAGGCAATCTTAAAAGTACAACATTTCCATTAACTACAAGATATTGAGCTCTCAGGAGATAATATGCTCACAGAAAGGCAGTTTTTAAAATGAGAACTCTTCTAAATTTTTAAAGTTAAAAAATGGTAAGTTAATAGATACAAGACTATTTTATTACCAAGTACAATTACTATTATACTATAGGTAGTAATACTCAATTAAGAAAAAAATTTGTGTTATAATAATATAGAACTTAAATATTTGTGAACTTTGAGTCTTATAGAAATATTACATGGCACTTATGTTTTGCATTCAAGTTAACTTCGCTAAAACACCACACTGTCTCCCTCTTGGACAAATCATAATTACATTATTTGGAAAGCAAGTTTCTATAATAGTTAAAAGAATGTAAGTCTTAATGACATTTGTTTAAAATTGCATCATACTCATGGTTCTTTAATCACACCACAATTCTTTCACAGCTATTTTGATTACTGACTAAAACTTTCGAAGCCTTTATTTCTTATTTCTAGCAGGTATCATTCTACCCAGGGAGCATGTGGTCAGACAGTAATTCCACAAGTACTACTCAATATTCACTGCATTTGCCTGCAAGGAAATATTTGTTTTAAAAATAACATGAAACACACAAGGATTCCTAGGCAATTACCTCAATAAACTCCAATGTCATAATATCTAATACTTTTATTTCACAATTTTATTTTTAAATCACATTTTCTTTGCTTGCCAAAAAAGTACTGAGCATACACTTAGCATTGCTGTGAATATTTAATATTTACTTATGGGAGAAACAGACTGTATCTTTCCTTTCTGCTGTTTATATCATTTTTAAATTAACTCAGCAATTCAAAGGGGATTATTTTGTGCTCTGCATTTAGATTAAAAATCAAACTTAGTATAGTTAGCACAGTACTATGGAGCTTTTTTCAACCAAAACACACACAAAAGATTTTGTTCTCAGAGTAGAAAATGAATATTTTGTCCCATTATTTGCCTCAAGATTATAAAGTGCAAAAGTGAATAATAATGCCATATGACTCCTTACTTTAATGAGAAAACTTGTTTAATGATAGATGATTAGCAGGATTTTTTTCAAACTTGAATTTGTAAAGAAGCCTATTTTGTCTGGTATGGAAGATGCAACCTGGAAATGCCTGTAGCCAAGTCTCCTACTGAAGTAGGTTAGATTGGCATAGAAAGAAAAAGAGATACAAACTGCATGGTGGCTAGAGGGTGAAGCAACTGCAGAGCTGTGTTATAGCAGGACATTATGTGACCACTGCAGCAGTTACAAACAACACCACTCAGAGTAGCTGGGACCAAGATGGCCAACCAAGATGACCACTAACTGTGCTTTACTTCATTATAATAGCATCTCTAAATCATTAGCCTTGCAAAACTGCCTGTTTCCATCATGCATCTGATGCCATGACACCTTCATAAACCCCATAAAGGGACAGAAAGGGGGAAGTAAACCATATTCCAGAAAAATCCCAACCTATTCCTGAAATTCCCTGCCTTTTTCCATCCTTAACTTATGAATAATTCTCCCCCCTACACACACACAGCTATCCTTCATTGAGTTTTGCCCATAAAACAAGCTACCCAATATCCTGGTGGTATAACCCTCTCAAGAAGCCAGTACTCACCCCTTGAGTAGGTATTTTTGTTCTGTAATAAAATTTCCTCCCTCTTTCTTACTTTGTCTTGTCTCTGAACTCTTTCTGTTCTAGTGATGGAAACTTAGAAACACTGGGTAGAGGTCCAATGTACTCTATCTCTGAGGCCTTCACCCACCAGGAACACAATGACATGGATGAGGTAGACTGAGAGAATAAATCTGGAGTGTGGCAAGTAAGAGAGAGAGAAGGAGAGAGAGAGAGAAAGAGAAATTTTTAGTTCCAGTGGTATTCAAGTCTCTCTTCAGTAATCTACCCTTTTTTCACTGTCACATGAAACCAATAACCCCAACTGGTTTAACCGAGTTCAAATTGTGTCCTGTCGTGTTTAATTAAATAAAAGTGAGAAAATCAAATATTATAGTGGGGTTTTGCAAAGTAATAACCTTAAAATATGTTTCTGTTTGAGGTAGGAAGCTATGATAACATGACGACCCTTTGAAAATATTAAAATAATTGATTAAATCTCTTTACAGTTTTCTGTTTAGGAACAGCCACATACACCAAAGCTGTTACTCAAGAGAATTTCATAGCAAATTTTAGAGTACTGGAAGACGTGACTTCTTGCAACCGTCCATAAGTTGTAAGCCTGAGAGGAGCTGTGATCCAAGCTTACTCATTAAAAAAGAAAAATAAGTCCTTCATGATGTATCAACAGTTTTGTTAAGAGAAGCCCTTTCTACCAATGATGAGAAATACAAATTAGTGGAAGGATAAAAAGCATGTGTCCTACGAAAATATAAAGGCTGTGCATACTTTGTCCTACACTAAATAGAGTATGTTGGCTTAGAGTGATTTTTCAGGAGTCAGAGAAGTGAGGATAATTTAATCTTCCTTGAGTCATCAAATTATCTCTTAAGCATTTTCTGCCTGATTCCTTCTCCAAAACCCTACTTTTAAAACACAACCTAGGATCAGCCCTAGGGTGTAGGGTGAAGGTTTCTCTTATCTCTGACAGAGATAGTGGCCTCAGTTTAAAACATAATTAAAGATAGAGGAACTAAAGACCCAAACTTATTGCTAAGAAAAAAAAACTAGGGTTAAAAAATAGAAATACATCCTACTTGGCAAGTGTGGAATAAAATATCTGCAAATGTGCCCAATTATACATTATTACTATGTGATATTGATGCTTCCTATTGTACAGTGTAAACTATGCTCCCTTGGTTCTGAGTGGAACTTTGTCACTGTCTCAACCAAAAAAGTCTAACACAAAGGATCGCGTGAGATTTATGAGACCAGCTTAGAAAAATGCTATACACTGCCACCTTGCTTTCCTGGAATATTTACTCTTGGAACTCAACTGCCATGCTATGAGGAAGTTCAATCTAGCCTATGACAAAAGACTACATCGAGGGGCCAAGATATGCTTGGTGATAGTTTTAGTCAGCTAGACGTGTAAAGATAATTCTAGCCCCCAAACATTGAGTCACCAACTAAAGCTCCAGACAACAAGGAAAAGAAACAAGTCTTTCCTGTGTCAGAGACTCTCATGTCCTCTGTGAGTTTCAATGAATGAGTCATTGAATGACTCATGGAATTCAGGAAAATTATTACATTGATGGCTATGATTTTATAGTGGAAGGATACAGCTTAAAATCAGCAAAGAAAGCCAGGTGTGACAGTTTATACCTGTCATCCCAGTTACTCTGAGGCATAACTAGGAGGATCTTGATCTTAGGTCAATCTGGCAAAAGCACAACACTCTCTGCGAAAAACAAACTAAAAGGAAAAGGGCTGGGGAGTGGCTCAAGTAGTAGAGTCCTGCCTAGCAAGCACAAGACCCTGAGTTCAATCCCCATTACTATCCCCAACCAAAAAAAAAAAAAAAAAAGCAAAGAAAAACAACACATACACATAGCAATGTACTTCAGTATTTTCACCAAGAAAACTCACCTGAGCCTTGGTGTCCAGGATTTTTTCCCCTGGAGGTCATTCATATCCACAGAGAGTACCTGTATGACCAAACTCATTTACTCATTTACTAAATCTGTCCCCTCGGGAAGTCAAACTGACGTAGAATGGCCCAAGGCCCTTACATAAATCACACTGTTAGTATAAACTATGTGGTGGGGCCTAAGGCTCATTTCAGACAAACTGTCCCAAGGACTTAAAGATTATCTTCTAGGAGCCAGTCACAAGTCTTCTTTCATTTCAAATGTACAGGGTTGAACAACCCAGGTCTATAAGTTACTTGATCCTCCGTGGCACACAATACTAGTTCAGAAAAACTTCAACCTTGCTATCTGGATATGTATTCTTATAACCCAGATCCTATAATGTGAGGAAGTCTAAATTGGTCCATGAAGAACTAACACATGCAAAAACCATGTATAAAGATCCTTGCTGATAAAGCTGGTTGAGAGATGGCATTAAGCAGATGTGAGAAACCACTACTAGATGATTCTGGCCTCTATCCATGTGTCATCCCCAGCCTTTAAGACTTACAGCTAAAGCCCTATGCATCATGGAACATTACTATTCCATTGTGCTCTGCCCTAATTCCTGGCACACACAATTTCTAAACCTATATTTATGGCTGTTTTATGCCACTAACTTTGGAGTGGTTTATCATAAAGCAATAAATATTACAACATCTTTCAGGTACTGAAAATAGAGTGTTGCTAAACAGACAAACATATAGCATTGACTTTGGAAAAAAGTGAGGAGAAATTCAAAGGCTCTTGAGGATATTCTGTAAATATCTCAATGCTTTCTAGGAGAGAGTTATACGAAGTTAAAGGAACTCAAGGAAACTATCAGTGAGAGTTTAAAATATGGAAAATGTTACTAGAAGCTAGGAAAGGTAACTCAAGAGTGTGTCTCATAGATAACATGCATTTAAAATAATTTATTTTTAAATTCTCATATTAAATGTGCTAGCCCATGAATGTTTCACACATTAGAGAAAAGATAATCTCAAGGAGACCTAAGAGAATGGATTACACATTGATACATAAGAAACTCACATGGTTTCTTAAATAATTATCATAGTTAACACAAAAAGGGACAGAGTCAGAACAACATGCAGAGGCATTTGAACTATCTACACTCCAGAAATGAATGTGTGGGGGAAAAGGGGCAAGTTACTGTATCAAGAAGTCAAGGAATGATCATAACTGGTATTTATTTTCTGTTTAGAATTGAGTATCCCCACCAGCTCTTCTGGACCCCTTATTCTGGAAAGTTAGATGAGTACTCAAAAGAAATCTCTTGAATGACTCATCTTAATCATATCCACCTCTGGCCCCATAAATAGCCTTATCGTGAGAGGGTTGGAGCAAGATCGCAGATTAGAAGTGTCCACCTTTTTTGACACCATAAATGAGAAGAATTTGGCAACAGGAGAAACTAGAGGACCAGCATCAGGAACCATAAAAGAGGTAGCAAGAAAACAGAAAACTGAACCAACCAGAAAGGAAAAAAAAAAAAGGAGCAAGGAGTTCCAAGTCTGTCCCTGGTTTCCCGGGGAAGAGAGAGGGGAAGCTGAAGACTTCATGACAAGGCAAAATAGATGGCCTGGGTGACAGACCACACCATTCTAGTTGCAAGATAAATCCACACATCCAGCAAGCCTTAAATCCAGTGAGGGGATTTGTAAGACAGTGACTACTCCTGTGTGGAAGGTTAGCCTTGGTGAAGGAAGACATTTAGTCACTCCTCTTATCTCCAAGGGTGACAGTAGGCACTATTTTGAAAGATGGCTTATTCTTTGAAACTGAGATACTCTCAGGGTCTTAAAACAAGGAAAGTTCGTGGCTCAGTGAGTCTTGGGATACGCTGCCACAGAGTCTGGGTGGGAGATGGCTATAAAAGGTGATGGAAGAGAGCAAGAGTGTCTGACGGGGACTTGCAGAGAAGTTTAAGCTGTGAGGAACTCTGCCAGCAACTTGGATGCTGATCGTGTAAGGCACTGGCAATATAGGGCACCAGAAGATACATCTTGGGCACCTGCAGCTAGGGAGTCAGTAGCCTAAGCACCAGCAGTACAGCAACAGCATTTTCGATGCTCCTTGGCAGCACACAGCAGTGGTGGCCCAGGGCTTCCTGTGGTGACATGCAGCAACAGCCTGGGGTAGCCAGGGGCAGCCAGCAGTGACCAGTGGGGTACACAGCAGAGGCTCTGAAAATCATCAGGCTTTTGTTGTCAAAGGCTCATCCTTCCTGGCTTGGAGTGACCCCCATCTCCTGAGGCTATGGTGACAAGGAAGCTTCCAACCCGTCCTGGCAAAGTATTCAGCCTCCCGGCCTGCCTCTGGCTGTGACTGTAGACTGCAGAGTAGTTCAGAGCCCTGTTCCCAAGATCCTTTGAATCATATGATACCCCCACCCTTTTATACCCACAAGGTTGTATAGGGCCCCAAAGCATGCCTCCTCCCACCTCCATAAACTATATCCTAGCAGGTGCAGAACAGGACTGAGTATCCAGAACCACACTCTGATCATGAAATTTACACAGCCTCCTTCTCTAAAAAGAGAGGTGAACTGCTGGATGGTGTCTATAAGCATTGAGACCAGCACGTGGACTGAGTGGGTCCATCAGTCCATTCCCAGCTATGGCAGAATTCAATGCTGTGTTTTCTACCCCACTCTTGTGTCACATTCAGGGGTTACCCTAAGGCTTGGATGCTTGCTGCCCCTGGTAATGCAAACCAGGGAGCGCATAGAGCAAATGTGAACCTGCCTGGCCCACAAGCTGTAAAGCTCCTTGCAGCCAATAGAGGTTCCTAGGGCACAAAGAAGGGAAGACTCTATAATGAAAGCAATACAAAAGCAGTCAACCAACCTTTCTAAAAGAGGCTTTAGCTAGCTTACCTCAATCCGAGTAGTGCTGGAGATCAAGCCCAATGCCTTGAGCAGTGGATGAAGGCTTGATTTCTGAGCCATATTCCCAATCAAGGGAAGTGAAATAGCACATCAATCCAGCCACTACATTGTCCTGTCTGAACATTAAGACTATTTCAACTGAAAGAATTCAAGTAATTAAAACTTCCAACCAACAACTTGGCCTTAGATGTGTAGTATAAATTTCAACATAGAAACACAAGTAATATGAAAATACAAAGCAATATGTCTTCTTCAAGAGCCAAAAAATCCACAATAAAGGACTTAAACAATAGTGAAGCAGATGAAATTATGAAATTTCAAACAATGAACTCAAAAGAACAATGATAAAAGTGATCAACAAAATTAAAGAGGACACATGTAAGTACCTTAACGAAATCAAAGAGAATTTTAAAAACCAATGGAATGAAATAAGGAAGACAATATAGGAAGCGAAGGGGGAGTTCGGTAAAGATATGAAAATTCTGAAAAAAAATCAAATAGAAATACTGGAAATGAAAATCTCAACAACCCAAATAAAACCTCAATTGAAAGAAAATTCTTACTAATAGAATAAAACAAGTAAAAAATAGAGTATCAAGGATTGAAAATAAAATATAGGAAGTAGATCACTTAGACAAAGACAAAGAAAAAATACTAAGAAAATACAAGTAGACAATGCACGACCTATGGGACACCGTTGAAAGACCAAACCTATAAATCACGGGTATAGAAGAAATTTCAATATTAACATTGAATGTTAATGGTCTCAATTCTCTAATCAAATGGCAGGTTGGACTAAAAATCAAGACCTGACCATTTGTTGCATATAAGAAACACATCTCACTGACAAAGACAAACACAGAGCTTAGGGTAAAAGGATGTTAAAAAAAAAATGACCCCAGGAAACAGGCAGGAGTAATTGTACTCATATCAGATAAAACAGACTTCAAGCCAAAATTACTCAGAAGAAACAAAAATGTCACTTCATATTAATAAAAGGAATTATTTATCAAGAGGAGATAACAATTTTAGCATACGTATACCAAATATTGGTGTACCCAATTTCATTAAACAGATACTACTGAATTTATAAGCACAGATAAAACCCAACACAATAGTGGGAGATTTGATATCCCAATTGTACCAACAGAGAGGTCATCCAGACCAAAATTCAACAAAGAAACTTCAGAATTACTTGACACTATAAACTTAACAGATAACTACAGAATATTTCATCCAACAGCTGCACAATACACAATCTCAGCAGCTCATGGAACTTTCTCCGAAATAGATCATATTTTACAACACACAGCAAGACTTAGCAAATATAAGAAAATTGAAATAACTCCCTGTATTCTATCAGACCATAATGGAATGAAACTAGAATTTAATAGAAAAATAAACTATAGAAAATATTCAAACAAATGGAGACTGGACAATATATTATTATTATTACTTTGTGGTACTTGGGTTTGAACTCAGGGCTTATACCTTGAGCCACTCCATCAGCCCGTTTTTGTGATTTTTTTTCAAGATAGGGTCTCGAAAACTGTTTGCTGGACTAGCTTCAAACAATAATCCTCCTGATCTCTGCCTCCTGAGTAGATAAGATTACAGGCATGAGCCACCAGCTCCTGGCTAGACAATACATTGTTGAATGACCAGTGAGTCATTGAAGAAATAAGAAGAGATATTCAGAAGTTCCTAGAATCTAATGAAAATGAAAATACAACTTACCAGAGCCTTTGGGATACAGCAAAGATAGTGCAAAGAGGATAATTTATAGATATGAATTGTCTACATCTAATAAGAGAGAGATCTCAAAGAGCCTACTGATGCATTTCAAGCTTTTAGGAATACAAGAGGGAGTCAAGCCCAAAATTAGCAGGTGAAAAGAAATAATAAAAATCAGGGCAGAGATCAATGAAATGAAGACTAAAAAGACAATACACCCAGAAAGGGGGTGTGTGGCTCAAACAATGTATATACATGTGAGTAAATGTGTAAAAATGATACAAATTAAAAACAGAAAATAACAGAAGGAAAAAAAAATTTTAAAGATAATACAAAGAATCAGTGACATAAAAAGTCAATTCTGGAAAAGAGAAATAAGATCAATAAAATCTTAGCCAAAATGATCAAAAGAATGAGGGAAAGATTCAAACTATTAAAATCAGAGATAAGAAGGGGAATATCCCAGCTAATAACAATGAAATGCAGTGGAATATGAGGGGAAACCTTGAAAACTTATGTTCTAGTAAACTGGAAGATATAAAAGAAATAGATAAATTTCTACATACATTTGACCAATTAAAATTGAACAGATCTATAACAAGTAATGAGATTAAAGCAGCTAAAACATCTCCCAACAAAGAAGAGCACAGCATCTGATGGATTCACTGCTGAATTCTACCAGACCTTTAAAGAAGAACCAACACTAATGGTCCTCAAACTATTCCACTAAATAGAAAGGGAAGGAATGCTATCAAACTCATTCTACGAAGCCAGTATTAGACTCATACCAAAATCAGACAAGCACATACCAAAAAAAAAAAAATAGACCAATCACTTTGATGAACATAGATGCAAAATTCTAGATAAAATATTTGCAAACTGAATTCAACAACACATTAAAAGGATCATATACCATGATCAAGTTGGTTTCATTCCTGGGATGTAAGTATGGTTCAACATAAGTAAATCAATAAATGTAATATAGCATATAAACAGAGGAAAGGACAAAATCATCTCTATTGACTCAGAAAAGCCTTTGACAAAATTCAACACCCTTTCATGATAAACCTTTGAAGAAATTAGGAATAGAAGGAATACACTTCAACAAAATAAAGGATATGTATGACAAACCTGTACTCAACATAATACTAAATGGGGAAAAACTGAAATCATTTCCTCTAAAGTCATGAATTAGACAATGATGTCCAGTCTCCCAATTTTCAATTGTTCAGGAAATAAGAATAAGAATAGACAAATGACATTGAATCAAATTGCAAAGTTTCTATACATCAAAGGAAACAATTACAGAATCAAGAGACAGCCTATAGAATGGGAGAAAATCTTCACTCGGTAATCAACAGTTAAAGAATTAATATTCAGAGTATACAAAGGCTCAAAAGATTAAACAGAAAAAGAACAAATAATCCAATTAATAAGTGGTCAAATGAATTGAACAGCAGTTCTCAGAAGAACAAAGGCTTGTAAATATATAAAGAACTGTTCAATATCCTTAGTCATAAAAGAAACACAAATCAAAACTACACTGAGATTCCATCTCACTCCATCCAGAATTGTAATTATCAAGAAAACAAATAACAACAAATGCTGGTGAGGATATAGGAGGAAAAAAGAAACCCTTATACACTGTTGGTAGAAGTGTAAATTTTTCGCAGCTGCTATGGAAATCAGTATGGAGGTTCCTCAAAAAACAAAAACTCTAAATACCATACAATTCTACTATACCACTTTTGGGCATATATCAGAATGAGAATGTAAATCAACAAGAAAGATACCTGCACATGCATGTTCATTGCATCTCTGTTTACTATAGCCAAGCTGTAAAATCATGGGCTATTACAGCCATAAAGATAAACACTGAAAATATGCTAAAAATTTATATTCTCTCCTTCCACTTTATATTAGATCTACATTGTCAGGTCATACAGCTAATGTACATTACAATCTTGTCTTCTTGTCCCTGGTATCGTCTTGGCCCATAGAAGTCTATATATTTAATGCTTACCTCCTATGTCACCAGCTTTCCAGTAAGCTTGGTTGTCTGAGCTCGTTCTTCTACAGATTCCTCAGAAAGAGCTCATGGGAAAGATATTTACCAAGTTCTTGCATGGTAATAAAAGTTTGTGTCTTTTATACTTGAAATTTATTTCATATAAAATGCTTGACTCACAGTATCTTTCTTGAATATCTTATTATGCTCCGTTTTATTCTGATCTAAAGGGTTGATTGATGGTAATATAATTTCCTTTCTAATAAATGACATTTTAAAAGCGCAGACACCCAAAGCATTTTTTACCTATCCTTCAAAATTCAGTCATTTTGCTACAATATATTTGTTTGTCTGAATTGATGTTTTCAGGTATTCAGTGTAATATTTCAATATCCAGTTTTGAGTTTTTTTTTAATTCAGGAAAGTTTTAATTACAGCTTTTGGTATTTGTTCTTTTGGTTTTTCTCTTCTGGGACTCCAAATCATCCAAGTGTTCCATTTTTGTAGACTGTTTTCAATATTTGTTACTTTCTCTAGAATACTTTTTTAAGGTACAAAACCCTCTTTTTATGTTCTGTTGCTCTTAGACATTATCAGTTTTTCACTCTTGTATTCTTTCTACTTTATTCTCCATTTGTGTATAATTTTATTCGATTCTTTCCCAAAGTGTCACACTTCTGAGTTATTCTAATTCTGATTTGTGTGGTTCTTTGTATATATTAATCTTTCCATGTCTTTTATATTCTCTTAAAAAGTAGCTCACAGTTTTGTTCTGAGGCTATGTCTTTCTGATGCTCACTCATTACCTGCAGGCATGTTTTTCCTTTTTCATTATTTTTCCCCCTAGGGTAACTTTGTATGGCATTTGACCTTGATAATTCATTGCTGCTTATTTTCATGTGATACTAATTTTCTTAATCTTTTGCAATGAGTCAGTATTTTGAAAACCTTATCCAACTTCAGAGAGTTCAATTTTCCCTTGATTTTATGAAATGTTAAAAGCATGTAGCAGTCTTTCAGGGATTTCCTGCCCCTATTTCCCTATAGCTGATGAGCACTTAAGTGTGACTAGCATGACTAAGAAGTTAACATTTGAATTTATTAATTTTATTAAACATTTAAAATAAAACTTAAATAACCACATGCAGTTTGTGGCTGCCATATTGTCTAGACTTCTACTTTCCATTGTCTCTTCTCTACCATCTACTTAATGTTGATTTCTCAGGAAGGAGTTTCTTATTCTTCCTATCTTAGGAAGGAGTCCTGAACATCAGTTTTGAGACAAGTAAAGAGTTAGATGACTTCAACCCCTTGAATTCTTACTTTGACTGCTAATATTATAAAACTGGTCTAAGATCCTGTATAGTAAATAACCAGAGGAGAGCATTACAGACACCTCTTGTCCATCAGATGCCTCCCTACTATTTCCTCCCCTCCCTGCAACAGAATTGTTTACACATATATATTCTGCCTGTTGGTGGTTTGTCTTCAACTTTCGTGTTTTGGGGTTTATGAGTATCTTGCTACCTCATATTATAAAGGTTGTCCCAGGACTTTTGGTTTTGCTAACTTAGTTGATCTATTCTTTATTTTGCTTTTTAATGTGAGTTTTAGAGAGACTGAAAATTACACTGCCACAACTTTGCCTTAATGCTTTGAATATATTCTTAAAGTAAAGTTTTTCCATTAAGGACTATATCATGGAATGTTTTTCAGAGGAAGGAAGAAATCCCTGTGGACTCATCAATCAAAGACAAGCCATTATTGTCATTTTAGTGTATTTCATGTTCCTTTTCTGTGCATGGTATTTATGCATAGCTATGGACATATTGTAATGCAATTGTGTATTCTGTTTGTTCCTATAGCACAATATCTTCTATTACAAAAATTCTCAAGATCTTTGGTTAGTAGCTATGCTAAATCTATCACATGGCTGATCCATTACTTACTTAAACCAATGTTTGGTCAATTAAAAAAATTACAAGCAATTTACTCTGAGACATGTTGGTACCTGTTTTCTATTAAAATATTCCTTTAGGACAACCTGTAATTTTACACAAGCCACTAATGAGCAATAATAGCTATACCAGACTCAATAGGAGTTCATATGACAAATGTTAATAAATGATGAAATTCTCTAAAGAGGCCTCCTGGGACCACATTAATAATTGAAGAGAAAGGTGTAGTCTTCCTTATTTTGAAATCTTACTTCATCTAGTATAGAAAACATTCCAATAATTCTTTTTTTCTGATAATAGTATGTTTAATGTGTGTGCATTTATAGAAACATATGAACATATATACTTATGTATGTGTGCATGTGGGACTGTGTATATATAATCATCTGCATCTTCAGCCCAGATGTTTTTTTTGTTCAGCTGACTCAGTTCCAATTGAAACTAAATTAAATGAACTAAATTAATGAACTTTTTCAGGCAAACTTCCTTCTCCTCTTCCATCTCCTACAGAAGGAAGGCATAAGGAGTAAGTTCTATCTCTTACAGCAAATAGAATCCTGAGAGAGACAAAAATAGAGTCCTAACAGATTTCATATCCAGAATCAGTCAAGTCCAGTATTTCCAACCTCTCTAATATCATCAGTAATTCTAACTCTGCATACCCATTGCTCCTTGGGCCCTCATTATAGTTCATGCAGCTTTAGCTAGACTCTCCTAATTGTCCCTTCGTCAGATTTGTCCCATTTACCATCTACTTCCATTCCTTCCAATAAATGGACTATCTACATCTTTTTCTCAAGTGGGATTTCAAGAGTAAATTGTCTTTGAAATGTTCTATAGTATTCCATCTACAAAAAAAAATGTCAATTTCCTTCTCTTACCTACTGAGCCCCTTCTTTGATTATCTCCTTATGAAATACTTGAAATAGAGATAGATGTCTATAGAACATTTGGAAAATTTTTGTCACTTCTTTTCTGTGAGATATGCTCTACCTATCAGTTTGGACTTCAGTCTTTCCTACATGCCTCTGCATTGACACTAGCCCAATTGGATCAGAAGTTCAAGCTTACCCAAACTGGGATTACAAGAATCTTTCTGTTGGAGGGGTTGGAATTCATTCTAAGCTTTTTGCTTAACCTGAGAGGATGTCAGCTCATGATCTGAGACTGCCTTTATTGGATGTCTACATGTACAAAACATAGTTTACAAAGAGAAAGAACTAAAACTGATGCAGGCAGAGCAGCAAGATTGGTGTTTATATGGTCCCAGAGAAGTAGCAGTTCTCTTGGTTGTAGATGTTCTACAGTGCCTGGTTCCAGTCCCAGATGCATTCTGGCTGTCGAGTTTTATAAGAACCCTCTGCATCCTTAAACTGCCACCTTAAAAAAATTATTAAACTAGTTTAACAGGGCTCCTTTTACTTAAAAACAAGAGAGTTCTGTAAGACACCAATTCATCTTCCATGACTCAGCCAAGGAATATTCTTCTTGAAAGGTTTTGCAAACACCACTACTACCCTCTTCCTGTTTTTCATTTGTGCTTCCCTCTATCTATATCACTTCCTTACTAGTACAGGCTTGCTACCCCATCTGCAACCAACTTTACCAATCTTTAAACAATTTGAGGGAAAAAGGAAATGTCTTATGTATGTTTATATCTCTCCCGTTTTCATTAGAGTACTGGGTACATAAATGTTTAATACATTTCCTCCATCCAGACTGTAATTTGATAACCTAGAGATTGAATTTAGTCTGAACAGTTATGTGAACCATATCAAGAAATGTCTGTGTAAATCACCTGGTATTTTTACCTAATTTTCTAAGGATAAAGATCTTAACAACATTCTTTATTATCCAGTATATTGATTTCTTCTCTTGATTGAAACATCAGAGTTGGCCATTTGTTTGGCTGACATTTCCATGAGTTTTGTGGAGACACTGACTAAAACACTCTGATCTGTTTTCTTCAATTTTATTTCTATAAAAAATTTGTAAATAATCTAAAATAATGTACATAATTGGCAGAATGAGGATTCCAAGTAGATATCACTGAATTTCCAAAAAAAAAAAAAAGTTTTCAGACCATTTTCTTGATGTCTTCTCTACTATTCCACTAAGTAAAGGCCCCAAATTTATGCTACAATGTTCATTCGATACCTTAAACTGCTTTGCCAGACATTTTTTCATTTGTTAAGCACCCTGAAAGAGAAGAAATGGTCCTGTCAGCTAGACCCACCCGTTCATTAGTGTGTACACTGGGCAAACTCTAGGGGCCCAAGCCTATCAGCATGTTTTACTGAACATGAGATACTAAATAATCCCTAAGATTCATTCCAGACGTCCCGATCTTATGGTATTCGTTGCAATTGCTCCTGGATGCGGGCATGAAATAAATCCGATTCTGGTGCACCGGGTAAAATTCATCTTCATTGACGCATGAGCCACAGGGGATGACACGCAGCATTTTACATGGCCAAGGATGAAAAGGCGTCTACTTCCAAAGAAATGACACCACCTGCTTCTGAAGTGATGGACATCATCCGCACTTCTGCATCACCGGATGCTCAGGGAACCAGATAGCAATCTTCTTTGACACCCTTCATTGTGGAAGTGACGATGGAGAAAAACACTGGAGAAAAAGACATCTCCACAACTCAACAGCGAATCAGGGCCCAAATCCCATCACTGGAATCCCTAACAATCTCCACCATCTTGTTTTCCTCTTTGCCCTGACAAGAAACCAAGAAAGTTAGGATGGGGATCACTACTCCTCCTGACTCGATTCAACGGGTCCAGATAAACACGGTACAAATCGAAAGGGCTGTGTCTCAGCCTCAGGTACAGCAGGTGTCCGCGGCGCTGGGCCGAGGGAGGGGAAGGGAGCGGCCAGGTCCCAGTCCCCCCGCGCGCCCCTGGGGGCGCCGCCCCGGACGCGGCCCCGCCCCTCACCTTGCCAGCGCTGCGCTCGGGCCGCGAAGGTGCGTGCGGCGCTCGGTGATTGGTGGCGGCGCGGCGCTGCCCGGCTGTCATTGGCTGCCGGGGCCTCTTTGTTCCCGGTCCTTGCCGCAGGCCCGCTGCGGCGGCGAACGGGGCGGCGGAAGTTCGACGGCGCTGGGTGCGTGGCTGCGGCAGCCGTGCTGGCGTCCCCGCCAGTTCCCCAGGCCCGCAGCGGAGAGGGAGGCCAGCCAGGCCTGAGCGTGAGATCTCGGACGGGAGGACAGAGTCCCTCTGACGCACCAACATGGACCTGGAATCCAAAATGAAGAAGGTAAGGGGGGCGCTGGCTGTGGACCACGGGTGGCTTCACCTGCGCGGGTGGCGCCGCCCCCTGGTCGGGCCGGCGAGTGGGGCGCTTGGACGGCGGGGGGCGAGCCGCAACCCCAGGACCCGGGGGCCGGGTTCCCGCCCCCCACCCTGGGTGAGTAAAGGACGTGCCCGGCCCGGGCCGCGGCCCCGCCAACTCGCCAAACCCGGCAGAGTCGGAGCGCGCGCGGGACGAGGCTGTCCCGGGTCACCGCGCCCGACGGTTGAGCTGCGCGAAGCTCCCCCGGGAAGAATAGGACGAGGTTAGGGCGAGCTGGGGCGAGACCGGGGCGCTTCCTGTGTCGGGAAGCAACAGTACCAAGCCTGAGTGGTTTGGGCGCCGGTGTGGATTTGCCAGCCCGACCTCGGATCCGCACACTTCCTTCACCCGGGGCCAGAGCTTCTGCAGGGGCAGTGTTGTGTCACTTGTCACCGCACTGCCAGAGCTCTGCCTCCCACGGGGCGTTATCACTCTAGAAAGCGCCCTCCCTGTTGGGCAGCAGGCCGCCAACAGCGACTGTCACTCCTGCTGTGTGGCAGCACGGGGACCGGGGACACTTCCAGCCTGACCTCGGGTGGACAGCCCCACCCGAGGCGCCCCCAGGCTCAGGAGAGTGTCACTCGGGTCGCCCAGGGGAAAGGGGTGGGGACCCGACTGTGACTCAGGAAGAACGCTGATGTCACATTCTAGTGCGGCGTTCTGTGTGAGAGGTCTGTTCCGGGACTTACTCGCTCTGCAGTGGATTGAAGCTAGCGCCCTTATCTAACGGGGAGGGAGTGACAAAGGGAAGAGCACAGAACACTTAATTTCTCTGCTTGCTCTCCTGTAGTGCCCCATAATGTTATGATCTCCTCTAAAAGACACTCTGTGATTGAGCATTAATTTTTATGCCCAGAATTGAAATTTTGAAACCATGTAAGTGCAAGTTATTTTGGTTAGGAAGCCTTTGACCAATAAAAAACTGTCAAGGAGAAAACAGTTCCTTGGTCCCTCCTGACTCAACTCTGCACCTAGCAGGGAAGTCAAGAACAGGAAATGTAAAGTGTAATTGGTTTCTGGTCTCTTTCCGTTTGATATCTGTTATTCTCTTCAGTAACACTAATTTTTTTGGTTATCTTACCAAAGCACTTTTTGTTGTGTAGTTCCTCTTCTGTTGATGAACACTGCACACTCATTTTGTCTTCATCTAAGAGCTACTTAGTTCAGTACTTGTCTAAAATTGGAGGGGGGCGGAGGTCATTGCTTGTAAGTACTGATTTGAACTACTTTGAAAAGGTTGACATCCTTTAGGGGGAGGAGAAGATGAATAGGGGAAGCACAAGATTTTTAGAGCAAGGACACTTTTATATGGTACTATAATGGTGGATACATGTCTTTATACATTTGTCAAAAAACCATGGAATGTACAGTGTCAAAAGTGAATCCTAATGTAAAATATGAACTTTGGAGGTAATGATGTGTCATTGTGTTTTGTCAGTTTTATAAATGTACTACTCTGACATGAGCTGTTGGTACAGGAGGCTGTACATGTCTGGAAGAGGGCATTTGGGACTTTTATATTTCCTGCTCAATTTGCTGTGAGCCTAAAATTGCTTTTTAAAATAGTCTTTAAAAAAACACCCAAAAGTGTTTTAAAAATTCTGAGACAAATAATTCTGAGAGGAAAAGTCCAAAGTTACGGATTACATGTGGATGAAAGGGAAAAATCTAGATATTATTTATAAGCAGTTTCCTAAAGTTTCAAAATGTGGGTTATAAATAGGTAGTGCTTTTGACATATGTGTAGTGTTCATCCTCCATCTCCCCTTTACTTTAAAAGGATATCTTTTTGACCAAGAATCCCAACCTTCTCTGAAATCTTCCTCCTTTTCACCTCCACTCCAAGAAAAGGGATTTCATAAATTTAAAGAAAAATAGATAATCCCATAATATTAACAAAGCCTTATTTCTCTATGTTGTCATTCTTGGTGATTCTTAGAATATAGTCTTCGTCTAATAAATCAGAAATGGTTAAAAGACCCCAAAAGTATACAGTTTTTGACTACCAATCATATCCTCACCCTATCTTTGTAGGACCTATCAATGATAGATCTGATTTTCAGTGAATTGGATAAGATGTTTCCCAGTATAAAAGTTTGAAGATCCCAGGAATATACTTGCAGTCTTAGCCATAATATCAAAAATAAACTTACATTCCCTTTAGAAATTGTTTTCTAGTGCACATGAAGTAACATTGACCTACCAGCAGAACCTTCTTACTCTGTTTTGATACCTACATAGTTTTCAAGTCTCACTTCTTTTTTGACTTGGGTATACAAGAGGGGGAAGAGTCTGAATGTTCCTTTTAAAAAGGCAGGTTGGAAGTTGAAACAAAGATAAAATTTGACTGTGTTTTAAAATGTGAAGCTTTTTTCCATCTAAAGCACTTACATTGTTGATTTCATAAGAAACCTTCCCCAGGAATATAAAAAATGTTAGTTTTTCATTTACATTTCCTATGAAAAGAATTAGAGGGTTGTCTTTACTACACAATGACATGGGTAAGTGATACTGTTATAGGATCCTTGGTATGTAAAACCAGAACTAGTCCACATCATTTGTACAAATTTGGCTTGATTACCAGTTAAACCCTACTATCACAGAGGGGTTTTAATAACTAGACTTTGCTATATTTTGTTTTGTTTGAAGTAAGTGAGCTGTTGCTAGGATGTAGGAGTTAATTTGGTTATACAGAGTTATTGTTTTAATAATATTTTGGAGCAGAATTTGAATTTTGTGTCCATTCCTTATCTTCTGGGTTACTCATCTGGACTTCTTCCTTGTGTCTTAAGTCTCTCATGTAATTGACTTCATGTAAGTAGATTCTGTGACTGCTTAGAACAAGCAGACAAAAACACATACAAAAAATGGCCTTTAAGAAGCAAAAACAGACTCTCATTTTGTGGTCAATGGTAAATCATGGCCCATAGCCAGCTGTTTTCCTCTTTCCTTTCTGTGTTACTCTCCCATGAGAATCAATTTTTTCCCTTTGAACACATACCAGAGATAGAAAAAAACTGCAGTAATTTTCATTGTACTGCCTGGAATTGCTGTAGGCTTTAATTTTACTGTATTCATTTTTTTGCCTTCTCTTTTGATCAATCCTAACATCTTAGACTTTCTTAGAACGTTTTTCTTTTTTCTTTAATTTTACTTTTGAAAATGAGATGCATTTTTAAAGATTAAAGATCACTAAAAATCCCCTCTCTCTACATCCAGATTTGTCTTAAAAGCACCAGTCATCAGCCAAGAAAACATAGTGAATCCAAGTGATTACAGTTGGAAAAACACTTTAACCGCAAAGTTTATTTCTGTTCGAAGTTAGAATGAACCTTATCTCATAGGTAGCCCCTGGGTGAAGTGAAAAAGGCAGGTACATGATGACTGGTCGGATGCTTACACCTACTCGTGGTCTGTTGGAAGCTATTCTTGATATAAGAATAGTTGAAACCACTTTTGCTGCAAGAGTGTTTGACAAGGCCAGGGATAAAGGGAAGGCACGGTACCTCCAGAGCTTTGCTGTAGAGGCAGTTCTGTATAGCAGGACAATTGCAGAAGACAGACAGTAAAGTGGTTCTTAGCTAGACTTTTATCTCTTCTAACCCATAATGTGGTTCCTTACATTGACTGAATATGAAAAGTTATTTTCTCTTACTTGTCCTGATTAGTGTGAATAAAACTGTAGTAGATTTTCCTATTAATTTTGTTTCATTATGCTATCCTGAAGTAGCGATAGGAATTTTTAACTATTGGCTATTACTTGCATACCATCACTTCACCCTGTAGCATTGCTTGTGCAAGTGCTCATATTCCATCTCCAGTACTAAATCTTACCCATTTGTCAAGGTCTGTCTTATCACAGTGCACACTCTTGTAGGAAATCTTTCTCCATGTTACCACCTAGTTGGAAGAGCTTTCCCTCTACATTCCCAAAGCATGTTATTTGTAAATTTTACAATGTATATCACTCTCTACCTGTGAATTAAAACGTCCTTTGTACTTTCAACTTTTTATCTAAATTATAAGTTTCTTGAGAGATGAGCTTGTATTTTATACTATTTACATAGTTTTGTTTGCTGCCCACACCTTTTGAAATAGACTGGAGCCCCATGTTTGGGATGAAGAGACTGAGATCCAAATAGCGTAATCTGAAACTGGAGAACCTTGCTATGAACTTGAACCATAATCTGTACAATCTGTGCTTCTTCTATCATGCCACCTAGTCTCTGAGTATTATAACTCCTTCGTATTCACTAAATATAGTGAGAGTATAACTATATTATAAAAAGAGAAATAAAGTACATTTCAACATTTTCATTTGTTTGTTTAAAGGAATTATATTTGAGGAAGTAGTTTCTAATCCAATAAAACAATCATCCAAAGTAAAAAGTCTTCTTTTTACTTTGTCTATGTTGTATGTATGCCCTTTAGTGTAAGTTGTCATTGACTCTCTTTTTAGATAGAGTCAAAGTTTAAAAAAGTGAAAGCATTGTCCAGAGGAATTTCCTAAACACTTTTGCAGGCAGAGACATTGCTTAAGCTCCAATAGTATTGTGGATGATAACTTTCAGGATTCTTCCAACTTCCAGTTTCTATTAGGAGCCAAGGATAATGCTGTATTGTGTCTATTTAATATGGTCCTGAGCAGTAGTGATCCTGCAGTTGTCTCTCTTTTGTGAGTTCCAGTGGCATCTGAAACTGTAGAGGGCACTCATGGGTACATTCTGGAGGATGTGTTCTACCCTCTGAACTCCACATTGTTAGAAAGCCTCACACGTAACATGGGTAGGCTAAACCTGTTCTCCTAGTGGCAAAATTCTCACAGCACCACTGGCATGGTAGACCAGACAGCTAAGAATATAGCAGCTTAAAAAAAAAAGGGATTCTTAATGCTGAGAGGAGAACTTACTGTAATGTTTATCCTGCATACAAAAACATTTACTGGAAAACACCAGCATGATCAGATATTTCATGAGTCTTATGAAAATACTCATTATGCACATGGTATGAACATCATGGTCCACCAGTGTACGAAGGAGGGTTATTGAGTAGGGCTTTTTTAGTGGGAAAAGAATGATAAATTAGGAAAATAAGGCTACTTCCTGTGTCCTTGGAGAACTGGAAGTAGGAATATAATTTGACTATATGCTAACTTGAATCAAAGTACTTTTTTACAAACCCAGCCACCATAATATGTTTAGAAATTAGGAAAGGTCATTAGGTATCCAGGATATGTAAACATCTGTATATATGGAAAGATACCTGTGGTATCTCAGCAGTCTCACATTCTCACTTCCTTTATCAATATATCTTTAACATTGCCCTAGGCTAACAGTTAATAGAGCTGGGTCCACTATTTTTGTGATGCTGGCCACATTGGATTTCAGTTTCTATAACTGTTAAAATCAGTAGGAGAACCAAATGATTTTTAAGGTTTCTCTAAATAATGGGACTCTTTTTGACCATGGAAAATTATCTGAGCAGTCTACAAATGTAATGTTCCATGGTGCTGAAAAACCACACAATCCATGAACATAAAAATATGCATGTAAATATATATACATCCATGTATAAATGAAAATCTGTTATATAAATGTTATATATTGAATTTCATGATAAAATCTACGGGACAAACTTAGTAATTTTCCCCGTAAATCTTAGCTATTTTTCAGCATGCTTGTACTTAATTGATTAGGTCTTAATATTTGTGGGATAGTTGAAGATGTAAAGTTTACTTAGTTTAAATCTGCATTATGAAGCTTTAAATGCAAAAGAAGCTACTATGTGGTTTGGGTCAATGCTAGAATTGATATATTACTCTCCTTGGTTTTTAATTTGGAAAAGTGAAAAATAGAGCTTTTTATTTTTTATTACTTTTTTTATTTTTATAACTTTTTATTTTCTCTAAAAAGTTATAGCTTCCAAACAAGACATTTCTCCTAAAATCGCACTTTAAAAAATGTACCCAGCACTGCTCCAGACTGCGGGAGTATAGTAATGAACAAAAAATACAGAATTTACACTTCTGTGAGGAATGATAGAGCAAAAAATAAAGTAAATGATAAAATAAGTGAAAGTAAGCACAACTGGGTTTTGTAACTTTGTAATTTGGACTTTTTATTTCCTTTATCTTTAAGTAATGAAAAATGGAAAAGAAATGAGAAAACAGTTTTTATGTGTTAGAAGTGAAAATGATCATTAGTGGATAAAGCTACAATAATTACAGCCTTATACTTACAAAGTACACAATATAAGCTCTCTTCTTGATTACAAATGCCTTACAAAAGAGTCATTCTTGAATTTCTTATTTTCAGTCATTGCAAATTTTTGTTTGGTAACTGTTGCCATGTTAACAGAAATTATGATTTTTAAGAGTCTGTTTATCGGATCATTAATATGCAGTACATATAAGAAGTTACTTCACTGCTTACAAGATTGTGAAATGCTCTGAGAAATTATTTGAATTATGATTTTTAAGATAAAACTTTTTTAAGGAAGAGAAAACAGAGAATCCAAAGACTAATAAAATTAAAACCAGGTTTCAAATCCTAATTTTCCAGATTTTAAGGAAAAATAATTTGGTAATTGACAACTTCAGTACTGTTCTTTGAGTAAATATCCAGGTATTAAAGTTTACTTCAAGCACTGTTATTGGAGGATTAAATTTTGAGGTTATACTTTTCAGCTGTACAACTATAATCTTTGATTTTCCTATAAAAAAAACTACAGTAGCATATTTTCCTAAGTGTTCTGTCTGCCTAACTTCCTACTTAAATAATGGGGAATTAGATAAAAATATGTATGACTATAATTTTCTGTGTATCACTGCTTTTATATGATCATGTTCACAAGAGTAAAAGAACATGATTTAGAATTGCCAATTTCTCTGATCCTTCCTTTGTCTACTGAGAATGGGGTCTGCTTGGGTTTGGGCAAGGCTAGAAGGCAGATAACTCTTATAAGATGCCAATCACTGGAGATTGCTGGGATCCTCTTTGCTAAATGATAGCAAGACTACTACTGTATAAGTATTATTTAATCTCTGAAGTGCTGACTCATCCTCAAACCATGAGTAATTCGGCCAGTGTTTATTATGGTTATGGTCTGGTCACCTCAAAAAAACTGTAAAAAGGAGTTTCAGGGTGTCTGTTGGACAACTTGTTATCTGAACAGTGAATGTAGCAAAAAAAAAAAAAAAAGAGGGGGGCTGAAAACCTTGAATGCCTTGACAGGGAGTCCATTAATAAGTCAAAACTACAAGTACTGTCCTTACTCGGTTTGATGATAAAGTGATATCATGTTTCATTGCAAAATGCTCATGCAGATATTAAGGTAGATTTGTTTTTATATGAACACATTATCATGCCGACATTGCTAGAATGAGTCACAGTGGTAAGGGGTTTTTTCCTTTATAGGATATTGGCCTGCCATAAAAATAACTGGGGCTCAACCAAAAGTTAGTCTTTGTCTTTCATAGAGAATGTTAAAAGTGTAGTTTAAATTTAAGACTCAAAATCTAAACTCAGTTTCTATCTGTATCACCCATTGAGCTTGTATCCTCCAAAATACCATGATTTCAGCCTTGGAAGGAAAAAAGTGTGTAGGGGAGGCGGGAAGGAAGGCGGGAAGGAGGAAAGAAAATGCAGGCTAAATATTATATCAACTATAATGCTGAACAGGATGAAATAAGTGCTATTATACAGTATTCTGTCTGTTATGAGGAACCACTATTTAAGAAAAAAATCTATCATGGCATGATATTTTAAAAAAACAAAACAAAAGGAATTAATAAAAAGACAAGTACAGACACAGTTTTTTAAAAGTTATTAAAGGTAACTGATGCAAAATTATTTTTATTAAATACTTAATAGTTTCTAATTGCTTACTCTCAGTTTATGTTTCATTATGGACTGGCAACTCAGTTTGCCAACTGTTAGGTTTTGAATAGCACTGCAATAATAGGAAAACAACCATTACAGAGTCCCAGAAGCATAAGTAATTAACTTTAATTGGGTAGACTGGGAGTATTTTATTGAGGAAACAACTCCTATGGAATAGAGACAATTTCATTAGGCAAAGAAGGCATTCCTCAGGAAGAGTAAATAACATGTACTGAAGGTATATGGCTGTGAAAAGGCAGTAAATCCTTGCTTGGTATTCATACTGTTCACATTTTCTGTTTGACTCTTGTAAAATAAAGCCAGAACAGATGAGTTACAGTGATTTGTACAAGTCTGAATTCAGGAAGTGTGTCTCTGAGCTAGTACAGGAGCCTAGCCCACTGCTGAGAATCTGTTATTCCTCTGCCCTAACTTTAATTCTTATTTAATACATTGTGCCCATTTGCTAAGATAAACTTCAATCTAGTCCAACTGGTGTCAACATCACCTTGTTGCCATATCTTTTATCATCCTTATGCCATCAATTGCTGAGGGTTCCTTTGCTCTGTTCAGATGGAAATCATGAACAGAGTTCACTTAAGGGAACAGTGCAATTCCTTTTAAGTATCAGCAACTGCAAGTTGGGGTGTTGGGATCCATAACTCATAGTGTTACCTAGGCTGATTCCATAGCTTGGCTGTCGTGAGTAGTGCTATTATAAACACGGGTGTGCAGAGATCTCTACTGTATATTGAATTACATTCCTTTGGGATATATGCCCAAGAATGGTAGAACAGGATCATATGTTACTTCTATTTTTAGTTTTTTTGAGGAACCTCCATACTGATTTATATAGTAGCTGCACTATTTTAAGTTCCTACCAGTAGTATAAGGGTTCCCTCACCCTCCATTTGCACCAGCATTGTTTGTTTTCTTGATGGTAGCCATTCTGACTGGGGTGAGATGGAATCTCAGTGTTGTTTTGATTTGCATTTTCTTTATAGCTAAAGATCTTGAGTATTTCCATCCCATGTATGTATTAGCCATTTTTACTACTTTTGAGAATTGTCTATTCACTTGCCCATTTATTAATTGGATTATTTATTCTCTTGGCATTTAGGTTTTTGAACTCTATATCTATTCTGAATATTAATTCTTTGTCTGATCAATAGATGGCAAAGATTTTTCTCCCATTCTGTAGAATGTCTCTTCATTCTGGTAATTGATTCCTTTGATGTTTAGAAGCTTTTTAATTTGATGCAATCCCATTTGTCAATTCTTGCTCTTAAGAAAGAGTAAGTAAGGGGTGAATATGACCAAAGTAAATTATATGCATGTATGGAAATACCACAATGAAATTCCTTTGTACAATTAATATATGATAATAAAAAATAGAGTGTGTTTTCCTACCCTTTGAATCTGAACTGCCTTGTGACTTACCTGGCCCAATAGAATGTGGTAGAAATGATGTGTGAGTTTCAAGCTTGGACCTCAAGTGAACTTTCTTGCTTCTACCTTGTGAAGTAGCACAGGCCAGCCTGTTTGGAAGATGAGAGTCCACATGGAACAGAGATCAAACATCTTAGCAGAGGCTTCCCTAAATCAGCTGTCCCTAGATGATCTGAGATGTGACTGCTGATGTGGCCAGTCAAGCCCAGCCCAGTCCAGAAGATCCATCCAGCTGAACCTAATCCATGGCAACAAACTGTAGATGCATGAGCAGAATATTATGATCAGAAACTACAAAATAGAAGTGGTTGTTGTCTTAAGCGATTCTGTTTAAAGGTGGTTTGTTAGGCAACAGATCATAACTGGCACCTCTGTTTCTGGGATGGAGTCTTCACAACCTCCTATTAGTGAGAATTGTGGTAGGAGTCTTAGAGATAGCTTTCCCCACTCTGAATTACCTCATACCCCTCTAATCATATGAAAGCGTAAGAACATCAGTGTACTGTAGCTTCTCTAATTTTATTAGGCCCTCTTTCTAATCTAGGGGTGTGTGTGTGCATGTATATGTGTGTGTATGTGTGTGTGTGTGTGTGTGTATTGTGTGTGTATGTGTGTGTTTTCTAATGAGGATTGAACCCAGGGCCTTGCATAGACTAGGCAAGCACTCTACCACTTGAGCCATTCCCCAGCCTAATGTAGACAAGTTTAATTTTTATTTCTTGTTATTCCATCAAGATAAAGGAAAATTGAGTTAGCATGCAAATAAAATTTTATCCTTTTTGTAAAGAGGTCATGTATGCATGTTCTGAAAGTTGTCCAGTGATGTCTGTATCTTCTTTAGTGGGGAAGTCCTCATCCTATAGTCAATAAAGGCATGCCCCACCCCCTTTTCTCTCTTTCTGCTGGGGATGGAACCCAAGCCTTGGTGTAGGCAAGCATGCTACCTCTAAGCCACACCTGTAACCCCCCCCCCAACCACTTTTCTAATCTATCAAAATTCAGAAGATGGAGCAAACACCAGTTAAAGCTGTTAAACATAATTTAATTTTTCCGGAGTAAGGGATGATGTGGAAAGGCTGGACAATAAATAAATTAGCAAGCATAAGCAGTAGGGTTCTTGCATCTGTTCCCTCCTTTCCTGGTTTCTGAGACCCCTCTCTGAGCTGTAAGACCTTGTTTTTGTTCTAAGTATTCATGTCAGTCTTGAGCAAACTTGAAGAATGAGAAGATGGGGGTTTTTGGCATATTTTCTCCCATTTTCTATGTCCTTTGTCCTTTAGGCTTTATTTTCTTTAATTCCCTTGGATTTTCCTGCTCCACTGAGTAGCCTTCTCTTAGGGATCTCATAGCTAACAATACAATCCTGTCCCTTTTCTCTGTTCTATGGAAACACATCTGTACATCAGTACTCCCCTTTTTCTGCATGTTTTCTAGTCAGATAGTAGGGAATAACTGGCAGTAAACCAATCAATTATGTAGTCACTTTCGCTGTGTTCTCACGAATATGTTAAAATGTGTTAGTCTTGAAGAAATTATATTATGGCTATAGACATGTCAAGAATGTTTGCAGTATTCAAGTTTTGGAGTACAGTGTCTTATAAAGGCCTTTATGTACAGCTGTCTCTGTGACCCATTCCTTAAAACCAACAGTGTAGATAGTGATAGAAGACCAAATTAGGAATGTTTTCTGTGATCCAAATTCCTTTCTACAGATACCTTTTGGGATCAGGTTTTAAAATCCCTTTTATAGCTAATAAGTAGGAGGTTTCAAGGATGTGAATGTAAATGCATCATCTCAGAGTCCTGCAGTGGAATAATTAAGAAGCTCTTTCAGCAACAATCATAGCCCACTAAGTATGACATTTTTATAGTTTGCATTGTCTTTCTCAAGCTAACAGATTCAGGGGAAGGTCTTTTATGAGCACTGTTCATAGAACAGATACTCTATTGGGGCAGACATGGCATAAAAATAATTTCATAGTAGTCAGTTTGAAAATGTTTATATGGAACCAGCATAAAATAGGCAGACAGAATACATTTCTTTTTGTCATTTGCTTACCTAAAATAAGTGGAAGCCCTAAAAAAGAACAATTACATCACCCCTACCACTACTGTGAGAATAAATTAAGTTTTGCATAGGTAAGTAGTATTGGGAGGGTAAGAATGCTAACTATAAATACCCCCTAATTTGAATCAAGCAGTTAACATCCTAATAGTGCAGAAGTTCTGTATTTGTTGCTCTGGCTGGGTTTATATAATAAAGTTTACATAAACCTTGTTCTGTTTTTCTTTGTTCTTAAGGAAGACCATGGTGTACTATAAAAATTGTGGAAATTTTCTCATAAATATGTTTTTGAAAATTTTCTGCTTATCAAGCCTGGTGTTTTATATAGCATTTATAATCTGGTCTGTGATTATGAGTGTATGAATGTGCATACACAAGTGTGTAGAAGTATGTATATGTTGAGAAAGAGAATGAGATTTAGAAAGTAAAAATCATCTTCTGTCCTAACTTCTGGAAGATGGTCTACTGGTCTTTTCTCAGTGAACAGCTAACAAACAGAAGAAAAAGCAAGGTCCTATTTTAGTATGCCTATTTAGTGAAGAGATTTAAATATTAACTATATAAGAAAAAAGACAAGGTGGTAGATAATCACTCCTTAAGCCCTTCTCCATTTATAACATGTCTGGCTTGTTAGAAATCTTTGAATTTAAAACTAAAACAGAAGCCAGGCACCAGTGACTCATGCCTAATGGTAACACTTGGGAGGCTGAGATCAGGAGGATCACAGTTCAAGGCCAGCCTAGGCAAATAGTTCGTGAGACCCCTCCATCTCCAAAATAACCAGAGCAAAATAGACTGGAGGTGTGGCTCAAGTGGTAGAGTGCCTGCTTTGCAAGCATGAAGCCCTGAATTCAAACCCCAGTCCCACCAAACAACACACACAGAAAAGAGGATGTAGTAGAAAGCAGCTTCTAAGGATGGTCCACAATGATTTTCACCTACTTTTATTTGTGTCCTTATGTGTTCCCCTTCCCTTGAGTGTGGGGTGAACCTGGACAGTTGCTGACAAAGAATGAAATCTGGTGGAAGTGATGGTGTCACTTCCAAGGTTAAGGACCGCAGCTTCCATCTTGATCTGTATACTCTCTTTGAGATCACTCACTCTAGAGAAAACCAGCTTCATAAGGAAAAGCTCAGGTAAGAGAGCTTGAAAGTGGTCTTTCCTTAGTTGAGCCTGGAGATGACTGCAGCCTGTGCTAACCCTGGCTGCAAGTTTGTAGGATACCCTGAGTCATCCATCTAGTTCACCCATACCCAATTCCTAACCCACAGAAACTATGAGATGATGAATCTTTCTTATTTTCAACCCTGAAGTTTTAAGGTAGTTTGTAATTAATATAGAAATTTCTATTGCACATCTTGAAGTATAGTGATTTGAAAAAAAATGAAAAGAATATATCAGTTTTTGCCTCATTATATTGCCCCTGACTACCACTTAATGCATAGAATTTTCCATATACTATAGCAGATAAGTTCAGGTATTAGTGATAAGTCTACATGTTTTGAATGAAGGTCTTTTAACATTGAGTTATAATTTGCTTGTATTTCTTTGTTTCATGTTACTTAAATTTTTTCCTCGTTATAAAATTGAAAAAGGCCTTTTTCCTTAGGACCCTACAGAATTTTAACTCACACCCTATTCTTTTGAATTAATCCAATGTAAACTAATCCTCTGAGAAGCCTTAGTGTTATACAGCTAGTGAGTGGGCAGTCAGGTTCCTTAAAATCAGTCTCAGATTTATCTGGGAAGGAGGAGCTTTTGGCTGGTGAGTAGGTAGTAGGCATCTTTCAGATTTATGGTTCCAGAGAAGTTATGGAAGAAGAATGTTACCCTTAAGATTATTTCTTATCTTCAAAGTCTCATTTTGGAGGAAAATTAAAAGGTGGCTTTATAGTTAAGAACCCAGGATTTGGAGTAGAAATGCAAGGTTCAACTCTTAGCTTGGTCACTTGTCAGCTGAGTAATCAGGCAAGATTCTTTAGATTGTTATAGATTGAGATGATGTATATATTGTGACTGTAGAAATGCTTCAAGGTATTTTACCCAATCTAAAATTCATTATTGTTCCCTGGAAAAGCAGCAGGATCTGCCTCTGCTCTTCTTTAAATCATGTTACCACATATACTGAGTTTGTATAAATGTCAACAATCTGCTACTACCTGACTACATCTCAGGCCTAAGTAGATAAATTTTTTTTTCTTTTTTTTTTTTGATGGGGCTGGGGTTTCAACTTAGGGATTCCAGCTTGCAAAGCAGATGCTCTTCTGCCTAAGCCACACACCTCCAACCCAGTTTGCTCTGGTTATTTTGGAGATGGGATCTCATAAACTGTTTCTCAGGGTAGCCCAGAACCACAGTCCTCCTGATCTCAGCCTCCTAAGTAGCTAGGATTGGGCATGAGCCACCTACACCTGGCTCCAGATAGACACCTTTGTATCACTTGCCTGGTGATAACCTCTGCTAGTAACTTCAACACTGTACTGCCTTGGTTTACTTTAATTCATCAAAGTTCCAAGAAGATTGACTCAGTACCTCCTGAATAGAATTTATTATAAAATATTTAGGCTGAAAGGTGTCTGGTTTGTTTTTCCTTCCTAACAAAATAGTCTATGTTATGTTATGATCTACTACTCTGTGAACAAAAAGATTTCAGACCATTTGGCCCATAATAGATTTCATGATAGAGATTTATGTAGGACTGCCTGCACTGAAAAGCTGAAGGGATAGAAATGAGCCCTGGGATCTACAGTGAAGGTATTTTTTCCATTTGCATCCAGATATGTAGTATTGACAGCTAAGGATTTTTAATTGATTATTCTATTCTTAAGTTATAATCTTTTGGTCTATTTAAAAATTCTATTTCATACTATTTTTTTAAAAACTGATTTTTCTAAATAATGGCTTTCTTAATACAGGATCTTCCTATGTCATGACCTATCTTTAGGCACTTGTGGCTAAGAATAGGTACTACTCTCTGCTTTCACTTCCTTTATGTGAATAAAAATATGGATAATTATCCCAGCTGCTACCTGAGGCCAGCTCCAGGGAAAACACATAAGACCTATTTAAAAACTAAAGCAAAAAGGCCTGGGGGCATGGCTCAAGAGGCAGAACACTTGCCAAATGCAAGGCCCTGAATGCAAACCCCAGTATCTCCCAAAAAAACAACAAAATGGACAGTTGTATTACCTCACACTCTCTTAGGATTGTTAAATAGATAAAATGAGATAATCCATGTGAAAGACTTAGAACCATGTCTGGCAGTGAGTGCTGCTATAATCACCACCACCCTTTCCAGAGTCCTTTGTGAAAAACAGTTGGGAGTTCCTTGAAGTAAAGAAAGCTGTGTTAAAGATTATTTGATAATTAAAACAGAAACCTCCTGGCATTGCTGTAAATCTCAGGCTCTATGGTTGGAATCAGGAATTCAGATAGGAGCAAGAAGATCATGGTCAGTGGTAAATTGTACCAATAATCATCATGCAGTTAAAAAAAAAAAGGACAGAATAACAGAGTATATACCAGACCTATGGAAATACAGAAGAATTTTGCTGAGGTTAGTTGAAGAAAGATTATTACACAGTAACTGACATTAGAATTGGGCCCATAGGTCCAGTAGAGAATGGGATTTGGGCAGATGGAGAAGAGGGGATAGAGACACAGGCAAAGGTAAAACCTACCCTAAAAGCAGAGATCCTGCTAGAGGGGAGGAGTATGAGGAAGGTGAGTGGTAGGAGGGAGGTAGTGCTAGGTAGCATCTAAAGGACCTTCTCTGTTGTGCTGAGAAAAGTGGCATTCATTGAGTTCATTAAGAGCATTAACAAGGGTCTTGATATGATCACCTTTAGGTCTTATTAAAGTAACTTTGGAAACAGCAACTTGATGTTATACAAAAGGAATGTATGGTCCCAGGTTGACACAATGAGAGTCTGAACATGAACACTAGAGTGCAAATGAGGAAGGAGACTAGTTTTTAGGACTTGGAGCATAATAAGCATGCCTACACCCCACTTGGGTGTCTTAAGTGGGTGGTAACAACTTTTTCTTCATTCTTCCTCTCATTTATTTCAGATGTGAGTAAGATTCAAGTCTGAAGTAGACAGTTTTATTAGGAAAGATTAATTTTAATCATAATTATTTCTTTGTATTCTTTCCTAAGAAAGTTGGCTAACTATAAACATTGAAAGGTAGCTCTGCTTTTATATTTAAGTTCAATTTTCTGTATCCTGTCTTCCCCCCCCCCCCATTTTTTGGTAGTACAAACTTTGGTAGAGATTGGGAAACAGGCAATGAAATAAAAAATTTAAGATCTTGTGCCAGAGCTTAATCATATATTGAGGGGTGGAGGGGCACGGGGATGAAGAACTTCACAGATTACACTCAGTTTCTAAGCGAGCCATGTGCTGAGAGGCATTTACAAATATAACTGCTTTTGTTCAGGATATTCATTTATTTGAGCAAGATCTAAAATGCTTTTTTATGAGTGTAATATGAGTGTACATGTACATACATGTATATATATGATAGGTGGATAAGTATATATGTATGCACACTTACAGAGCAAGAGAACATGTATATTTCATATAATCTACATTGGAAAGCTTCATTCCAAGGTGATTAAAGAAGTCTTAGTAACACTTGCTTATTTAGTTACCACATATGATTCTTTGCTCTGGAGGGAAATCTGATTATGAAAACAGCATGAATCAGATGATCTCACCCTGAGTACTGCATAATATCTTCCAGATCCAAATTGTCTCCAGATCAACACAGACCATATTTGAAATACCAGATGTTTCATACCCTTTCTCCCATCCCTTCTTTTTTCTTTAAATATCTGACATGCAATACCCTCTTCTGGGTCAGAAGGGTTACCTGAAATGTTGCCAGCCTGCTTGCTTGAAATTATGAACATGGAGAAATTGATTCCATTTCCATTTCTTCCTCTGAAATAAGCAGAGGAAATGGGAGGTGTTTTTCAGATCATGGGAATGTAAGTTCAGTTTCTGAAGCCTGTAGTAAGGGATATTTAATCAGGATAAATATTATGGAGTCATTTTATTTTTTCAGAAGACCTTGATAGGTATTTCCAAAAGCTGACTGTGATTTCTCCGAATATAGTCAATCCAGAGGACCTGTTTTCTTGGACACTGAAGAAGAAAAATTACTCTGTCATATCCTTGTATTGACCCTGGCCAGAATGTGTTACTAAAATTATATGAAGTAGACAGCCTTGGGACTTGTGTGTTTACAAAAAACATGTGTTTTTAGGCACCAAGTGTTGACTCTGCAGGGAATACCATCTCACATTGGTGCTGAAATGATTACATACAGCAGAACCAAGTTGTATCCCTCACAGCTGAGGTTTTTTTGTTTCCTATGTGTACTTTACAGATTGTTCCTCCGAACTGGGTTCCAAATGATTCTGACTTACAAGAGCCACTAATATACTGGCTTTCTCAAATAATCACTTTCTAGCTAGTGATTAAACTTTGACCAGGTTGAATAACAACTAAACTAAGATGAAAGTTACTTGATACATGATAGATAATCTTAATTTTAGAACTAAAGTTTTTCTTAGAGGCAATCTAATTTGATTCCTTTATTAACTAAATGAAGACCAGAGAAGGAAAATTACTTCCAAATCAACAAACTTAGCCATAATACTCTGGGACCAGATCACAGTTTTCCTGATTCTCCACTAGTGATCTTTCTACATTTTCACAGTTCTCTGTTCTGTTTGTTCGCTGGTATTTGTAACTGTAAGTTTTAATCATTTCCTTAATACCTGATAGCTAATTCTCACAGCTTGTGTATTACATACAAGCACACGTGTCTTAATGTTCATGTTAATCTAAGCATCTGCATTTCACTTTCTAAACAGCCAGTTTGCCTTAGCTAATGAGGGGGAGGACATCTGCTCTGCTGCTCCTCTTCCTCTGCTCCAACCCTTCCCATATACCTCCCTTCCCCCAGCCGCATACCCTTGGTATCATTAAAGAACCCTTGCTTATTATTCATCACCAAGATTTCTCAAGCACAGAAACTTATCTATAAGTTTTAGGTGTACAAGAATAATAGCCATGATTTTGAGGAAAGGAGAGGGACCCTAGCCAGATGGTGTGGTCTGTGCTGAGGGTAAAGAGCAGGTGTTAAGAAAATTCTGAATCCTGGGTCAGGGAATCCTCAACGCAAAGTAAATGAGAGAAAGAAATCAGTGAAGCCCTTAGAACATATGGGGATCCAGATCTTTGAAGTGAAACTAAAAAGAATTTGGGAACCCCAAATTCTGACACTCTGCCCAAAAAAGTATAGAATTGACCTTGAGAAGCTGCTACAAGCTGCCAGGGTAGTTCTGGCTCTGAAACGGACACTACTACACAGTAGAATTAGATGTTTTATTTCATCAGATGCAGTTTCACTTGTACACAGGAGATTAGCAAATATTTAGATCCTTAACTAGGGTGGGAACAGAGCAGAATAAAATTGCCTCATAACAACAGAGGTATAGCTGTTACGAGGTTGTGTGTGTATGTGTATTCATGAATGTGAATTTACAGTTGCATCCTAGATTATAATTCAGTCTGGAAGCAAGCACATCACCTGAACAGGGAAATAGTAGAGTGTGAATCACATCTTTAAGAGTGGCATTGTGCTTTTTTATCCTAACAGAGTTGATAAAGAGGATTAGTCTTTGGAAGTTTTCACCCAACAATGTGGCTTAATATAGAGATCTTCAGCTGGGTGTCAGTGAGGTTTAAGCTTGGTGGATATACACTTGTAGCTGTAAAATAATTTCTCTTATTGAAATGCCCCTAGGAAAATAAGTTCATTGCCTGTTTGAAACTTTCCCTAAATGTTTTAGCTGCTAACAGTGGTTTTGAAAACTAGGTATCTTTATTTGTGTTTTTGTTTTTAATTAGGGCCTCTTCCCTCAGGTTATAACAGACAGAGGGTATCATATTGCTGTGACCTCTTTCTGCTCTCTTTCATATGCTTGCTGTGTGTGACATTTTCAGAGTCCTTCACTCCTGTCTGAGCATGTGGGGAAGGAAGATAAAGTGCGTGCATTTGGAAAGTGCATGCACTTTGTCCAGGCAGTTAGAAACTGCTGGAAAGAATCTGTAGGGAGTTAGACAGAACAAGGTGGAAGAACCTTGGAGCAAATCTTTCTTAGCTTTCAAGGGCTGCCTACAGAACCAGTTTCTTAAATTGGTGCTTTTCTCCAGGTGGAACCAGGACTTATGGGGGCCTGTGAGGTTAGCCAAGCAGAGCTGAGGAGGTGTCCTTGCTTCCCTCCCTCTCCTGTGCTGTCAGCATTTTTGTTTGGCTTTTCTCTACGGATTCCTCCTTACCAGAATCCTGCCATCTCTAGAAATGTCTTCTTTTATAAAACAAACATGATAGCCCCAGACATATTGAATGCTTTTGGCTGGGTGAGGTGGAGGGGATGAGGTAGATGTGTGTATATGTTATTTCCTTCTTTGCAAATAGGAAAAGAAAACAAAAGATCTGCCTACAAAGGCTGCCCCTTATCATTCTTAGTTCTTCCTCCCCCCTTGTTCTCTTCTGCCACCACCTTTGCACATGGTGTCCCTTGGCCTTGAATTTACTTTCTGCTTCTAGATGTTGCTTATTCTTTCACTCTCAATTTAAGCATCCCTTGTTCAAAAAAGCTTTCTCAACCTCCCTAACTGATTTAGGTATTTCTTCTATTAGGCTTTCACAAAGTTGTCTCCATTTAGAGCCCCCCACAGATCTCCTTTCCCATTGACTGACTGTGCAGTCAGGAGCAAATTGTTTCTCCTCTCTGATATCTCACCCAAGGGGTGCCTAGTCTTCTAGTCTTGTCCAGAGGAAGAATGTGCTTTAGAATTGCACATATTCATGAAAATACTACCAGTTCTAATAATCCTAATAAATTAACTAGTAACTATTGTAAGAAAAGAAACACATTGCCCCTTCACAAGGTTGTCTTCGTCAGCAGTGAGTTCTTTAATGTAAAGTTCTATAGACTAATGGAGATTCTCCTTATATTACTTGAACCTTCAAGTTGCCTTCCTGTATGTTGATGGTATTTTATTAAGCCCAATGTTGTTAACATCAAGCAACTTAGATTTGAAAGCAGGCAAGAATTTAAGTAGTTGTTTTATTTAGAGAAAAAAAGTAAAACTTAGTTCTAAATACTACTTAAACTAGTAAATCTCAGGATTTTAGACACTTTCTATACATACATAAATTTGTATATGTAGACGTTCACAAGATAAAGTATAGTTCTTACTGTGATTTATATATAAAAATTTAAAAGTCACTGGTTTAAGCTAAACTATGTGGCATAAGCTATGTGATTAAGGCTCAATTATGTAGTCATAACTAATTTGAGATCAGACTTTAGCAGGAAATGCATTATAGTATGAAGCAAATTCAGGTAAATTCAGAATTTTTTTTTTTTTGGCAGCATTGGAGATTGAAGTATTCAGAATTATTAACTCTTCTATAATGGAAGAGTTCTTGAAAAAGAATATACCTTTTTTCTCCCCAATTTTCTCTTCATTTTACTATGGATATTATAACAGAGAAAGTTGTGTTCCTTACAAAAGACCAGAAAACTTGAATAACCAGTCTCCCTTTACTTTGTTTAACTCACTGTGTTTTTGTACTATGAACTGTGGTCATCAATGACAAACACTTTGATTCTGAAAAAAAAAATCATGTTGATGATGTTCAGTATCCAATTTAGAGAATTCAAACTTTTTGAAAATTGGTAACATAGATACGGTAAGGGTGATGAAGTTTAGTTAATGCTGGGCTGCTTTATATACTTTTGAGAGTATGCTTGTGATGGTCTGACTTAAAAATAAACACGCATTTTCCCAAGCAGCCTGGTGGACCAGTGGGTTTTGAATATGCCCTCAGTTGTGGTAAGAGGATGTGGTCATTTTCCTCTGGAAAAAAGGAAGGGCTTCATTTAAACTTCAGAGCTTATCAGGCTGATCTTTCAAGTAACAAATTATAATGTGGTTTTTGTTGGTAGTGATAAACAAAACTTGGTAAAATTACAAAAGGGAGCTGTTGAAAAAGATCTTGATTTGTCCATCTTTTTATATTTCATAAAGCATTAATAAGATACTTTAATGAGGAAAAAAACAGAAACAAATCTTAGTCTTATGTTTCTATCCAAAGAAACATATGGAATCACTGTCCATTCCTTCTAACTGCAACTTTATTTGTGACCATGTAATAAAGGCTAGTTTAAGGTTTTGTTTTTTTTTTTAAGTTTAAACCTTTTAAAAAAGATTAAAAAATCAGCTAGCAAAGATACCCAATACATACTTTACTTATATGAAACAAACTAATATTTCAGTGCAATGTAACTATACAAAATATATACAATGCACATTTGTTCACAAAGTAAACACTATAGGCTCAGATTTGAAAAAACATTCACATTGATTACAATAATATATATATATGTATATATATGTATATATATATATAGTCCCTGTAAAATACTAATAGCCAGATACTAGTATATAAAATGTGAAGTTCTGACACTACATACATTTTTAGGAAATAAAACCAAACAAAATCCAAGATCACTTTTGTTATTGTCAAAAGCAAATATGCCAGGTAGTTTAGCTATGACCACTGTCACCAAGTAAAGCCATACTTGACTGAGATGAAGACTAGTACAAAGCTGGTGAATAGGGACTGGCATAGCTGAAGAGTTGCGCTGGTTCTAGGAGTGGGGTAGAGGACATAAAAACATCCACCTATGTAATTTAATTCACATTTTCTCCCCAGCATTACCCTCTTGAGGGTTTCACAAGATGCCACTACACCCAAAAAATCGTAATACTATAGCCGACAGGGCAAAAAGCTTCCCTAGACTTCTTTGCTGCTGCACTATATGCAAATATTAAAGCATGCATCAGCTACACAAAGCATTGATTTACTACTCCAGTCACTAGCTGGTGACTAATTTGTCACAGTCACTGATGTGACATTTAAAATATGGAATAATCCGCTCACTGATGGTTTGCTGATATGCTGATGCAAAACTAGTTCATCTTTTTTATTGTAAGTAATTGGGTAGAAGAGCTTACATTGTTTTGTGTCCTTCCTGTCTTTACCCCACCCCTTCTGCTTATCAGGCCATGTCTCAACAAGTTACCAAAGATCCTTGTTACTGTTTAATATAATAAAGAAAAAAGAATGGTTTACTTTAATAAAGGCCTCAACCCAGGGTGTGAGCTCTCAGGCTTGGAGTCAGAAAGACCTGCATGTTCATCTCTTCTCTACCATTTATCGGCACTTTAAACTTAAGCAAGTTCTAAACTCTGTCTGGGTTTCAGTTCAGTCATCTCTAAAATGGAGAATAGTATTATTTACTTTAGAAGAATTTTATGAGGTTGTCTCAGATTTTAATGAGATAATGAGTAACATACTGGCATTCAAGAAATGTTTGTAGTTGCTGTTATTATATTTACTATAATATAAAAAATAATATTTTAATTGTAATTCCTAAAATCTTGAGTACATTTTTTGTTTGCTACAGAATATGTCATTTAGGTTCAGGATTGCTTTCTAAGCTCTGCTCTCTGACTGCTCCCCAATCTGAATGTATCCAGGGCAGGTAATAACCAAATACATAAATTCATGACTTTTTGTGACTTATAGTATTTGTAGTCTTCCATGCAGTTGTATTTTGATGCTGTCCTTTCCATGATAAAAAGAAATGAGGATATAAAATATGTTATGTATGTACTTGGAGATGCCATTTATATGCCTGGGTGTCATCATTGGCTAAACAATGTGATACTCTAAAAGATTTGTTTGAAAGTTATATCAACAGGGGTGTTAAGTGGAATTAAAAGTGCAATTTATTGAATTTTTTAGATTTTTAAAATACATAATAATAGATCCGCGTTGTATTTCTTTTAACAGATGGGCTTAGGTCATGAGCAAGGATTTGGAGCCCCCTGTTTAAAATGCAAAGAAAAATGTGAAGGATTTGAACTGCACTTCTGGAGGTAATGTGTTTTAAAAACTTACGCCCTTTGGCAGTAATTCCTCAGATAGCGCTGATCTTTTACATGTTCTCAAGCATAGTTGCTAAGTTGCAGGTCTGTTATTTTCTAGGAAATGAATAAAGAGTAAAGCTGTTCAGTCTTCCTATCATTAAGTTTGACTGAGTGGGTTGGGCTGTAACAACTATATTTAGGATTTCTTGTTTTATTTTCTTCCTTTCAGATTTCCTATGAACCTAAACTACTAAATATGCATTTTTTGAGTGGCAAATTAGTTTGTGGTAATGAATTTGTGGATTGTTTATTAATGTAATGATGATTCATGTTTTTCTTGAAAAATTAATTTTTTTTAACATTTCGGTTTTCAGAGTCAGATGCTACTTGATTATAAATAAAGATCTAGTTATAAGAATAATAATTTAATCACAATTTTAGCTTCCGTAAATAATGTAATGGTAATTCGTAACAGTTGCTCACTTCTCACATCTCATCTGTATTTGCGCTAAATTATAAATATGAATGCTTAATTGAACATTCATATCCTAATTGTCAGAAAGTAGTAAATTTTTTACTGAAAAACTTTTGATCACTCCAGGTTTTTTTGTCAAGAAAAAAATCATTTTTTGCCAATGTATTGGTTTGAATAAAGTACATGTATCTGCAAGGTAAGTGGTAGTGGATCAAAAGTGAATTTTGACTAGATCTTGTTTATATTTCTTATGTATCATGTCCATCTAAATCCAGTATTTGAAACCTGTCTTTATGAAAAACATATTTGTTCTTAATAGTTGTTAAGATCATCATGATAGGTAGTTCAAAGTTAGAATTGGCATATTATTGTTAGAAGAAAAAATTGATCAATTATACAATAGTAGGATGGTAGCTGCCTTGTAATAAGGAACGTCACTTAACAGCTACTTCTGTGTTATAGATTTCCATAGGAAATTCTACAATAAATAATTCCATCAGCCATTTTGGCTGTCAATAATATTAGTTAAAGGAGGATATAAGAATAAAATCTAGGTGGTGGTGTGGCTCAAGTGGTAAGAGTGCCTGCCTAGCAATTGTGAGGTCCTGAGTTCAAACCCAATACCACCAAAAAAATAAAGGAATAAAATCTAGTATATTAGTCTCCTTTAAAAGCTAGTGTATTTAATAAATCTTAAGAAATGTAAAATCACTTAAAAAAGTGATAGCTATAGAAAATCCAGTCCTGCCAGAAATGATGATATAATTCTTTACTTTTAGAAGACTTAGAATTTTCTAGGGAGTTTTCTAAATTCTGGACTTAAATAGCTCTTCCTTTTCAAGGCACATAGCAGCTGGTCCATATGCCTGTCAGGTTCAAACATGTAATAGGTTTCATGGATTAGAATACAGTTATTCCTTACTGTCTAATCCCTGCAGATGTCAAAATCCACAGATGCTCAAGTCTCTTACAAAATAGTAGTATTTGCATATAGTCTACCCCTATACTTCTTTAGATTGCGTATAATACCTGATACAATGTAAATAAATGATATGTTAAATAGTTGTTGTTATGGTGTACTGTTAGAGAAGAATGACAATTTTTTTAAGGTCTGTACATGCTCAGTACAGATTAAGCTTTTTGAGAAAGTATCTTCCATCTGCTGTTGATTGAATGCAGAACCCAAGGACACTCTACCTCTAAGCACCCCTTCCTCTTGTGCCTACCAGTTGACTTTGCGGAGGACTGCAGCGCCCTCTGCTGGGAATAGTTTTTACTTTGCAATCTTAATATAATCTTTTTAGCTCAACTATGCAAAAACTGCTAATGAGATTTTTTAAGTCTATTCAAAGATAGTTACTTTTTCTCTAAAGCAGATCAGTTTATAGGAAGCTTTTGTTTATTCTCTATTACTTTCCTCTTGCAGACAGTGTTTTCAGATTAAAAAATAGGCAGTAGCAGAGCTCCATGACGTGAACAGCACTTTTTAATTTTAGTTTTTATCACACAGACTCATTTAAAAAACTGGGTATAGTCTGAGAGTCTGAGCACCATAAAAACTAAGGCTTTGGCCTCGATCCTAGCAACCATTGATATAGTCCATCCAGATGGTATTTCTTAGTTATTCTGTCATCTTCCTGGCAGGAGTCCAGACACATTTCTCTGTTAGTTAGAATTCTTGATCCTTCCCTACCTTTTTCACTGTGACTGAAAGACCAAAGGCTGTTGCCTATGACTCCCCAGATTCATCCATTTTTCAGTTCAGTCTTTGAAGCAAAACATTCTAGACTAATTGTCTAACGAATATTGTGTAATGAAATGTGTAAGGAATATTATAGCTGTACTCTAGGGCTACAGGGGTCCCCGCTGCCTTCTTAGCCTCCTCCTTCAGCTTCCTGGTGAACCTTCTAGGACTCTTAGAGCTTTACAGACACATTTAAAAACTCAGAGTTAAGCCAGGTGCCTACGGCTCACTCCTAGCTACTCAGGAGGCAGAAATCATGAGGATCGCAGTTCAAAGCCAGCCAGGAAAAATAGTTCACAAGACCCTATCTCGAAAAAAACCCATCACAAAAAAGTGACTAGTGGAGTGGCCCTGAGTTCAAACCCTAGTATCCCTCCCCCGCCAAAAAAAATACCTCAGAGTTAAATTATTCTCTACCTCTTTACCAGTTTGCCTTCCACATAACAATAAGAATGATATGTTGAGAATGGGGAAATGAGTACTATTACATACTTCCTGATAGCTTAAAAACCCTCAGTTCCCACTAGACTTACTCCTTCAGGTAAACTCTTTAGCCTTTGATGGCAGACCTCAACATTTGGCCTCTGCTTGTTTTTTCAGCCTCTCTTACTTCCTTTCCAAAGCATCATGTGCTCCAACCGCTTGATCCGTGCTATTCTCTGAAATTCTCTGAATTTCTTATTACATATATCCTTGATTAGAAAGACCTTACCTCCAACAAACCAAGCACTACCTCCTGTATTACTCTGCTCAGGCTGCCATGATGACTTCAACACAAATTTATTTTCCCACACTTCTGGGTATTGGAAAGTCCAAGATTAGGTGACAGCATGGCTAGGTTCTGGTGAGGGTCCTCTTTTTGGAATGTAGAAACAGCTGCTTTCTTGTGTGTTCTCAGATTGCTTTCTTCAGTACGTTTGTGCATTTATGTAAAAGAGAGAGAAAAAGAGAGATGCCTGGGGGTTGGGGAGAAGAGATCATCCTCTTCTTATAAGGCCACCAGTCCTATCAGATTAAGACCCTTTTCTTATTACTTTGTTAAGCCTTAATACCTTCTAAAAGCCTTAGGTCCAAATATAGTCACATTAGGAATTAGGACTTTAGCATATGAATTTGAGGAAGATACATCTTAATCTATAACACCTCCTTCCCCTGCTTCTACACATTCCCAATTTAGAGATTATTTTCCCTTTTGCATGCATGCTGTATACTTGTAGGAAGTCAGGAAATAAATACATAGATTTCACTCTTCATTGTTTTGACCCCTAGCTTGTACCTGTGGGAGCGAGGGAGTTCACTGATGTGAGCAGCCTCCTAGGGCCTAGCTCAAAGCACTGAAGGGTGAAGAATAGCTCCAGAAAGGTAAAAAGAAGACACCAGTTGAGAGTGTATCATGAATAGTTGAGGAAAGCTAAAAATGAATTCTTAAAATTATGGAAGTTTGGAGTAGAATTTGTAACCCCTTTAGACAAACCTCATTTTATAGATCAAAGAACTAAAACCCAAAAAAAGTTAAAATGACTTACTTATGCCCATGAGTTATTAATAGAAATACAATTTATGAACAATTTCTGTGTATCATATATGAGTAAGCACTTACAGTTTTTGCTGCATAACAAACTACTATAAACCTAGTTGGTTAAAACACCTAATTAACTCAGTATGCATTTATTCTTTAGGTTAGAAGTCTGGCTGAGAAGGAAGGGAATGCTTAGATGACTTCTTTGCCACTCAAAAAGGAAATCAAGCTGGAGACATGACTCAAGTGGTAGTGAGCTTGCTTTGCAAGTGTGAGGCCTTGAATTCAACCATACTAACACACACACACACACACACACACACACACACACACACAAAAGACTGAAAACCAAGGTATTGATCAGGCTAGTTTCCCCCCCGCCCCCCCCCCCTGAATTTCAGGGAAAGAATCTGTTTTCAAGTTAATTCCTATTGGTAGAGTTTGATTCTTTGTGGTTGGAGAACTGAGTTCCTTGTCTCCTTGCTGTCTTATCAGCTGAGGATTACTCTCAACTTCAGAGAGCCACTTACATTCTTTGACTTGCAGTCCCTTCCATTTTCAAAGCCAGCAACACTGCTTAGAATCCTCTCTGCTCTTTTAAGCTCTCTGACTTTCTCTTCTGCTTCCACCCAGAGAAAATTCATTGCTTTTTAAGGACTTGATTATATTATACACACCTGAATATTCTCCCATTCACCATATAAAGTAATGTTATCATGGGAATAATACCAGAGGCAAAGGTCTTACCAGCTGTCTTAGAATTAATTGTGCTTACCACAGCACTTTCTGTATCTGATTGTACCTAATCCTCCTAATACCCGCTTTATAGATGAGAAACCAGACTTAGTAAAGTAAAATAACTTAGCAGAATCATGATTTAAAGATGGCAGAGCTGAATTTGAAATCAAAGTTTGCCAAAACTTTTCACCTTTTTGCATGGCAGATTGGAAACTATAATATACCTCTTCACCTTCATAACCTTAGAACTTTCAACTGCAACAGGCTGCCTTCTCTGAAGTATGATTTTTGTAAAATAGACATCATGTGAACAGTGGGGTCCTTTAACTGTGAGCTCTCCCCTTCTTCAACATGCCAGTGATTATAAAACTAGAAGAAAACAAAAAAAAAGGTTGAGGAAGCTTGATGACTACCCAAAAGAACTATCTGCTGGGCATTCTTCCAAGTAATATTTAGAGATAAGTATTTCTAGTCACAAACCCAAGATTTCAAGGAGTTTTTAGCCAAGTATTTCTTATTAAAGGTATAGTAATACCATTGCAGCCATCGATCACTTGTCATATTAGTAACAGAATTATTATTTTGCCTGACCTGTATTAAATCCTTTCAATAAAAGTTACATTTCACAAAAAAGTATTACTTGACTATAGCATACGTCTGCTCAGAATTTCTGACTGATTTAGAACTGATAGAAAACTAAAAATTTTTCACCATAAATGGAGAATTCTATAACAGAGGCCCATGCTCAAGTCCATATATGTATATCCCTGTTATAAAAGGGCAGCTTCCAGCCCTTTTAAATTATTGTTTGTAGCAGTGCCATAGTCTTGCCTTTAAATCACTATGAATGCTGGCAGCATGTCAAAGCACTCCAGTTTCTGCTGCTTGCCATGGAAAAATAACAATTTTTATGAACAGTGAGATAAAAAAAACTCTTTAGGGCAGATGAAGGATAGTTTCTTGATTGCTTTCAGCTTGAAACTAAATCTATATTTTTCTATGGCAATGCTTTTGGTAGTTTGGTTCTCTCTCCCTGGAATTTAACTCAAGAATTCTCAAGTTGTTACTTCAAGTTTTGAGTATAGAGTTTTGGCTCGTCCTGCATATTAATGTTTGCATATGTATGTATATTAGACACTAAACTATTTTTGTACTACTAACTTTTTAGTATAAAACTACCCTCCTCCCCCAATACTGTAGAGGTTCCACGTCTTCTTAAAAAGTTAAATAAAAGATGGTTTTAAACAAGCCTGATTCTGAATCCCCTCTTCCACTTTTCCCACACTGTAGACGAAAACCTCTCCCTAAAAATTTAAAAACAAATTTAAACCAGATAAGCAGTAAATGCATGGATTTCCACAGTGGATAGTTCCTGGCACCTGTTCTGATTCTATGGGGTTTTTTCCTGCATGGTGGTTTGTAACTGGCTATTCTCACTGTAGAAGTGAAGCTGTAGTGTAAGGGAGCTAGAAAGATGTGGTCACTCCAGCTGCTGCAGTGAGAACAGCTCCAACAGAAAGGACTTCCCACCCTTTCTGAGTCACATTCTTAACTAAAAGCTAGGTACCATATAGAAACGAGGATACAGAAGAGGTATGTTATAGTCTGGATTTAAAGTTGTTAATGAATCAATCATAGGTTTTTTTCTACTTAGAAAATTGATAATTGGGGGCAGTACTGTTTTTTGGTTATTTCTTTCCCCCTCATTGCTGCTGCTGATGTGTTGTTTGAACCTGATTTTACTTGCTGAGTAAAGGTGTGTTGGTGGTACAGGCAAACAGGCTTTCTCTAATGTGTGTCTTCCCAAGGACAGCCAAAATAAACAGTAAAATAATTGTAAAGGTGAATTTTATGTCATGGGTTATTTAAGCCTTTAGTACTTTCACAGGAAATACAATTTAACCATATTATAGCTTATCACAGTTCATGCTTTAGAAATCGGCAGGCTTTGTTTTCCCTTACTTTGTCTTTTACTGTTCATTTTTCAAATTCTAAAATTCAACTCTTAACTATTTTACAACAGTGCATATGTACTGGTGTAGAATTGGTCCATAAATGTTTCCAAAGTCCAGGATTCATCACATATCCATGACCTTGGGGCACTTTGTGGATAATCAGGATGCTTGCTATAGAACAATTAAGAGCTAAATTCCCACCCAACCTCTTTCCTCCTCACGAAGGCATACTCTTAAGCTTGAGCCAACAGCAGTGTGATAGTTTTGTAAATAATTCCATTGTTTTTGGTAACTGAAGGACAAGAATAAAGACCACACTGCATAGTAGGTTAATGTATTCCTTTCTACTAGATGAGAGTATGAGATAACTCAGATGTAAGAAAGAATCTTTTATACCTATAATAAAATATGCCAGTTCTCAGTTCTCCACTGGTTTTTGCCAAATAAAGTTTCCTTTATGCGCAATGTGTATTCAAGGAAAATAGTTTTTTTTTTCTCCTCTCCTTTGCTCCCTCTTTTCCCCTCTCTCCCTCCCCCTTCCCTAAGTTAGATACATATTCTGAAAAGGTTTAAGAAAACTCAGGGCACAAAAATATATAATTACTAGATAATTTGTTATTTGGCACAGAGATTTGTTTAAGCTTTTAATTTTTTTCTGTTTCTGGGAGAGAAGCCCATGATTTATATTAATTATAAATCCAGAAAACTTGTTAAACTCTTCTTAATGCTAATACTTTGTACTTCTGTATGGTCGGTCATAGTATCTTAATAACTACAGCTTAGTTTCTTTCTGATAAATCCTTATAATTTCTGTTTCTTTATTTTTCTCACTGCTCTGAATAATTCCTACAGGACAATATGAATAGAATTGGAAATAGCAAGGTTAGTTTCTTGCTTTACATCTTAAAATTAATGTACTAAGTGTAATGTTTGGATTTTTTGTTGTTTTTGTTTGTTTTGCTTTGATACATGTTTTTTCCACCCAGAAACTCTTTCTGGAATCCTCTTTATTCTTTTGATGAGATTACTAAACAAAATTTGATCATAAGAGACATTGAAATATTTCAAATGCCTTTTCCACATATATTGATTGAAAAGCAAACATTTACTTCATTCATTTTTGTGATTATCCTTATTTTTCTTATAATTTAGGTTACCTGGCCTCTTTCCCAATGTCATGGGTTGCATATTAGTAATTTTTATTTCCTCTTTTCTAATTTGAGCATTTAAGCTGTAAAGTTCTTTAGTTATCTAGGCATTTTAGTATGCATACTTAACATCTAATGTTAATTCACATCTCTGTTATCTTACTCAGCAATATAAGGACCTTAGAGCATATTCTAAATGCTCTGATCCATTGCCCTGTAGTTTTGTTCCAGCTTAAAGGGTTTTTTGTTTGTTTATTTTTGTTTTCGTCTTTTCTTTATTAGCACTGGGAGTAAACCCAGGGCCTCATGCACACTAGGCAAGTGGTCTATAACTGAGCTACATCTCAGCCCAGCTGAAAGTTTTTAATACCACAGTTTCCATGCTTCTCTGTCTTCCTCTGTCACTTTTTCCAGCTTTGGTTCCTCTGCCAGACACTTTTTCAGAGTCCTCACTTTTTTTTCTACACTTTCACCAGGTGGGAAAAATGATCTTTGTTCAGTTCATATGTGTTATGTATTGTTTTCTGATTCCCAAATTTTCTACCAAGCTAGATATTAATACTAGATTTATGTATCCTATTATCTGTATTTGGTATCTTTCCCATCTCACAGGCATTTCACATTTAAAGAGTAGTTTAGTTTTGAAGTCTTTCATCAACGTTCCCCACCCTGTACCTCAAATCTGTGTCTCTTGTATGCATTGCCTTTTTTGTTTTTGTTTTGTAGTACTGGAAGTTGAGCCCAGTGTTCACATTTCACGTGCCGTATTGCTTGAGCTATGCTACCCCCAGCCCTAGCCCTTTTGTCTGTCTGTTTTCCTTTCTTTCCTTTTCTTTTTTGTTTTTGTTGTTTTTCATTTTTGAGACACGGTCTTGGTGCTACCATTACCCACACTGACCTGGAACTCTTGATTCTCCTGCCTCCACTTCCCAAGTAGCTGGGATTACAGGCATGCGTCACCATGCCTAGCTATATTTGTTGTCCTAATAAATTGGACATTCCTTCTACCAATTTATTTACTCATCCCAAAAAATTGTGCTCATTTTTTGGAGAAACTATTATAGTGCTCAAGTCAACCACAAAGTTTAGTTAGGTTTATATTCAAGAAGGTCTGCAATCTGTTCCCTTTTGTCTTCACTGTGAAATACTCTAGTCCAAGTTATAACACATCTTACCAGGACCACAATAATAACCAGCCAACATGTGAGTTCTATTTATAAAGTAGCTACAGTGTCCTTGTTACTAAGAACCACACCATGGAAAGCTGAATGCACAATTAATTGGCTCCCCTACTTCCAAATATGTTCTACTCCTAATCCATTCTCCACATGGTAGGCTTACAATGTTTAAAATTATAGATTTAGACTGGAGGTATGGTGCAAGCAGTAGTGCCTGCCTGGCAAGCACAACGCCCTGAGTTCAAGCCCTTATATGATAAATATCTTGATATATATCATACTTAATAATTCTGTGCCTTCTGATTGCTTTTATAATGAAAGCCAAATTCTCTGGTGTATCCTACAAAGACCCCACATGATCTCATGCCTACCTACCTCTCCAACCTTTTCACCGTCCACTTACTTACCTCATTACAGTTATATCAACCTTCTGTGGTTATGAAACTAAGGGAACAGTTGTTTTCTCAAAGAAAACAAGAAAGAGGCATATCTGCAGATATGCCTCTTTCTAACCACACTGTAAAGAGACTTCTCCTTCCTCCTCAAATATGCACACACATACACATTCACACTTATATTTCATGCATCCTTCAACTCCCAACCTAAGTGTCATTTTCTTATGGAATCCTTTTCTTACCAGGTTCAAGTCAAAATTATACTTCTCAAGGAAGTCTGTTCCTTTTCTTTCCTATTACAAGTGTAATTATAAGGGGTGTGTGTGTGTGTATGTGATTTGCTTAATGTCTGTCTCTTCACCATAAGTTCTAGAAAATCAGAGACTGCACCCATTTTTTTTTTTACCATGTCCTCATATCTATCAAGAACACTGCTTGGCACATCGGCAAAAATTGGGTGGCATGGGTGAAATGTCTGACTAAATCTGCATGTCTGGTGCTAGACAGATTGAGGGAAGGGGTCAGTGTCCCTGAACTGTAAGAAGTATCATGAAGGCTAAGTTTTTTTATAATACTGAAATACATAGTAGGTGGTCAATAAGTTTTTGGAAAGGTAAAAAGAGAAGAAAAGAGAAAAGAGAGAGGAAGGAAAAGGAGAAAGAAAATATAAAAGGACAAAGAGGAAATGGAACAGAGAAAAGAAATTGGAAATGAGACAGGAAAGGAAATGAGAAAGGCTATAAACCTAAATGTAGAATTATAGTCTTTGATGGGAAAAAGTTAGATGAATCTACTTATCTTTCACTTAAAAAAAAGAACTTGGGGAAAAGCAATAAAGTGTTAACATGGAATAGAATATGAAATCTCTTGCTATGGTAGTCTTTTGGTGGATGGATGTATATGTGTGTGTATTTTAGTGAGAGCAAGAAGTACAGGTGGGATTACCTTCAGCACACATTCCCCTAAGCATGTGCTTTTTAACCATAACCTAATTTTTCAAAGTCTTATAAAGCAAGGGTTTGTTTTGTGTTGCCTCTTGCTTACATTTATGGATACTCATTCCTCTTCTTCAGTTATATGCCTTTGCATACAGTAACATAGAAAGTATGTTTAAAAGTATTTTGTAAAATATAAATGTATACATATACCTAATTATTATTGATTGGATGTGGATAATAATTTCCTGTTTATTTCCTAAATTATAGAAAAATATGTCGTAACTGCAAGTGTGGCCAAGAAGAACATGATGTCCTCCTTAGCAATGAAGAGGATCGAAAAGTGGGGAAACTATTTGAAGACACCAAGTACACCACCCTGATTGCAAAGTTAAAATCAGATGGAATTCCCATGTATAAACGCAATGTTATGATATTGACCAATCCAGTTGCTGCGAAGAAGAATGTCTCCATCAATACCGTTACCTATGAATGGGCTCCTCCTGTCCAGAATCAGGCATTGGTAAATAATAAGGGGAGGAAGGGTCCCTTTATTGAAGATCCTATGACCATATATTTAGAGCACTTCCTTTCATGACATAATCATCCTCATATACCTCCACATCTATTATTTTTCTGGGGTTCCCCTTAACTTTGACTTCTAGCTCCTATTAGAATCTTTTGAAAATAATACTAAATTCTTCATTGAGTTTTTCTGACTATAGGGAATGGTCTAAAATTTTTAATAAGTACATGAAAATCGGATGTTTTGTGTCAATCTAGTAATTCTTCTGTTTTACTTGTGAAAAGATTTTTCTTAAGATGGTAGAGAACAAAGAGTAGAATTTCTGCCATTGTTTAGAACTCAACAAAAAATATTCAACATTGTATTCCTGTTACTATATAAGGCCAAAAATGCAATTTTGTATCAAGCTTCTTCCACTATTATGACAACTAGATTAAGTATTTGGTATCTTTAGGAAGATTAATTAGATCATTAAAGTGAATCTTGGCATGGTATTTTTATATGATGAAAATGTTACTGATCCATAGGCTTTTCTAACTTCACCTAAAAATTTGTGATCTTTTCCAACTACATATGTTTTGGCTGAGCACAAGTAAATAGTAGTAATCCAAATGTTTTTACAAACTGAAAAAAATTAATTTCATAGAGAAAAATGAGTCGATCATGTGACTAAATCTACTTAATGTGCCATTTTTAATGTGTTATTTGTGTTATTATCTCAAGGTGTTTATAGGATAAGAATGAATTGTTATTAATGGATAAAACTCCTTTCTTAAGTAATTAATTGGCTTCTGATGTTCATTATGAAAGATTGTACTCCCTGATAGCTAGGACTTCTCCCAGTTGACATTGGTCCCCTGTGCTTTAGGCCAGACAATACATGCAGATGCTGCCTAAGGAGAAACAGCCAGTGGCAGGCTCCGAGGGGGCCCAGTACCGGAAGAAGCAGCTGGCAAAGCAGCTCCCTGCACATGACCAGGACCCTGCAAAATGCCATGAGTTGTCTCCCAAAGAGGTGAAGGAGATGGAGCAGTTTGTGAAGAAATATAAGAATGAGGCTCTGGGAGTAGGAGATGTCAAACTTCCCTGTGAGATGGATGCTCAAGGCCCTGACAAAGTATATATCCCAGTGGGGGATAGAAACACCCCAGCAGCAGTACGAGCTGTGGAGAACAAGTCTGCTGAGCACAAAAAAGCCCAATACGTAAGTAGAGTGGTCAGCGGTTGGGCCAGTTTGTGTGTGTTTACAGATTCTTTTTCTTTCTTAGAACTTTTTTGCTCTGCTTCCAATAGGAATAGGTAAAGGAAAGAAACTGAGTGAAAATTCAGTTTAGACTTATCTGAGAGAGTCATTATGTTTGAAAATTCTGTCTACAGCCAAATTTTCTGATTATTTGTTGCCACAGATAATTGTGAACTTTATGTATACACAGTAGTTGGCATTGGTATCCTGCTTGAAGAAAACATACCAAACTACTATCTGTTTCTCAACATAACTTTGGTGTTTGCTTATTTCTTCCTAAAAATCAGAATAAGGCATACTTAGATTACCTAAAATTGAGACTTAAATTTATGTGACTACATTGGCAAGCATTTTTTATAAAGTCTCCTAAAGATAATGAGGTTAAAGTCTTTATCTTGTTATTTTTTTTCTTTTGAGTACTAGGGATTGAATTTAGGACCTATGCTTGCTAAGCAAGTGCTCTACCACCTGAGGCACACTCCCAGTCCTTTTGCTTTTAGTTTGTTTTTTTTCAGAGAGGGTCTCACACTTTTACTTCAGCTGACCTCCAACTAAAATCCTACTCTCTCTGTCTCCTGAGTAGTTGGTGAAATATTTTTCTAATGACTCAAAGGTCAAAGACAATTATGACAGAAATGGACAAAGTATAAAAACTAAACTTACTATGATATAGTTCAACTTATTAGTTGGCTTAGTCCTGCAGAAAAATTACTAATAAGCTCTAAAGTAATCATTTTTGAGAGAACTCATATAAAATTGAGATGAAAATTACTATTAACCTTTTCCCATAAGTGACTTCCATTCTGGAGACAATCCTGTCTTACACGAGGGAAAGAAGTGAGTTCAAATAGCCTGGAGAAAACTGAGGTTCTGTTTCATAGGAGTATTAATACCTTACCATCTAGATGTACAAAGTAATAATTTTTGTAGAAAATAATTTGTCTTGAAGTTGTCTCTCTGAATTCCTCCTGAAGCCGGTGATATTCGAGTCTTTTGATGACTGGATTGTTTTGGATGCTTCTCTTTTAGTCCTGCTACTGCTGCAAGCTAAGTATGAAGGAAGGAGACCCAGCCATCTATGCTGAAAGGGCTGGCTATAATAAACTGTGGCACCCAGCTTGTTTTGTCTGCAGCATCTGTGGTGAACTCCTGGTTGACATGATATACTTCTGGAAGAATGGGAAGCTGTACTGTGGCAGACATTACTGTGACAGTGAGAAGCCCCGATGTGCTGGCTGTGATGAGGTTTGTTCTCTGGGCCACCCACATGATCTGTCTTGTATATCAATATGGGCACCTTACCCAGAAGGCAACAGAAATTAACCAAACATTAGTTTTTATTTATATCCAAAGAAGTCTCCTGAAAGAAAATTTTGATTTTTTTTTATTTTGGTTGTGTGTCTTAGTGTGTTTGCTAATGACTGTCCAGAAATAAAAGATTGATTTGAACTAAATGATAACATAAATTCAAGTTTAATTAATGTTACCATTTCCTGATTGATCTGCTTGTAGATTGTAATACCTTATTGTCTATAAAGAACCTTGCTTTGTAATCTGTGGCACAAAGAAAAATGTCTGATTCATCTTATTTTACTCCTCTTGCCAGCTGATATTCAGCAATGAGTATACTCAAGCAGAAAACCAGAATTGGCATCTGAAACACTTCTGCTGCTTTGACTGTGACAACATCCTCGCAGGCGAAATATATGTGATGGTCAATGACAAGCCTGTTTGCAAGCCCTGCTATGTGAAGAACCATGCTGTGGTGAGAAGTGTTGTAGGGACGCAGTTGTCTCAGTGTGCTTTCTGACTGAGTTTATGCCTCTCTTCAAGCCTCTTACAAATGGGAAGGAGAAGGCATTCATCTTACTAAAAAGCAAGTGATTCCCACCATAGGGTGTTAAAATTCAGGCAATTCAAAGACACTATTACCACAAGGTGGCTCATTCTACCTTATGTTTACAATATAGATTTTAAATTCTGCTTGATAATAGAACTCTCACTAAGAAAAAATTCTAAGTAATGTTTTCAGGGGTTGTTTGTAACTATAGCTGTATTCGAATGTGTGTGGTTTCTGTTCATGTTACTGGACCACCTACTAGGATTTTATTTTTACTACATGGAAATTGTATAGTGCTCAAACCTTCGCTGAATTGATTTAGTATAACAAAATTTGACCTGTACATTTAGATTCATTGTGTGGTCCAAACATTCAGGTACTTAATGTGAGAGTATATTTTTTATTGCTTACACAAAACTGCTATTGTATAATAGCCAAGAGATTGGTAATATAGATAAAAGATAAAAAAATTGACCATGTATGGTAGAGCTTATAAGCCAGGAGTACCAGAAGTATCTTTTACTTCTATGTATGTAGGAAAAGCATACTAGTTACAGGTTTCCCTCAGCTATCAAGTAGGGGAGACTCCTGGCTAAGGAATATAATACCTACTTTTATAGTATTTTGGAGGTATCAATGTGTTCGTTTTCTTTTTTCTACTGTAATACAGATGATTTTTTATTTTCATTGTATACATGTTCAATTAAGTATGTATGTCTGTGCATCCTTTGTACCTTTGAGTATAATACATATAGAATACTGAATGGTGCAGGGAATGTAAGTATTAGTGTTCTATAATATTAGATTATACATAAATATGACTGATCTTATGACAGAACAGAAGCCAGTTAATTACAACTTATTTTTATAGTGCAAACTAATTCTCAAACACTGTATTTTTATTTGAGTGCTTAATTACTTTGAACATGACTTTAATTTGCTAGTGCCTAGAAACTAGTGGTATTAATAATCTCATGTGTCTGGTAAAATTATTGTTTCAAAGTTTTAATGAGTGAAGAAAATCATCTTATAAACTTTTTAATTACTGATGTGTAATCTGTTAAAATATGCTGAGACCAAATGCACTGCTTTGGAATTTTCTGTCAAGACTTTCTACCTTAAACACCACAGGGATATCTTACAAGCATCAAACCACCTGTTTGGCCTTCAAAGCACCTGTTTGGTGCTTAGCATATAGGCCCCCATTAATGATTGTTGGCTAAAAAAGTTCACTAGGAAGACATTTCCACTTCTGTATTTTTTTATGCCATTCTTGGTTTTAATTTACCATATAAAGAAACATGTTAAATTTGTCCATAGGTTAAAATGCTATGCCATGGTTTGATCTCTCACCCTATTCTCTTGCTTGTATTATTCCTGAGCAGGTATGTCAAGGATGCCACAATGCAATTGATCCAGAAGTGCAGCGAGTGAGCTACAACAACTTCAGCTGGCATGCGTCCACAGAGTGCTTCCTGTGCTCCTGCTGCAGCAAATGTCTTATTGGGCAAAAGTTCATGCCTATGGAAGGGATGGTTTTCTGTTCAGTGGAGTGTAAGAAGATGATGTCCTAGGAGAGTACCACACAGCATTGAGCCATAGCTATCCAAAGCAGCCTGCATTTCTATGATAAAATGCAATTTGAAAAAATAAAAGGAAAAGAACCCATAAAGGCAACCAGAAGATTTTGTTCAATACCTTTGTCTGGTTTTTTTTTTAATCAGTTTTTGTCTCAACTTTAAAAGCCTGCTTTAAGCATTTGATTTTAAAAACAGCAAAGAATTTTAGCTTTCTGTAGTTTTCCAAATATGAAATCTTCAAGTAGGAAGCTTGTGTTTAAGTAATCTTCATATCTCTATGCTGGTGCCAAATGTAGTATATATAAAACACTTAAAAGTTAGTGTTCTGAATGGAAGATGAGCATCCCTAGTTCTATACTTTTTTTTTCCTTATGTACAAAATGAAAAGGAAATTATTTTACCCTCATGTCAGCACTCCACATTTATTCCTCATCTTACTCATTGAACTTATAATGAACTCAGTGAATTGTTACCAGAGAACATAGAAATACAATGCATTTTGTAGAGCTGTTTTAACACCTCTGCATTTGCTAAGTCCTGATTCAGGCAGAGGTGGAATTTGTATATTGTATTTCTCTGTATTTTATTCACCCTACCTCTTAAGTATTCTCTTTTGCAAGCTGGTGACCTCCACCTGTGGCCTTGAATATTTTACTATCACACGTGGCATAACAATATTTGCACTTTTTATTTTTATAGAGTTTTGTCTTGGGACATAAAAACCAAGCCATTCATTTATATTGTTTTTAATCCAAAGAATATATATAGTTTTTGTACCCAGGGAGCTATAACTTTTACTAATTGCACTTGCCTGTCATAGTTTGAATAAGTATTTTGCATGATTTTCAATCTTATCTAATGAATACTGCCTTTAATTCTTCTAAAGCATTTTCATAGATATGTAGAATGTCTTCTTTGTCCACATTCTTCCATCTTTATGTTATTTCTCATGTTTATTTTCCTACAAACTTCCATACTTAGCTATGCACTATGAACATTAAATGGAATGAATGATATGTATATTATTATTCAAAATAAAGTCTCTTTTACTTTAATAATTGTCTTTTTTCACATCCTTTTCATTTAAGTGAAAAGTCCTTCTGCAGCTAAACATCTGTTACAGCAGGGGGCGATGTCTCCAAGGAGAAAAACAACCCAGACAAAAATAAAGGCTGCTTCTGATCGGACAGAAACTAGACTTCATTATAGGGAAGGATTAATATTTATTTATGCATTTATTTATTTACTTATGGCACTGGGGATTGAACTCATGGCCTCAAGCTTGTTAAGCAGGTGCTCTACTACTTGAGCCATGCCCCCAGTCCTTTTTGCTTTTTTAGTTATTTTTGGAATAGGGGCTTGAATTTTTGCCTGGGGCCAGAATAGGCTGAGATATTCCTATTTAGGCTTCCCATGTAGCTGGGATAACTGACAAATAAGCTGACCACAACCAGCTTATTTGTTGAGATGGGGTCTCACTGATTTTTTGCCTGTGCTGGCCTTATACTGTCATTCTCCAGATCTCAGCCTTGCAAGTAGCCTAGGATTTCAGGCATAAGCTGCCATATCCACACAGGTTATGACTCTTTAAGTTAGGACATTTATTTTTAGGTCATGCAGGAGCTTTTTTCTTTTAGAAAAATGTCATTTTAATAGACATTTGGGAAGACTCTTGTACTTGATATTCTTACACAACTCCTAGTTTCCTAAGAATTTTTTTGTGGCAACCTATTGTGAAAAAGGAAGCAAGTGGGGAATAGCAGTAGATTCTCTTCTAATATTAGCAGACTCTGAGGGTGTTTCTTTTGTTTTGTTTGTTTTTTTCCTTCCATCTGAAGTATTTCTTTAGTAGGAATTGTAGTTTTTTTCCTGACACATATCCAGGATAATTTTGCTTTTTTTTTTTCTAAAGTGTCTGTTGGATAGTACTTCTGTTTATATTACACATACAAACATTTGTAAATTTTTTTATTATATTGTGCTAGAGGTACATTGTGACATTTACAAAAGTACTTGCAATATATCTTAGATTCACCCACTCCATCATTCTCCTTTATCCCTCCTCCCCCCATTCTTAGAATAGTTTCACAGTTCTCATTTTTCTATTGTCATACATGAGTACATAATATCTCCACCATATTCACCTCCTGCACCCTTTCCTTACATCCTCCCCCTCCCACTGGTACCAACACCCAGACAGTACCTCTTTTACCTCCCTGTTCTCCATTTTTTGAAAAAAAAAGACACTTTTGTTTAAGATAGCCATACAGGGATTTTCACCGTAAGATTTTCATGTATATATGTACTATAACCCAAATTGGTTCATCCCCTCCATATTTCTCCTTTCTATCTTAGTCTTCTTATGGTGATTTCAGCAGGTTTAAAATTTTTATATTCATTCTTGTATAGAAAATACATCACCATATTCACCTACTTTTTACCCTCTCTTTCCCGTTAGTGACCTCCCCTTGGCATGACCTGGTTTTCATTCTTGTCCTTCGTTATTAAGGTGTCTGTTAGTTCACTGAGATTTTTGCCTTAGTCTTAGTATTTGTACTTGTACATGCGTTGTACTTAAGTCAATGTAATGTATCCCCTGCCCACTGCATTTCCTTGTCCTTTTCCCCCAACTGGTGGTGTTTTAACAGTTTTCAGCAAGTTTCCTTGTGTCTCTCTCCTACACGGAGCATATTCACACATTTAATGTGTATAGATAAACACATTTATTTTCTCTGCACTATGTTTTCTCTAACCATGGAAAGGTACCTTTTGAAGTTTGAATATTGTCTCAAAAGAAGAAATCTAATTCTGCATACAATTTTAAGCACTAATATCACAATATCCATCCTTGTCTACAAATACCACTATATGGTTGCTTATTATTTTTTCCTTTGACTTATATGATAACAGGTATATTTTACAGAGCATTTTGTCCACAAAGTTGAACATCTTACTTTCCCATACATGTCTAAGTGAAAATAAATTGGAGCAGAATCTCTTTCACACTTAAACAGCCAAATCTTGGGTCTGCCATCCTGGGCCTCAAGCTTTAAGCTATGACAAATTCAGGCTAGATTGGGGTACAGAAACCCAAGACATTGAGTTCATTATTTGCTACCCAAGAGAATGATTTCTCATGTATTAGGTGATTTCCTAGAAGAAATAAACTGCCCTATGTGGGAGACAGAGTCACTAGATTTGGCTGTTCCCTTGTATGATTTAGCATGGACTCTTAACTGAGAGGTCCTGAACATTTTTATTGTTAACCAGTTTGTGTGTGTGTGTTTAAATGGCCTTTCAAATACTTAGCATTATAAGAAGAGAGTTAGATGGTAAATTTGAATTTTTTCCTCTAACATTCAGGTTATATCACTCCAACATTTTATATTCTTCATTGTCTCCTAAATAATGGTTTACTTGTTACAGAAGCCAAACTTAAATCCTTCCTTGCAGTGGGAAAAATTTGGGGAAGTAATGTTTTCATCTAAATTTGTGCATTTTTTTACTCCAAAAATGGGGAATGTCAAACAACATAAGATTTTGTTTTTGTTTTGTTTCCAGTGATGGGGAAACTAGTACCTCTTACATGCTTGGCAAGAGTTCTACCACTTGAACTACATCCCCAGATCTTTGCTCCCTTTGCCTGGGCTAACCTTGAACTCATGATCCTCCTGCCTTTGCTTCCTAAGTAGATGGGCTAGCGGTGTGTACCACCACACCCAGTTTAGAACAATTTTTTATTCTAATTATTTCCTATTGGTCAATTATAAGAAATTTCTCTCATGAGAATCCCATGCAAGTCCTATTTCTCAGAGGCAAAACTTATACTTTCTATGTCTAACATACTAGACATTTAAGAACATGTTTGTGTAGTTAGCAGTCGAGAGACCCTCACACTGGGAGGGAGAAAATGACAGAATATGGAACCACTTATGGCACCACAGAAAATAACAGATTTTCTTCCCATTTCTTCAGAAGCTACCATCATGGATATTAAAAGGTATAGCAGTGGCTTCTGCTTTTCCTGTCTCCTGAACAGCAATGAGAACTTGCAAACAGATGTTGAATGAGGAAAGAGAGGAAACACTTCTCTCCTGAAACCCAAGAATTGAAAAGGTTTTGACACATCGTTAGTTACTGAAGTATTTTGAGACAATGCATTTATTATCCTTATTGGAAGAATCAGACCACATTAGTATAATTATAATAACTGCTTATCTGCATATATCCTATTCACCTCTATGCAAGAATTTTGCATATAACCCTTAGGTAAAGTTATAATTTTGAGAAATTGGATTTTTGTTAATCCCATTTAAGAAATTAGTTGCTCTTGAGACTTACTGGCCTTTATATTTGTTGCATGGTATCTTTATTTTCTTCCAGAGATGAGAGACTGAGGATTCTTCTTTATTTAATCAATACTAGCTAAAATTTATGTGACTCTGATGTCTTTAAGCATAGATTTCCAAATCTGACTATGAATATTTCAACCCAATTTCACCAAAGGCAATTCATTATTGACTCATGCTTAAGCAATTTCTATGGTTACCAAGAGACACCGCCACCTAAGACTAAGCGTTTGTCTCAAGATGTGCTGGCATATCTGAACTTGTCTTCTGGGTATTTACTTAATTCCTTAGAAACCTTATGACTCCATCAATGTCTCCATAAAAAACCACTTTACCACTATTTCTTACCAGATACTCTCTGCCCCTTCTTGACCTCTTTAAGTACTCGATGACAGCTGTGATGATGTTTTTGAATGTTCATGTATATGAAAAGGATGCACTGCACTGAGGTATGTGGGTATTTGAACACACAACCTGACATTCTGGCCTGATTAATAGAATCTATTTTCACTTGTTTACCAGATGTTTAAATAGTTTTGGCTATTTTGTCCTTTCATGGGGAACATATCATTGTAGCTTCTATTTAATCTGATAATGTATTTTGAAATACTCAAAATGTCAATTAACCTTTTATACTTGTTTCAAATGGCATTTTGAATGACATTTATAAAGGCTGCTATTGATTTTTTTCTTCAGTGATACTTGTCAGGATATCTTGACCTTCAGACAATAACAAAAGCAACTTGTTCCCAGTTATTACCACCATCAGCCATTATTTGAATGCAGATATAGGAGTCAATTTCTCCAGAAATGTTGACTATGAAATCGCCATGGTTTAGTTCAGAGGAGACTGGGTTTAGGAGTCTAAACGGATACCTTCTAGCCAAGTCCCATGGATTTCCTTCACTTCAGTTACAGCTGAGTAAGATGGAGGAAAAAATGTTGGATCTAAGGAGTCTAGAAAATAATGAGTCCAAGTATTGGGTGGATATCAATGAATATGCTGAGTCATCAAGACTAATAATAGGGACCCTGCCACCAGGGTCCTGTAGGCAAGAGGTTATAGCAGTAGTTGATGACATCCTAATATCTGGTGACAAAGGAATATCTGCTTTCCTCCAGTCAGACAATCTTTAGAAGTGGGTAGATCAACCCTGGATCAACCGTGGAGCAGCTGGTACAGTATATGGAAACCTGTGTATAAACTTTCCTTAGTGGCTATTCTTACAACACACCATGGTAACATTTCTCCCTCTCCGCTGTCACCCCAGAATGGATCCCCAGTGTAACATCTGCCTGAACATCTTCAAGGACAAGAAGTCTGCTCTGTATGATGTCAGGACTATGCTACTTTCCATTCAAGCCTACTAGGATGGACAGCCCTTTGAACACACATGCTGCCAAGCTATAGAAAAAACCCACAGCTTTTATGAAGCACCCTCAAGAAACCTACTCAAGGCAAGTCTCCAGCCCAGAGCCTTAACCTGGGTTATCTTTCCTTGTGTCATCTATTTTTACCTTAGACAGTCTGTCCCTTCCTGATTTTGGTATAGGACTCTATATCTTGAGCTGTTGTGTTGGTTTTATCTCTTATTTTTCTGTGTTTTTTAATTAAGTCTCTAGTTGAGCCCTTGTGAAGTATATTAAATAAATACATTTGGGTTTTTTTGTTGTTCTTTTAAAGAACATGGAAAGCAAGGAAGAATGAGGTAGGGGCTAGTGTTACCAAAGAATGTGAAGGAATGCCTGGAGTTTGATAGAAGAAGGGAACTAAAGGTAGAAATGGATGGTGAAGTCAAACACAATGTAGTATACTTCAAATAGCTGTGATTGTTAGGAAACAAAAAGAAACTAGTGGAAATAACAATAAAGAATGAAGAAGACACACACCTCACAGGAACTGTGGAATGCCTACATGGGAGAAAAAAAATAACCACCCTCTACTTGAAAGTTCAAAAATGATAATGAAACCCATTTTTTGAAAATTGCAAGAAAATTAAAAAGGGAACTGTTGAGAGGAAGGGGATAGTAATAGAGGGGATAAATATAATCAAAGTAGATTATGTGCATGTATGAAACTATCACCATGAAACCTCTCTCACTTGTACAATTATTATGCACTAATAAAAATAATTTTTAGAAACACAGAACAACAGAGACTTCAGGGATACCCAGGTATCAGTTTCAGCAAAGAGACGAAGAGGTTTTGAGTACAAGGGAGTTTGCAATCACAGCAGTTGGATATCAGAGGATATAAAGGCAGAGTTAGTTTGGGAAGGGAGAGGGTCAGATAAGGAGAATCACAAAGCAGAATGGATATTAGGTTTCCAAATGAGGCTGTAAACTAGACACCTGATGAAGTAAATAGGACTGAGAGGTGTGCTGAAGTTAGTCCTAGTAGTTTCCTAGAGAAATGTGAGTAATCAAGAATGCTTAGGCAATGAGTAACTAAAAACATAGCCAAGAGAGGCTTAAAGACAAACTGTAGGCTAGTCTAGATTTGGCTCAGACATGTTCATTTTAATCTGCCTCTGCCTGTTCGGGTTTGTCCCTTCATTTGAGCACTACTCCTTCATGTGACGGATCAGAAGTAATACAGGAGAAAAGAGAAGACAAGGAGAAAATCTTACCCACCCTTCCATTTCTTTTGCTAGAACTAGGTCACATGCCCAAACCCATCAAAGGGAAAAGAAAACAGAGTGGCTGTGGTTGCTGTAGCCAATCATAGCTTACATTCAAATAGCCACCCACAGCAAAATTAACTTTCTGATGTAGGAAGAAGATTTGGCTGTTGAGTTGGCAAGTAGCAAAGACAGCCATAGTGAGTAATTTTTTAGATTCAGAGTCTTCACCTAGAAAGTGTTCTTACAACCATCTATGTATAATTCTGAAGCCTGAGGGTTCTATTGGCTTGTGAGATGAGTCAGGCACATCATTTGGGAACATCTTTCTTAAGCACCAGCAATGATGTGGAATCAGAACAAGAGAACAGGGTGATATCTTTGAGGTATCTGGTTACTAGACTTTGCTGGACTTGCTCCTCCTTCCCATCATCTCTTGTTGCTCCATTTTCAAGTCATAGGTCATTGTTATTTTCTTTATCAAGAACTACTCTTCTCCCCCTCTCAAAAATGATAACTTATTCCTTAGTGTCCTTGCCATCTGATTACCTGGCCATCTGAAACAATTAATTATTTGAATCTGTCTTTATCTACCTCTCCATGACCATAACCAACACTTCATTTCATAACCTTGTCATATCTTACCAGATAAATTATAAATGATACCTGTTGAAACTATTCCAGGAATGAGGGGAGGGAGGATAAAGGAGAATGGTGGAGGGGATGAACTCAAGTATGATATATTTGCTATATTGTAAGAACTTTTGTAAATACTACAGTGTACCCCCATCCAGCACAACAATAAAAAAATTTCTCTCAGGTCTTCCTGTCTGTCACCCTTGTTCCAATTCAATGATTCTCAAAGTTTAGTATGCATCATAGTTACCTTGAGGGCTTGTTAAATACAGATGACTAGATCCCACTTCTCTGACTTTCTGATTCAGTAGTTCTTTGGTATGACTTGAGGATTTGGATCCTAACAAGCTCCCAGGAGATGCTGATGCTCTAGGTCCACAGTTTGAGAAACATTGTTCTGATCCATTTTCTACTCTTCTGCCAGAGGGCAGAACTAAGATGGCATTTCTATGGCGAGAATCTAACAGTAATATAGCCTCTTCTCCTATAACTTCTGTACATACACATTGTCCTCTAATCATACCCAAATGCTTGTAGTTTCTTGAAGCTGATGGATTCTTCCACACCTCTATTACTTGTAAGTATCTCCAAAAAGCTAATGCATGGCTCTTCCTTGCTCTACAAGGTTTGGAAGCCATTCTGTGTACTCAGAAAGAGCTCAATCTTTACTGTTAGTTTTCTAATATTGTTGCTGTACTTGAGCATAGGAATATTACATTGCCTTCAACAATGCTTATTAAAACTCTCTCCATGTTTCTTTCTCTGTAGGCATTTCCTATCTGCCCTCAGTACACATGATTAGAAAGACAGGTGCCCTAAAATTTCTGAGTTCACATGTTACAAATTCCATCATATAAAGATTCTCTAGCCACGTGGTTCCAATTACAAATAGCCAAGAAAGAAAATTGATTATTTCCAGTTGTCTCTCACATGGACAAACTACTCCAGGGATAGTCATATACAACAAAAAATTTACCAGATAAGGTTTGAGCGGTACACACAGTTGGAAGAAGGGAGGTGGGGACAGAAAGATACTTACAGGACAACTCTTATAAATGAAAATAAGTGGATAATTAGAAGAATAGCATGCCAGATGATCACTAAACTTATTTCCAGTGCACTCATATTTCCCAGCATCCATTGCAGTTGTGTTGATTTCTGTTAGAGTTTTTGCCAGTAAACATGGTCAGAAGTAAGGCTTGAACATTACAACTCAAGAGTCCCCAGAAGCTGGTGGTGCCAAGAAATAAAGGAGCATCTTTCCTCTACACTGTTAGCACAGCATGAGGTGAGCAAGAGATGTTCATACGTTGTTTTAAGCACAGATATTCAGGTTATCTATCATGAAAATTAGCCATCCCTAACTACTGTAGATTAATAAAGTAGATCATTTATTCATTCTACAAATGTTCCTTAATTAGGCCAGGGGTTCTGTTGTGATGCTGGGGAACCTGAGTCAATAAAGCAAGGCCTCTGTTCTGAGTTCTTCATAGTGTCATGAAGGAGACAGGCAGGTGAAAGAGCATGAAGGAAATAAAGGCCTGTCTCAGAGAGAAGATGGTGGAAATTATTCTTAAGTGACTATAATACTGAAAAATCTTCTCTAATAGAAGAGATAATTTTCTTTATCACTGGAGTTTTGAACTTAGGGCCTCACACTTGCTAAGAAGGTGCTCTACTTGGCCTATGCCCCCAGCCTCTTTTTGGTTTAAGTATTTTTCAGATGGGGGTCTTGTGAGGTATTTTTTATTTTTTTTTTTTTTGGCTTGGGGACAACCTCAGTCTATGATCTCCATACTTATGCCTCTCATATAGCTGGAATTACAGGTGCATGCCACCATACCAGCTTGTTGGATGCAGCAAAGATCTTGCTAACTTCTTAGAGACTGTTCTCAAACCATGATCTTCCCAATCTCTGCCTCCTGACTAACTGGGTTTGCAGGTATGCATCGTCATGACTGGAAAGAGGTCATTGTCGCTGTTTTCCTAGATGAGCGGATGGATAAACAGAAGCACTGCAACAATATAATTTGAGACTGGTAGGCATTGTGGTGCACACTTGTAATCCCAGCTACTCGTGAAGCACAGCAGGAAGATTGTGAGTTGAGACTTGCAAGGGTAGCAGTGAAACCCTGTCTCAAAAAAGGAAAGAAGGAAGGAAGGAAGGAGGGAAGGAGGGAGGGGAAGGAGACAGAAAGGGAGGTTGTGAGAAAGAGAGCAAAGAAAGGAAGGAAGAAAGAGAGAGAAAAGAAAGGAAGAAAGAAGGAAAGACAGAAAAAGAAAGAAAGAAAGAAAGAAAAAGAGAGGATGAGGGAGGAAGAGCAGGCCTGGTGGTGCACATCTATAACCCCAGCTACTTAGGAGGCGCTGGTAGCAGGATCACAATGGTCCAAGGATATCATGGGCAAAAGCACGGACTCTATATGAAAAAAAACTAACAAAAGGTGGTAGACCTCAAGTGGTAAAGTGCTTGCCTAGCAAGCATGAAGCCTGAGTTCAATACCCAATATACCAATATTGCCAAACCCCCCCCGAAAAAGTACAAAAGAAAGGATAGAATTCTTAGAGCCCCATCTTATTGACAGAGAAGAAAATCATTAACAAAAGCAAACTGATACAGAGAAAAAAATCTTAAATTATTTTCGTTCATTTTTTAAAAACCTGTATCCAAAGTGGCATAGTCCCATCCAGGGTAGTAGTAACTCCTTTGACCACCAGCACTTTCTATTTGTGAAAAGACAAGAGAAAATGTATTGACTTGCTGCTCTTTCTGAAGAAAATTTTATTCTCTTCTAGTATTTGTTGACTTAAATCGTAATGCATAGTAAGGTCCATATATGCTATGAAAGCATCATTTTCATATTGCTTTCTGCTGTGGTTGCATAGAGAATAACCCTGCTTTTAGAGGTATACATTGAAGTATTTGTGAGTAATGGAACATCATACCTGCAATTTATTCACAGATATGTTAGGAAAAGTAACATAGAGAAGAAATGTTAGGAATCTGGGTGAACAGTAAGAAAATTCTTTCTCCTATGGCTTGTATTTTTTCCCTAAGTCTGAAATTGTTAAAAAGATCTTAACAATTGTTCAGGGCAAAATTGGAATTTTGTTGTATTTTTCTCATATTAATGTTCTCAGTTTAAAATACACATTTGCCAGGAGACCTCATAATTATGTTTAGTTGCCACTTAACAACTGAAGGAAGAAAACATATTTCATTGAGCACCATCTCTTTATACAAGTGGGATACTTACATGAAGGTTTGGCTCCCCATGGTGGCAGTGCAGTGGCAAAAGTGCATCACTGACTCCTAAGAACTGGATTGGAGCTTGAACCCTGCCACTCACTGCTCAGCATCTGTGGGCTTTGCCTCATATGGGATATGGCATATTACATTTTCAAAAATACCCATGAGAATATTTCTGGCCCCACATATTCCTGGGGTGTGTGTGTGTGTCACTAGGATTGAACCCAGAGCCTTGCACATGCTAGGCAAGTACTCTATCATCTACCACTTATACTATGCCTCTAGCTCTGGCCCCACATTCTTTTAGAACCTTGTCATTCATCATCTGGAGTCTAACTTTCTCATTCTCCTCGTTCTATGTCATAGTGGGTATTTATTTAAGGAATTAATTACACATGAGCTCCCAAATACCATCAACATACAGTTTCATACAGAGTAGGGCTTGCCTTTAAGTTCACAGTCTTGTATCTCATAAAAGATAGGCATTTTAAAACAAACCAGGAAGCCACTGTAATGAACACAATAGCAGAAATAAAAATCTAGTGATTATTCCTGAAGTTTGTCAATAATTAGTATGTGATCAAAATCATAATTAGTAATTTACATTATTTCTTACCATTTTTTAATCAAATGTTCAAACAAATTATTTCCTTTTAGTCATAAGCACTATAATTTAGGGATGATACTTTCGAAGTACTTAAGCATTTAAAAGAGTGAACTTTAAGTGAGTAGGCAAGTTTATTGGCCACCCTGCTTGACAAATGCTTATAATACATTATTATTTTTTCCATACACATTGTCTCTTTCCTTATTCCAACTCAAGTTCTGCTAATGGATGTGAAATGGGAGTGGGGAAGAGGGGAGCTGGAGGAAAACACAGGATCGCATCAACATGCAGTACTTTCACTCTAAACTGATTTTCCATCACATGACACTGTGCACCATATTTGCCATCAAGACATACCCTATGTAGTTTTAAGCATTCCCATCTGTCCACTCTCATGGCAACATGAAATGGCAAGCCTGGCAGATGTAGTCCCTGCCTCACAGGGGCTGCATCCCAGAGAGAAGATTCATTATCTCATGGAAGGGTAAGGATGAGTCTTGCTTCTTATAAAATGAACCCAGCATTACTTATCTCCATCCAAAAGATCTTTGGAGGATAATAATAGAGCCTTTGACTGACTACTCTCCTGCTATGGATTTTATCAAAGGGAGAGTTAAGAATATTAGAATGACCTCCTTTTTTGTGTGTGTATGTGTATGTATGTGTGTGTGTGTGTGTGTGTGTGTGTGTGTATTGAAATAAGTGTTATAATATGAAAGCAAATTTGACTGACTGACTAAAACTTTTTTTTTCTCAGACAGGGTCTCAAGATGTAGCCCAGGCTGACCTCAAACTCTTAATTGTCCTCCCTCAGCCTCCTGAGTGCTGGGATTATAGATGTGTACCACCATATCTGGCTTGAAACTTCTTTTTTTTTTTTCTTTTATTATTCATATGTGCATACAAGGCTTGGTTCATTTCTCCCCCCTGCCCCCACCCCCTCCCTTACCACCCACTCCACCCCCTCCCGCTCCCCCCCCCTCAATACCCAGCAGAAACTATTTTCCCCTTATCTCTAATTTTGTTGTAGAGACAGTATAAGCATTAATAGGAAGGAACAAGGGGTTTTGCTGGTTGAGATAAGGATAGCTATACAGGGCATTGACTCACATTGATTTCCTGTGCGTGGGTGTTACCTTCTAGGTTAATTCTTTTTGATCTAACCTTTTTTCTAGTTCCTGGTCCCCTTTTCCTATTGGCCTCAGTTGCTTTTAAGGTATCTGCTTTAGTTTCTCTGCATTAAGGGCAACAAATGCTAGCTAGTTTTTTAGGTGTCTTACCTATCCTCACCCCTCCCTTGTGTGCTCTCGCGTTTATCATGTGCTCATAGTCCAATCCCCTTGTTGTGTTTGCCCTTGATCTAATGTCCACATATGAGGGAGAACATACGATTTTTGGTCTTTTGGGCCAGGCTAACCTCACTCAGAATGATGTTCTCCAGTTCCATCCATTTACCAGCGAATGATAACATTTCGTTCTTCTTCATGGCTGCATAGAATTCCATTGTGTATAGATACCACATTTTCTTAATCCATTCGTCTGTGCTGGGGCATCTTGGCTGTTTCCATAACTTGGCTATTGTGAATAGTGCCGCAATAAACATGGATGTGCAGGTGCCTCTGGAGTAACAGTCTTTTGGGTATATCCCCAAGAGTGGTATTACTGGATCAAATGGTAGATCGATGTCCAGCTTTTTAAGTAGCCTCCAAATTTTTTTCCAGAGTGGTTGTACTAGTTTACATTCCCACCAACAGTGTAAGAGGGTTCCTTTTTTCCCGCATCCTCGCCAACACCTGTTGTTGGCGGTGTTGCTGATGATGGCTATTCTAACAGGGGTGAGGTGGAATCTTAGCGTGGTTTTAATTTGCATTTCCTTTATTGCTAGAGATGGTGAGCATTTTTTCATGTGTTTTCTGGCCATTTGAATTTCTTCTTTTGAGAAAGTTCTGTTTAGTTCACTTGCCCATTTCTTTATTGGTTCATTAGTTTTGGGAGAATTTAGTTTTTTAAGTTCCCTGTATATTCTGGTTATCAGTCCTTTGTCTGATGTATAATTGGCAAATATTTTCTCCCACTCTGTGGGTGTTCTCTTCAGTTTAGAGACCATTTCTTTTGATGAACAGAAGCTTTTTAGCTTTATGAGATCCCATTTATCTATGCTATCTCTTAGTTGCTGTGCTGCTGGGGTTTCATTGAGAAAGTTCTTACCTATACCTACTAACTCCAGAGTATTTCCTACTCTTTCCTGTATGAACTTAAGAGTTTGGGGTCTGATATTAAGATCCTTGATCCATTTTGAGTTAATCTTGGTATAGGGTGATATACATGGATCTAGTTTCAGTTTTTTGCAGACTGCTAACCAGTTTTCCCAGCAGTTTTTGTTGAAGAGGCTGCTATTTCTCCATCGTATATTTTTAGCTCTTTTGTCAAAGACAAGTTGGTTATAGCTGTGTGGCTTCATATCTGGGTCCTCTATTCTGTTCCACTGGTCTTCATGTCTGTTTTTGTGCCAGTACCATGCTGTTTTTATTGTTATTGCTTTGTAATATAGTTTGAAGTCAGGTATTGTGATACCTCCTACATTGTTCTTTTGACTGAGTATTGCCTTGGCTTGAAACTTCTTTTTGAATAAAGTTCATTTTAGTCATTTTTTCCCTTTAAAAACTGCTTTAATGTTCTTCTAAGCAGAATCTCTAGACAGTTTTAGCTGTAATCACTTAATCCTCAAAAAAACCCTTTGAGATACTTGTATTACATTCTTCTATCAATAAAGTAGCTGATGACAGTGGGCCAAAGTCACAAAGCTAGGAAGCAAAAGGACTACAATTCCTACCCTGACAATCAGGCCCCAAAGTTTAAACCTCCATTCACTGTCCTCAAACTGCTACACTGTATTATGTGCCTTTTTCTCTTCCATATAAACTGGATGCTCACTATGTCAGAACCACACAAAAGTAGTACCTTTTGCGTTTTACTCTTTCACTGAAACATGCTTTTGCATGTTCACAGGAAGCTTCACAGGAAGCTCTTCTCTCCTTCAAGATTTGCTCACCATGGACTGAATTTCGAGCCATGGAGCCAGCCACAGCACTGGGCTAGCCTAGTAGAGATAAAACCCTCTGCTTCTCAACCAAATCCATCAGATTTTGGGCTGAAAGCAAAAAACACTCTGCTTAGGTGCCAAAGGAAACATACTTACATTACCAAGAGTTTCTAACAAATGCTTTGGAGGCTTTAAAAGGGTAGCTTTCTAAACATCCAAGGAATCTGCAAACATCTGCACATGGCCTGCATTTCAGTAGGAGCATTATTTGGGAGTTGTGTAATTTGTTTTTTAATCTGAAAATCAACATGGCTGTTGCAGTGATGCCTGATTATCAATTGTCGATGATGCCAACAAATCTTTCCTATGGTTAAATAATCAAAAGGTATTCCTAGTCTTTAATTTTTGAAAGAAATGCAATTTTATTACAATTTTGGCATTCTTTAACAGAATTTCAAAGTGGAACCAAAGGTTTATCTTTATGAAGTTTATAATCATTCCACAAAGTTCAAGATGTTTGGCAGTGCTTGGGAAACTTAAAAACAGTAATAAAAGGTTACCGTGAGGAATTCAAAGCTGCCTTGTATGGTAATGCTGCTTCAAGCCACCACAAACTTCTACATTACAAGGTTAGCTGTGATTGGAGTGTTGCATTAGTACTATGCAATCACAGAGATATTTAAATGGCTTGCCCATTAACAATGGATAATGGACTTTGGCACACTGACAGTTAATACTTCATTAGAGAAGAGAGAGAGAGACGGAGAGAGAAAGAGATTAATTGTATACTTTTTGGCCTCATTTGTTAAGTATTTATCAGCCTTCTTAACTGTTCTTTGGCTCTAACAGCTCCACCTTGTCTTGCAATTGTAAACTATGTCTTTTTGCCAACCTGGAATGCATGTTGTCTTTCTGCCTGGTCCAAGTTCACTCTAACTCTGTGCTCCCTCAAATCCTGGTCTCTCAAGCTCTTGATTTGTTGGCAGCCAGTAAAAGGGGTTTCCTTATGAATCATAGTGGGCAGGGAGGTTGGGTAATATGCCCTAATCTTGTGCCATAATCTGTATGGAATGTATTTGAAATAGAAGACAGAAATCTAAAATTTAGTTCAGCATTTGACTTCAAACACATTCTCAAGAAATTGGAGTGCAATACGGAAAAAAGAAGTGTCTCTCCTGCTACAGGAAAGTTTGCTCCCATAATATTGTCTCCACAGGGACAGGAACTGAATTACATGCTCAAGCTTTGAGGCTTCTGACCCTTTCTATATCTTGACCCTTTTAGATTTTTAGGACCCAGCTTTCCTGCAAAGGTAATAAAAGTCATCAGTGCTGTGATGAGCTGAGCTGGAAAGACACGCCCTTGAGAATACACAGGTGCCCTAGGCAAAGGCTTCCGTCAGTTCTCTGAACGAACAAAAATGTCAGACAAATCACATCTTTAGTCACAAAGCTAAAAAACATTACAAGATAAGGTCTGTTTATAAAAGTCATGGAATTGTCATGAGAACATTGTTTCCTACTGTGTTCTTTACCTGTTTACACTAAGTTGAAAGTATGGATTTGGTTATCAGTAATATGCAAAACAAATTAAAACTAGCTGTCAAGCACTAAATTTTATTTCAGAGAAATTAGATATGCTGCATTAATGAAATGCTACGTTTTTCCTTTTTGTATCTAATAAAATACTCAAATATATGAAAAATTTAAAATTCAATGAAAGGTATTTTTGAATGAGCAGAAAAACAAGAAAATGTGTGACAATAAGCTTGAAATTTGTCCTAAAAGCTTAATGTATGAAGCTCACGTATTCTCCCAAGTTAGAATTAATCACGTTTCAGAAATGTAGAATGTACATATGCCACAAAGTCTTCTCTGGTTCCTAAGCAATGAAGTAATCATACATTCTTAATTCTTGAATCTCACAAAGTAATTGAAATGGAAGAAAAATGTCAGGTATATTACTTAACCAACTTATGACACATATTCTTAAGCATGGGTGAGTGGTATTAGAAAAAGGACATGAAAATAACCTATTTTTATATATTTATAAGTTTGGCGTGATACAAAAATCCCTCTAGTATCAATAATCTGATATAGTCACACCAGGTATAACTGGTATCAATAAATTCATCAGTTAACAGTCTCAGTAGTCTCAGAGTACCTGATGTCTGTGCTTATTCATTTTTTCACCAGTCAACACTCATAGCTTATCAAATGCAGTGATATTTACAAGGTATGTAAGAAGCTCAAGAATTTAAGATGTTTAGCATGTGGGGGAAGAGGCAGACATGCAAATAAGTCATTATCATGGATGTGGTCTGAATGTTTATATCCTCCCCAAATTCTTATGTTAAAATCCTCACCCCCAAGGTAATGGTATGAACAGGTGAGGCCTTCAGGAAGTGAGTAGGTTATAGAGGTGGGACCCTCAGAAAGAGCATTAGTGCTCTTGTAAAGGAGGCCCAAGAGAGACTTTTCATCACTCTACCATATGACATTGAGTGAAAAGATGGCTGTCTATGAAGAAGAGGTTTATTATCTTACTTCCATACATGCAGCTTTCTCCGCACTGTTTTCTCTCTTTTCTCCAATGTGTTTTTGGCAACTTTGTTAAAATTCAGATTGCTGTAGTTGTGTGGATTTATTTCCCGTTCTTTCTATTCCATTTGTCTACATGGCTGTTTTTGTGCTAGTGGGGTTTTGTTTGTTTCTTTCTCTTTACTGTGGCTCTAGTATAATTTGAAAGTAGGTATCATGATACCTCCGGCATTGCTTTTTTTGTTGTAATTGCTTTGGCTATTCAGGGTCTTTTATGCTCTCACATGAATTTTAAGATTGATTTGTCTGTTTCTGTGAAGAAAGACATTGGAAGTTTGATGGAAATTGCGTTGGATCTAGTTTGCTTTCAGTAGTATAGCTATTTTCACAATACTAATTCTGCCAGTCCATTGAACATAGGTCTATCTTTTGACGTCTTCTCCAATTTCTTATTCAGTGTTTTATAATTTTCACAATAGAGGTCTTAAAAAGTTTTGGTTATGTCTAGGTACTTTTTAAGGCTATTGTGAATGGCATTGTTTTCCTGATTTCTTTCTCAGCCTGTTCATTGTTGACATATAGAAAAGGTACAGATTTGTACATGTTAAATTTGTATCCTGATATTTTTCCAAAAGTGTTTATCAGAGCTAAGTGTTTTGGTGGTGTTTTAAATATAGGACCATAAGGATAACTTAATTATTTTTCTTGCCTTATTTTCCTGAGAGGAATTCAAGCACTGTACTTGAATAAGAGTGGAAAGAGTATACACTCTTGTCTCGTTCTGATTTTAGAGGATATTTTCCCCATTTAGTGTACATTCCTTCTATTCCAACTTTCTTCAGAGATTTTTATCATGAAGGGATGCTGAATTTTGTCATAGGTTTGTTTCTGTATCTATGGAGATAATCATATTATTTTTGTCCTTTATTCTACTTATATGCTGTATTATATTTATTGATTTATATATATTGAGCCATCCTTGCATCTCTTTAATGAAACTAACTGTATCATGGTATATCATTAATGTGTTGGTAAATTCAGTTTGCATATATTTTATTGAGAACTTTTGCATCTATATTCATCAAGGAAATTTTTCTATAATTTTCTTTTTTGTGTGTGTCTTTATCTGGTTTTGGTATCAGGGCTTTGTAGAATGAATTTGGTAACATTACTTCCCTTTCAGTGTTATGGAATAGTTTGAAGAGCATTGATGTTAGTTCTTTCTTAAAAGTCTGATAGAATTCAGCAGTGAAACCATCTGGTCCTGTGCTTTTCTTTGTTGGAATACTCTTTACTACTACTTAAATGTCATTGTTCATTATAGGTCTAGTTAAGTGGTTTATATTTTCTTACTTCATTTTCAGTAGGTCATAGGTATCTAGACATTCATCCATTTCTCTATATTTTCCAGTTTATTAAGATATGTTTTCAATGTATTCCCTGATGATCCTCTGAATTTTGTTGCCATTTTTTGTGTTATCCTCCTTTCTATTCTAATTTTATTAATTTGTGTCTTCTCTCTTTCTTTTGGTGAGTTTGGCCAAGGGTTTGTCAATCTTGTTTATGTTTCAAAGAACCAACTCTTTGTTTTATTGATTTTTTTTGTATTTTTACATTATCTCTTTCATTTATTTCTGCCCTAATCTTTATTACTTCTTTCCATCTACTGCTTTGGGGTTGGGCTTGTTTTTTTTTTTTTCTAAGAGCTTGAGCTGCATTATAATGTGATTCATTTGAGATCACTCTGAGTATTTAATGTAAACTATCCTTTCTGCACTCTTTGCTGTTTCCCAAAAGTTCTAGTAATTTGTGTTTTCATTTTGACTTGACTAAATACTTTTATTTTCTACCTTATTTTCTTTGATGACCGACCCATTGATTGTTCAAAAAAATTTTTTTTTCAGTCTCTGTATGTTTGAATATTTTCTATAGTTTCTTTTGCTGTTGATTTCTAGTTTCATTCCATTTTGGCCAGGTAAAATACAGGAAGGTATTTCAATTTTCTTGTATTTGTTAAGGCTTGCTTTATATCATAAAATATGATCTGTTTTGATAAAGTTCCATGGGCTGCTGAGGAAAATGTATATTCTGCAGCTGTTGGGTGGAATGTAGATGTATGTGATGGCCATTTGATCTGTAGTTTGTTTAATTCTGACATTTCTTTGTTGACTTTTTTGTCTGGATGACCTATCATTTTGTGAGAGTGGGTTATTGACATCTTCCATTATTGTTGTGTTATTGTGTGTTGTGGTCTGTCTATGTTTTTATGTCCACTAGTAGTTTTTTAGTAAATTGGATGTGCTGATGGTCAGTGCAGATGTATTTACAACTGTCACATTGATCTCCTTATTAATATGAAGTGACTGTGACTGTTTTTGTCTCTTCTGACTAGTTTTTATTTGAAATCTTCTTTGTCAGATGTGAGAATAGCCACTGCTGCTTGCTTTTGTGCTCCATTTGCCTAGAGTATCATTTTCCATTCTTTCACTTTAAACCTGTGTCTTTGCCAGGGGGGGGTGTGTTTAATTTAGGTAACAAATGGTTATTGTTTTTAAATTCAGTCCTCCAATCTGTCTTTTGATTAGAGAATTGAGCCCATTAACATTAGGTGTTTTATATTTTCCTGTCATTTTGTTGTTTCTGTAGTGTTTAATTCTTTCCTGATCTTCATTTGCTTATCTACTTACCTAAAAAGATTTATTCTTTCCTGTATTTTCATGGTTACATTTATTTTCCTCTTCTGTGGGTAAGATTCTGTAGTGCTAGGTTAGTGGTCATGAATTCCTTTAATTTTTGCTCATGACAGAAGGTTTTTATTTCTCCTTCAATTATAAAGGATACCTTTACTGGATACAGTAATCAAAGTTGACAATTGTTTTTGTTCTAGCTTTGAAATACATTATTCTATGGCCTCCTTGTTTTTAAAAGTTCCTGTTGACGAATCTGCTATTACTCTGATGGGTTTGCCTTTATATGTGACTTGGTGTTTCTCTCTTGTAGTTTTCAATATTCTTTCCTTGTTTTGTATACTTAGTGTTTTAACTATAATATGCCTTAGAGAGATTCTTTTCTAGTCTTGTCTGTTTCATGTCCTAAAATCATCCTACACCTGGATGGCCATCTCTTTCTCAAGAAGTGAGAAATTTTCTGCTGTTATTTTATTGAATATGTTTTCTATGCATTTAGCTTATACCTGTTCTCCTTCTATGTGCATGATTTGTAAGTTTAGTCTTCTAATGGTGTCCCAGAAGTCTGGCATATTGCACTAATACTTTTTTCCCTTTTATCTTTGTTTGAATGTTTTGATTCCTCTATATTATCTTCAAACTCTCCATCTTCAATTTAATCCACCCTTCTAGTGAGATTTTAACTGACTTTTTAAATTTGTCTCATTGAGCTTTCCATTTCTAGTATTCCAATTTAATGTTGCAGGATTTTGTTTCTTTATTGAATTACTCTTTCATGTTCTGCACTGTCTTCTTTATTTCATTCAGCTCTTTATTTTTGTTTACTTGGAATTCATTCAGGTATTTATTCACATCATTGTTAATTTCATTCATCATTCTTTTATTCATATTTTCAGAAAAAATTTAATGACAGTGCTTTAAGGTGAAGCAAATATGATACAAAACAATGATTGTTTTTGTTCAAAATAAGTACAAAGATGCATGGAAAGCAGCAAAAAATATATATATTTTCATTTTGGAAGATATGTTTTTATTTTCCAAATTGTTGACAATAAGCTTTTTCTCCTCTCAGTACCAGAATTATATACAATTTTAGGTTTAGGGATAGTTACAGATATAACTTTTCTAGGTTTCATACTTTTCATACAAAATTCATCACACCTCTCACAGTGCTAAACTAAGTTATCCTTTAGCTGAACTCACTATCTCTAGCTGCAGTGAATGTTTATAGATTGGAAATGATATTTAATTGACATCAGAAAATATTTTATCATCTAAGTTTTATAGTACATCTCCAAAGTGTGGAAAGCTCATAGATTTGTGTAAAGAAATCAGTCTTGATTCATCCATTTAGCTGAACATCCCACAAAATAATCCTCTCTATACATGGGCTAAATAATTTCAACTGTAGCTCATATAGTCCCTCTTTACCCAGTATTGGACTGAGATGCTTGATCATTAAAAAAAAAATTCTTTGAGATTTCATCCACATTTTTGCTAGTGTTTGTTACTGCAGAGTTGACTTTTCAAGAATTCATGTTGCCTTAATTTTACATATCACTTGTGTTTCTACATTAAGATTTGTGAATCTGAGACCTAGTCATTGGTTGGAAGTTTTAATCACCTGTAGTCTTTCAATTTAAGTATTCTCAGTGTCTGAATAGGACTGTTTAGTGGCAGGGTTAAAGCATAGTTTCTCACCATATTACTGGGAGTGTAGCTCAGTAGTCAAACATTTACCCATGTACTCAGTGCACCAGGACTGATCCTCACCGCCACTCAGAGGAAAAGGAAGTGGGATCTCTTGAAGTTCCAAATGTATGGGTTGGTGCTACATGTAAGTTGAAAGGCAGGACTGGTCAATTGTCTGCTTTTGTGCTTCTTTTACCTTAGAGGCTTTGCTTCTTTGTGTACTGGGAACCAATGCTGCTCACAAGGAACTTTGTAGCTTATGGATCAAGTAGGTTCCCACTTACTGCATAGACTGTCCCCCACCCCAGTTTGTGCCCCCAGGAGCAGCAAGCATCCAACCTAGAGGTGTCCTCTGAATGACCAGATAGTCAGGGGGAGCAAACAGAGCACTGAATTCTTCTTTGGTGGTGCAGAACTGAGGGACTTTGGTGCTTTTCCTAAGGTTTTCAGACACTGCCCAGCAGTTCACCACCCTACAGGAGGGACAAGGATGGGAAAAATTGCTATTCCCTGGCAGCAAACACACACAACTAGCTACCTGCTCCCTAAAGCCAGTCTCAGTTTTTTCTGAACCCACCCAACAGTTCCCCACTCTGTGGACAGAAGAGGAATGGGAGAAATCATGTGATCTCAAAATAATGAGCTCAAAGATCTCAGCCCCACTTGGCTGCAAACTGCCACAACCAAGAGGCAGCTCCTGGAAGCCAAGCTCTCCAGCAGCCACATGCTTGGTGCTGTTTCTTCATTGATCCTCAGTCAATGGAGCTTGATTTTGCCAGGAAGGGCAGAGCTACCACTCTTGACCTCCAAACTCCTCACTGCTGAAACCTCTTAACCAGTCTATGTCAGACCCTCTTCCTCTCTTTGACCACCTTTTGTAGCTTTCTCCAACTGAGATATTGTGGCAGAGTATCCCAAGGCCTACTGAGCTGTAAGTTTTTCCTTGTTTGCAAGTACTCAGAGTATCTCAGTCTTAAACAGTATGCCCTCTCTCACAATGGCATCTCTCCAAAATAAAAGCATCTCTCTGTAATATGGAAAGTGAAAAAAATGTTTTTCTTTTCTGATGCTAGCCTGTCATGAAAGGGAAGTCACTGTTGCATCAAATTCCTGCACTGGGTTTAAAGTTTGTGGGAGGTGTGGGCTTGTCCCACAGTTAGGTCTGTCACTCTCACCTAGGTAGCTTTGACATCCCCTACCCCAGGGAGAAGGAGTTGTGGATGAAGGCTATTTCCTACTTTATTCTGTTGCCCTTCTCTTTCTCTGTGATTTTCAGCAATCAAGTCCCTTCTTCAAGGTTCCTGATGCCTTTCCTCTCTTCCTTCAGAATATAGTCTCTCTTTTGTTTTCCTAACTCTTCTCCTTCATGAAATCAAATGGTAAAATCTTCTACTCTCCCATGTTTCCCTGACTCCATAGACCACTTATCTTCTTATTTATAGTCAACTGAAGACCAAAAGGTTTCTTGTTCAAGTATGCCTGAAAATGTGGAATTTTTTTGTATGCATAATTTCTAAGTCTTCAATATGTTAATATATATGACTATACAAGAATGGTAGTAAAGATAGAATTTATCATGTTTATTTGACAAAGGAAATTTTTTGCACAGGTTATTTTAAAGAGCTAGTGTTGCACACAAGGTAATTTGGAAATATTACTATAAGCAATTACTTCAATGTGTTAATCACTGGAAGTCAGTGAGATTCATACCCAGATTTGCATGAAAGTGGGATTGTAAATGAGACTAAGTTGGGAAGCAATTATCTAAGCAAAGTCCATGGGAATGGAGAAGTCTGAAGTAGGTAGATTTTCAGAATTAACAGCACCAAGAGACTACTTGACATGGAGAGGAAATAAGGGAATGAGGACGAGAAAAGTAAATGATGAATTAACCAAGAGATCAAAGGTAACAACATCAAAAATGAGACAAATTAACATCAAGGGACTTCTTATGTGATGAATAAAGACAGGACACCACTAATGCATCATGACCTATAAAGAATAAATGGAAATTAACCTGAAAAATGTTCTTCAAAGATCAATGGATATATTCTCAAAAATAATCAATGTCATAAAAGCCAAGAAAGGTCAAAGAGCCATCTCAGAATAAGACAGACCAAAAAGATAGGAACACTAAATGCAAGTGTGATTCTTCATTACATCTTGAGTCAACAAAACATATGCTATAAAAGACATAAAAGAGACCATTGGAATAATTTGAATAGGTACTATGAATTACATAGCACTGTATCAATGTTAATTCTTTAGACTGTGAGAGGAGGATCCTAGATGGTGGGTGGTAGGGAAGCAGAAATCCTAAGCTCCATGACTCCAGGAACCACCATAAGATGTCAGAGCTACACTTGGTGCACCATCACATTAGGTGCACATAAATTGAAAGACCCTTAAATTAGCCTGTAATTGCACCTAACAGCTGTGAAAGTCCTGCATGACACAGCCAGTAAGGCATGTCCTGTGCTGGAAAAAATGCCCCCTTGTCATTTTTTTCCCCCTCCCAACAAGCAGGAGACAGAGCATCAATCAGAATCAAACACTGCAACATCCTGGACCCCTAACCCATGGAAAGCCTCCCTATGCTGTGCCATTTCTCCCCACCAGCCAGTTCCAAAGCTGCATGAATCTGCAGAATGAACAGGTGAGCATCATGTACCACGTATGAATCCCCTTCCCACCCCTTGGGAACATAATCCAGTTCAGCTCTTGGGCAGACGGAACCCCCTCCCAGCAAAACTGAAAAGCCTAAGCAGCAAACTGTAATCTAACCCCTACAGCAGAGGTGGGGGTAAAACACTGAACCTGTACCAGAGAATGGGGGTAGGGCAAGGAGCCATGTTTTCATTACCAAACTCTCAGTGAATGAAAAGGGTAAAGCAACAAAGGCTGAGAGTGGGGGTGGGGCGACAAGCCACTAACACCACACAGAGGTCTGGAGAGGCATAAGACTAAGAGTGGAGGCAACCTCCAAAGCAGGGCAGGAGGTGGATCCTGGAGCTGATCTCATGGGACAGAGGGCAGTATTAAAAACTGACTTGCCCCACCTTGCTGGGGAAGGAGCTGACCAAACAGAGTTGCAACTGAAGGGCAATTCAGCTGCTGCCCAGTGAAAGGAACAACAGCTCAGACCACGCTGAATGAACTGGCAGAACAACCTCACCTCCCAATTGCAACTAACCCTTTTGACTGCAGGAACCAAAGACTACTCACAAGCCAGTCTCACCTGGTAAGACCACACCAGAGCTCCTGTTTGTATACCAATACCAAGATTGGATGACTAAGGAATAACTCCAGACCTTTTATCAAAGACTGAACTTTTTGTTGTTCCTGTACCTTGTGTTTTTGTTGTGTTTGTGTGTGTTTTCTGTATTATTAACTTCATCATCACTATTTTCTTAATCCTATTCTTACCCCCTTCACTTTCCCTCCTTTTCTTATGCTACAACCCATTGTTCTCCCTCCCAAATACTCTTTCTGCCCCTTCTCATCACTCTCATCCACTCTCTCCCTGTCTTCACCTCTCCCTCCTATCCTTCTCCAACCTGTCACCACACTATCCCTTCCTGCTAAATACTCACCACCCTCTGACTAGCCTACTGTACCAACTGTACACAACCCAGCCCCTGTAATCCCTGACAGAGCACCCTCCACTACAACAACAGAAATACACCCAAACACACACAAAACTCAGCAGCCCCCATAACTCTTCCCCCACCACCAGTCACTTTTCCCACCCCCCCTTTTAGTGCCACATTTACCAATTCCCCAAATTTCTATATCTAGCCTAATAACCATTACCCCTCCCAACTCGCACTGTTTATAGATATTATCACCAAGGGATTTTCTGTATAACATGTAAACAACTGGTCTTGCATTGAACCTGTGAATTTGTTACTGCTAATGAATTTGTCCTTGTCCAGGACAAGGACAAAAGAGAACATCAACCTAGCTAATAACCAAGTCAGTCACACACAAAATTCAAGTCAAGGTAAAGAAAACAAGTAATTAAAACCACCAACTAGCCTATCAAGAACATACTTGCACAGCATTAAGTAGGGTGATGTGAAGAAGAAGAAGGGATGGAAACCACTCTCCTCAAAAAAACAATTCAATACAGGGTTCAGAGGGAAATGAAGAAAATGGATACCCAGTTCCTGACCTCAACAAAACAATGTTAAAAGTCACTAAGGAGCCCAGTGGTGCCCACAAAAAAACCCTCAGAGAAGGAATCTTGGAAAAAAATCACTGAGAAATACTAGACATGGTTCACCAGAATGTACCAGATGCACTCAAGAAATTTCAAGACACCAAAAATAAAGATATAAAACAAATAAATGAACTCTGAGAGAACTTCAACAAACACCAAAGTGAAATGAAGGACACTATTAAAAGAGAGACATATTAATTAAAGATGACAACACAAAATATAAAAGAGGAGTTGAACAAAGATATAGAAAACCTCAGAAAAAAAGAGTCAAAACAGAAATCCTGGAAATAAAAAGTCCCTTTAGTCAAACAAAAAAACACAATGGAAGGCCACTCCAACAGACTAGAGCAAATGTAAGACAGAATCTCAGAGCTCAAGATAGGATATAAATTAAAGACAAAAAAAAAAAAAGAGATCTTAGTCAAACAACTCAAGAGCTGTGAAAGGAAAATGTAAGAATTCAGCGACTCCATCAAAAGACCAAACCTGAGAATCATTGGCATTGGAGAAGGAGAAGAGGTTCATGCCAAATGTATACATAATATGTTCAATAAAATAATAACAGAAATTTCACAAATCTTGAGAAACTTTTGCTCATTCAGATACAGGAAGCCTCCAGAACACCAAACAGACTTGATCAAAATAGAACATCCCCATGGCATATTATCATTAAAGCTACAAGCACAGAAACAGAGCAAGAATATTGAAGGCTGTAAGAGAGGAAAAACAAATAACATAAATGTAAACCCATCAAAATAACAGATTTCTCAATGGAAACCTTAAAAGCAAGAGGGGCATGGTGTGCTGTATTTCAGGCGCTGAATGAAAATAATTTCAGCTCTAGGATACTCTACCCAGGAAAACTATCATTCAAAATTGATGGAGCAATAAAATTCTTCCATGATAAACTGAAACTAACACAATATATGATCACCAAGCCACCACTACAGAAGATTCTACAAGGAATTCTGCAACAGAATTGAAAGCAAACAAAACCACAAGAGGATGGAATGTATCAAACCTCAGGAGAAAAAAAGACAAGGAATCAGAGAGTAGTGTTGATTTGGCTACATACAATCAAATCCTTAAACTAAATTGCAGGAATCACCACATACCTATCAATATTAATACTGAATGTCAATGAACTCAACTCCCCCATCAAAAGACACTATGTGGGGAGCTGTGTTAAAAAAGAAGATCTGACAATCTGTTGTTTACAACAGACCCATCTTTTGACAAAAATAAACACTGGCTTAGGGTGAAAGGTTGGAGGATCTACCAAGCCAATGGCCCCCCAAAACAGGCAAGTGTAGCAATACTTATATCAGACAAAGTAGATGTCAAACTCATATTGGTCAAACGAGACAAAGAAGGACACTATATACTAATAAAAGGGGTAATACATCAAAAGGAAATAACAATTACCAATCTATATGTGCCCAATGTCAGTGCACCCAATTTCCTCAAACATACACTAAAGGACTTAAAAGTACATATAGACTCCAGCACAGTGGTAGTGGGACACACTTTAATACCCCTCTATCACCAAGAGATAGGTCATCCAAACAAAAAATCCTATAACTAAATGACAGCATAGATCAAATGGACCTAACTGATGTCTACAGAATATTTCATCCAACAAGAGCACAACATACATTCTTCTCAGTAGTCCATGAAACTTTCTCCAAAATAAATCATATCTTAGGGCATAAAGCAAGCCTCAGCAAAAATAAGAAAATAGAAATAACCCCTGCATTCTATCTGATCACAGTGCATTAAAACTAGAATTCAACAACAAAAACAACAGCAGAAAATTCACAAATAATTGGAGGCTGAATAACACATTGTTCAACCATCAGTGGGTCATAGAAAAAATAAGAGAGGAAATCAAAAGGTTTCTGGAAGTTAATGAAAATGAAAACATCACCTACCAGAACATATGGGACACAGCAAAGGCAGTCCTAAGAGGAAAGTTTACAACCAGGAGTGCACATATTAAAAGGATAGTAAGATCGCAAATAAATGACCCAATGCTACATCACAAACTCCTAGAAAAATAAGAACAAGCAAACCTAAAACAAGCAGGAGAGAAATAATAAAAGTAATGGTGGAAATTAACAAAATACAGACCAAAAAAACAATACAAAGAATCAATGAAGCAAAAAGCTGGTTAATTGAAAAAATAAACAGATTGTCAAGCCCCTGGTAAATCTGACTAAAATGAGGAGGGAAAAGACCCAAATTAGTAAAATCAGAAATGAAAAAGGGGAGATAACAAACACCAAAGAAATCCAAGTAATCATAGGAGACTACTTTAAGAACCCATATTCCAAAAAACTGGAAAATCTTGAAGAAATGGACAAATTTCTAGATACTTAAGACCATCCAAAACTGAACCAAAAGAATATTAATCACCTAAACAGATCTATAACACATAATGAAATTGAAGCAGCAATAGAGTCTCCCCAAAAAAAAAGTTCAGGACCTGACAGATTCTCTGCTGAATTCTACCAGACCTTTAAACAAGAGCTAATACCAAACTCCTTAAACTTTTCCATGAAATAGAAAGGGAAGGAACACTGCCTAACTTACTCTATGAAGCCAATATTACACTTGTCCCCAAACCGGACAAGGACACATCCAAAAAGGAGAACTATGGGCCAATCTCCCAAAATCCTCAATAAAATAATGGGAAACCAAATCCAACAACATATCAGAAAGATCATTCACCATGACCAAGTCAGCTTCATCCCAGGGATACAGAGATGGTTAAACATATGCAAATCAATAAATGTAATATAGCACATTAATAGAAGCAAAGACAAAAACTACTTGATCATCTCAATAGATGCAGAAAAAGCCTTTGATAAGATTCAACACCACTTCATGATAAAAGCTCTAAGAAAACTAGAAATAAAAGGACTGTACCTCAACATTATAAAGTCTATATATGACAAACCTAAAGCCAACATCATACTTAATAGGGAAAAACTGAAACCATTTCCCCCTAATGTCAGGAATGAGACAAGGATGCCCACTCTCCCCACTCCTATTCAACATAGTACTGGAATTCCTAGCCAGAGCAATAGACAAAGAAGAAGAAATAAAAGGAATACAAATAGATAAAGAAATAGTCAAAGTATCCCTGTTTACAGATGACATGATCCTGTGCCTCAAAGACCCAAAAAAGTCTACCCAAAAACTCTTAGATACCATAAACACCTTCAGCAATGTAGTAGAATACAAAATCAACTTACAAAAATCAGTTGGCTTTCTATACACCAATAATGAACAAATTGAGAAAGAATATAGGAAAACAATTCCATTTACAATGGCCTCAAAAAAATCAAATACCTAGGAATAAACTTAACACAGGATGTAAATGACCTCTACAAGGAGAACTACAAACCACTGAAGAAAGAGATCAAAGAAGACTACAGAAGATGGAGAGATGGCCCATACTCATGGATTGGCAGAATCAACATTGAAAAAATGTCTATACGCCCAAAAGCAATCTACACATTTAATGCAATTCTCATCAAAATCCCAATGACATTCATCACAGAGATTGAAAAATCTACTCTAAAGTTCCTTTGGAAACACAAAAGACTGCAAACAACCAAGGCAATACTCAGCAAAAAGGGCAATCCTAGAGGTATCACAATACCCAACTTCAAACTATACTACATAGCCATAGCAATAAAAACAGCATGGTACTGACACATAAACAGATATGAAGACCAGTGTAATGGAATAGAGGACCCAAATATGAATCCACACACCTATGCCCACCTTATTTTTGACAAAGTCACCAAAAACACATGATGGAAAAAAGACAACCTCTTCAACAAATGTTGCTGGGAAAAGTGGTTATCTGCTGCAGAAAACTGGAACTAGATCAATGTCTATCACCCTATACTAGTATCAACACAAAAAGTGGATTAAGGACTTTACTATCAGACCCAAAACACTGCAGTTAATACAGGAAAGAGCAGGGAATACTCTAGAAGCAATAGGTGTAGGCAAAGACTTCCTCAATAGAACTCAAGTAGTCCAGCAACTAAGACAAAAGATGGACAAATGGGACTACATGAAATTTAAAAAGCTTCTGCACAACAAAAGTAATGATTTCTAAATTGAAGAGACAACCCACAGAGTGCGAGAAAATCTTTGCTAGCTATACATCAGACAAAGGACTGATAACCAGAATATACAGGAAGCTCAAAAAAACTAAATTCTCCCAAAACTACTAATGAACCAATAAAGAAATGGTCAAGTGAACTAAACAGAACTTTCTCAAAAGAAGAAATTCAAATGGCCAAAAAACACACGAAAAAATGCTCACCATCTCTAGCAATAAAGGAAATGCAAATTAAAACCACACTAAGATTCCACCTCACCCCTGTTAGAACAGTCATCATTAGCAACACCACCAACAACAGGTGTTGGCGAGGATGCGGGGAAAAAGGAACCCTCTTACACTGTTGGTGGGAATGTAAACTAGTACAACCACTCTGGAAAAAAATTTGGACGCTACTTAAAAAGCTAAACATTGATCTACCATTTGATCCAGCAATACCACTCTTGGGGATATACCCAAAAGACTGTGACACAGGTTACTCCAGAGGCACCTGCACACCCATGTTTATTGTGGCACTATTCACAATAGCCAAGTTATGGAAACAGCCAAGATGCCCCACCACTGACGAATGGATTAAGAAAATGTGGTATCTATCCACAATGGAATTTTATGCAGCCATGAAGAAGAACGAAATGTTATCATTCGCTGGTAAATGGATGGAATTGGAGAACATCATTCTGAGTGAGGTTAGCCTGGCCCAAAAGAACAAAAATCGTATGTTCTCCCTCATATGTGGACATTAGATCAAGGGCAAATACAACAATGGGATTGGACTTTGAGCACGATAAAAGCGAGAGCACACAAGGGAGGGGTGAGGATAGGTAAGACACCTAAAAAATTAGCTAGCATTTGTTGCCCTTAATGCAGAGAAAATAAAGCAGATAGCTTAAAAGCAACTGAGGCCAATAGGAAAAGGGGACCAGGAACTAGATAAAAGGTTAGATCAAAAAGAATTAACCTAGAAGGTAACACACACGCACAGGAAATTAATGTGAGTCAACGCCCTATATAGCTATCCTTATCTCAACCAGCAAAAACCCTTGTTCCTTCCTATTATTACTTATACTCTCTCTACAACAAAATTAGAAATAAGGGCAAAATAGTTTCTGCTGGGTATTGAGGGGGTGGGGGATAGAGGGAGGGGGCAGAGTGGGTGGTAAGGGAGGGGGTGGGGGCAAGGGGGAGAAATGACCCAAGCCTTGTATGCACATATGAATAATAAAATAATAATAAAAAAAAAAAAACTAAAGCAAAAAGGGCTGGGGGCATGGCTCAAGGAGTACAGCTTCTGCCTAGCAAGTACAAATCCCTGAGTTCAAACCCCAGTAATGTCAAAGAGAAAAAAAAAAGAAATTTCTGTTTGATGCTTCTGAGGACCATACTGATAATTCAGACTGTAAACCTACTGGAAAACCATTGTGGACTTTATATTCTCAGGGGAAATTTTTTCTTCTAATATCCTACTCAGTGCCGAAATGAAGCAATCTTTCTTGGTCTCTCTCTCTTTTTTTGGCAGTACTTAAGTTTGAACTCAGGACCTCCTGCTTACTAGGCAGATGCTTTACCACTTAAGCCTTTCCTCCAGTCCTATTTGCTTTAGGTTAATTTTCTGATTAAGGTTGTGCATTTATGCCCAGGCTGGCCTGGACTACAATCCTTCTATTCATGCTAAGCCTGTAGCTAGGAAAACAGGCACACACCACCACACCTAGCTTTTACTGGTTAAGATGGGGTCTTGCTAACTTTTTGTCTGGGCTAGCCTCGAACTGTGATTCTTTCCAGCCTCCACCTCCAACTAGCTAGGACCACAGATGTGAGCCACTACATCCAGCCACTTTGCCATCTCTGTGTGGTAGGTTGTTTCTCAGTAAATCTTGTATTTAGGAGCAAATCCTTTGATATCCCAGCTTCATGTTATCTTAGGCATGTTTCTTTTTTATTAATATGAAAGATAATTTCATCTTATAATCTATAACATGTTAGATTTGATGAAATGTAGTATATAAAGAAACACAGGATGTCTTAGTTCTTAATATACCAATAATTTCAAGAAAAATCTGGTAATGCCTTCATTTTACAAAGCTACAGATCTTTCCAAAATAGTTAATTTCTTTACCTTATCTCCCAGATGAGAATCATAAAATTTCAAGTACTATGAAGAAAATGGAAGTCTTCCTATATTTCTACTCTCAGGCAGCTTTAGAATTTCTGTATGAGATTTTGGAAATCTTAGTTTTAAACCTGAATTTCAACAATAAATAACAAAATAAAAAAAAAAACTAAACATAGATCTGCCATATAATCCAGCAATACCACTCCTAGGGATGTACCCAAAGGAATGCAACTGAGGTTATTACAAAAACACCTCACACCCATGTTTATTGCAGCACTATTCACTAAAGCCAAGCTATGGAAACAGCCTTGATGTCCCACTACTGATGAATGAATTAAGAAATTTATACACAATGGCATTTCATTCAGCCACCAGGAAGAATGAAATTTTGTCATTCGCAAGTAAATCAATGGAACTGGAGAACATCCTCTTAGGCAAAGTTAGCCAGGCTCAGAAGGCCAAAAACTGCATGTTCTCCCTCATATGCAGATTACAGACCTAAAACAAATGCAGTAATATTATTGAACATGCTTAAACACTAAAGGGAGAATGTGCACGGGAGGAATAGGGAAAGGGAAGGAAACCTAAAACTTGAATGTGGTTGATGTGCTCAATGTAGAGGAGTGAATATAGTAATCTTAAATTGGCTGATGCCTCTATGGAAAGAAGACCAGGAAGTAGCAAAGAGGTCTGATAGAGATGAATCAATGTGGGTTGCAATACACATGTTCATGGAAGCAACACTAGAAATCTCTCTGTGTAGCTATCTTTATCTCAAACTAACAAAAACACTGCCTTTCTTATTATCTCTTATGTTTTCTCTTCAACAAAACAGGGAAGAAGAGGGCAGAACAGGTTCTGCCTGGAAGCGATGTGTTGGGGGGCTGGCAGGGTGGTGGGTGGAGGTGACCCAATCAATGTGTACATATGTGAGTAAATGTGAAAATGATAAAAAATAAAAAGATGAAACACAAAAAAAGACTGTGAGAATTTTACTGTAATTATGCAAGAGAATATTCTTATTCTTAGAAAGTAGCACCAAAATATTTAAGAGAAAAGGAATATGAGGTCTATAACATCCTCTCAAATAAATGGAAAAAATTACAAATGTATAAGCATATAACATGTATTTTTATGATCCATTAAGATTATGTATATCATATGCATACATATATATGCATATATATAGAGAGAGAAAGAGAGACAGAAAGAGAGAGGGCTGGAGGAGTGGTTCAAGCATTAGAGAGAGAGAAAAAATAATAAAGTGAATATGAGAAATGTTAGAAATTGGCAACCAATTTGGATGAAGGGCACACAGAAAATTTTTGTTCTTTTTTGCAGCTTTTCAGTAAGCTGAACTTATTTCAAAATAAAAAGTAAAAAAAAAAAAAAAAACTCAGCAATTTCACTTGTAGGAATTTATTGCAACAAAGTCAACAGGTACCAAATATAAATCAATGATGATTCTTGGTTTTTAGCTGCAGTGCTTGGTGAACAAATGGAACTCACAGGCCTGAAAGGAAGGGGGTTTGAGAAAAGAACATGATGAGTTCTGCTTCAGACACATTTCATCAAAATGCCAATGTCACATCCAAGAAGATTTGTCTGGTAGAGACATTCCTGGGGTTCTTGAAAGAAGGGATATTGGTGTCCGGCAATTTGAAAAATCTCTTTGTAACAGATATTCTCTCTACTTGGTGATGTTTTTAATTAACAGCTTTTCTCATCACTCAAACTAGTTTCCAGAGCAAGCTTATAATCTAAGCTTGGGCTTCATAAAATATATATAAAACCTACATAAATTATTTATAATTGTTTAAAAAGAGAAATTCAAGTATATTAAATAATCAATCCTCAGTGGATTTTACAGATAGTCACAAATGAGCTATAAACAGTAATGGTTATGAAGAAAAATTTGTGTATGTTCTCAAAAATTAATTGAAAATTGTAACACATTAGTTGAGGCTTCAACTAAGTCCTCAAGAAAAATCAGTCGCATGTCTTTAACCTTCTTAAACTTCATGATCTACAAGACCTTGTGTCTCAGGGGCCAACTTGGATACTAGTTTGGTTAAGAAAAACAACACTATAGTGAAAGCAACATTTGCCTTAGTAAAGACTTCCCTTTTGCCGAAAACTAATTTCATTGTAAAATGGAGAACATTAATGCCCAAATAGATTATACCAGCTAGGTTAAGTAAACATTGGATTTTCCAAAACTCAGGGCATAATAATGAACAGACTCAAAATATTTTCGTAGAAATAAATATTGTCTCAGTCTTGTGTACATAGTAAGTTTCAACTTTTCCAAGGTCAAATGTTAGATATTCTTGCTTGACTCTTGTTTGTTATAAAATGTCATAAATAGCCTCCTGTCACCCAATGATACTAACTCACACTAACACATAAATATCTCATACACAGTTTATTTCCACTTCTTGGAGCAATTGTTGGAATAAAAGCAGAGCAGTTCTTCCTTACTGGGTTTAAATGCTAATCAAATTACAAGCTGAGTGTCTAGCCAGACTGCCTGTGTTTGATTCTAACTCTGCTCTTTATAAACTTGGATCTTGGACAAGGTACTGTTCCTTTCTGAGCATTGTTTATTTACCTATAAAATGAAGTAATGATGATATTTTGAGCTTTGGTCACATTACGTATCACAGAAATTGGGCAAGAGAACAGCAAGTCCACCTTCCTAGATAAACCAGACTGCTGACTTCCTCCAGGATCATAAGATGCTGCAGGGCCTACTTATACCCAAAAGGTCAGGCCTGATACTTCCCAAGCACAATCCAGACAGTATTTCTTGGAGGAGAGGACTCCATCAGTACTGTTCATATGTGGCAGTTCTGGGACAAATGGCCACTGTGCTGCTGGCATGCCTGCTGTCACTTCTACTATCACCCCAGAAGCTTCCCAAGTGAATGTGGCACTGCTCATGCCCGACCTGTGTTCTGTTCAACATTACCATACTCTGGTCTAGAAAAAGGGGACCTTACCTTTCTCCCTCTCTGCCACAGGACAGGAAGACCATCACTATAGTTCAAAAGCACTAAAAGCTAGTCTGTAACTAATTGCAAATTTTCAAAATATCTATTTTAGTATTTTGTTTGCATTATTTTTTTCAATAAATTATGACCATTGGTCATCCTAGGAAAACCCCTGTCCCAATTCCTTAAGATTATAACCAGAGGTTAGGAACAGCCATGGTTGTGCATGAATACGGCATAGTATGTAAGTATTTCAACATGGTCACAAAGCCCAATTTCAGCTCCTTTGTGGGTGAGATAATTCTGCTTTACATAATGTATCAAAATGCTCAGGATACACAGTCTGCAAATACTTTAAGAAAACCACCATAGTCTCCTTTGAACAGTACTTTTTTTCCTTATACAATACTTTGCAATATAAACTACCAAAATAATTTTTCTTTTTTTCTTTTACTTCTTGCCCCCTTTTGGACATTTCAATAAGCTTCACCGTAACATTTTCATACATGTGTATAATAATCAAAATCATATTCACCCTTCCATTACCTTCTCTTGTTGTCCCCCACCCCCACTGAGTCCTTTCCTCCTCCCAAGTGGTTGCCCTTTTACTTTCAAGTCTTATTTTTAAAATCTAGATTATGCAAATAAGAGAAAACATGTGATACTTGTCTCTCTGAGTCTGACTTATTTCAATTAACATTCAGTTACATCCATTTTCCTGAATACAACTTAATTTCATTCTTCTTTATGGCTGGATAAAATTCCATTGGATAAATATACCATATTTCCATTATTCATTCATCCATCGATGGGCACCTAGGCTGTTTCCATAGCTTGGCTATTGTGAATAGTGCCACAATAAACATGGGTATACAGTTGTCTCTATTATATGTTGACTTACATTCCTTCAGTTATATGCTCAGGAGTGATATAGCAGGATCACAGCGTAGTTCTAGTTTTAGTTTTCTGAGCAACCTCCATACTGAATTCCATTGTGGCTGCACTAATTTACATTCCCACCAATCTTTTCCCCACATCTTCACTAGCATTTATTGTTTATTTTCTTGATGACAACCATTCTGATTGGGATGAAATAGAATCTCGTAGGTTTGATCTGCATTTCCCTGATGGCTAATGATGTTAAATATATCTTCTTATATTTCTTGGCCATTTATACTTCTTTAGAAAACTGTCTTTTGATTTATCCATTTGTTGACATAACAGAAATCACTTAAAATATAGCTGTTTTAAGAAAATTAACAGCAACTTAAGTCTATCTTCTGTTCAGATTACTGAAGACCACCCTCTTGGATGGTAGACATGATCTCTCTGAACAAAACAAAATCCTTCTTCAAATAATATTGGAATATCCAGTTATTTCTTTTTTCAGTAGATTTAGAAGACAAAAACTCTGAGATCATGCTCAGATTTGACACACAAAGGCAAGGAATATTAACTGAGTTTGCAGAGGAAGGAGTCATAGCAAACTGATCTCAGTGTGTTAAAGAAAATTTCTCATAGCTTTTATTATCTCTCAACAGTAATTGTGTCAGGGATTTACTAAAAATGAATCCCAGGCCTGGGGACATAGCTCAGTGGTAGAGTGCTTGCCTAGCAAGCACAAAACTCTAAGTTTGATCCCCAGCACAGCAAAAGGAAAAAAAAAAAGGAAGGAAGGAAGGGAGGAAAGGAGGAAGGAAAGAAAAGAAAGAAATAGATAAAGAAAATAAGCAACTCCAATAGACTAATACATGAATTTAGGATAGTTCCAAACACAAACAGAAAAAAGAGTGAAGGGTTTCTACCACTCTTTTACTTCTTCAGGGTTGTTTACATTATGCTTAAGGAATGCTTTCAGTAAAACCAAAATAAAAGTTGGAAATATTTTCTGATGGGTGATGTTCTCAGTACTAATTTACCATGAATTTATATTTTTTCTACCAAAACTATGGATATTTTTAATAAAGAATAATTTGCCTTTGCAACAGACAGTAAGCCAGTGAGATTAAATCACAGTCAGAGGAAGGAGCTCAATGCTAGTTGCAACCTGATGTGATGAAAGTGTTTACATCCAGAGGGACTGAGTAGATGTCCTGAAATACACTGTCTCCCTCAGCCCTGGGCTGCTGGCAAGGCCAGGAACATCAGAGCCTCATATGGGCCTCCTTAGCACATAGCTCAATGTGCCACTCAGGCAGGGAGTCCTGTGAGTTCTACTCCTGACACTGCTCAGATGGGATGCAATAACCAGTACCCACATACCCGCTGCGCACTGTAGATGGGGGTCTTGTGTTTACTTCCTGTTCTGCTGTAACAAATTGCCACAAACTTGGTGACTTAAAACAACAAACCAGAAGTCTGACATCAAGGTGTCAGCAAGGGCTGCATTTCCAGTGGAAGCTCTAAAGGAGAATTTTGCCCCTTCTAGCTTCTTGGCAGCTGTTGGCATTCCTTCACTGTGGCCTTGTGGCTGTATCACTCCAGCTCTTGCCTCCAAGGTTACATCACCTCCTCTTATTCTGTCAAGCTTGCAATTACAGATTGAATGTGTGTATTCTTCCCAAAACTTTTATCAATATGTCAAAATAGTAACAAAGCTCTCTTTTAGCATAAGCCTGCACATTGGAGAAGCTACCATGTAGCCAGCATGGATATGATTTACAAGGGCACATGGACTTAGAACAGAAAGAAACATCAATATACATGAAGACAATGTGAGGACATTAAGAGGTGGACTCTTTGAGAGGTAATTAAGTCATTAGGGTGGAGCGCTCATGAATGAGATTAGTGTTCTTCTAAGAAAGGGCTGGGAAGCTAGCTGACTCATATTTAGCCATGTGAGGATACAAGAATTTGGCAGTCTGCATCTTGAAAATGGACCATCCTGGCACCCCAATCTCAGACTTCCAACCTCCAGAATCATAAGAAATGAATTCCTGTTGTTTATATTCCACCTCATCTATATATTCAGTTATAGCAGCCTGAACTGACTAAGACATGAACCCTGTGTATTTCTTATCAAGACATTTGTCATTGAATTTAGGGCCCACCCAGATAACCCAGGATGATCTACTCATCTCACAATACTTAATTTAATCACATTATTTTCTAACAAGGCAACATTCCCAGTTGTAATCACTAGGCCATGGTCCTGTCTTTTGGGGGCCACAATTCAGTGCAATTCAGGGACCATGACATTTTAAAGGATTTGGTACTCAGCTTAAGATGACCTTAGGAGCAGGGATTGAGGGTAATGCTAAGAAAGGGGTTGCTTCTGCCAGTGGTGCCACATTTCTGGCTTCATGTGCATTGATGTTTCTTTCTATTTTCAGTTCAGTGCCCTTTTAAATGATCATACATGCTGGCTACATAGTAGGTCCTCCACTACTAAAATAGTGCTTTGTTATTTTTTTGAAATACTGATATAAAAACAGTCTCTCAAAGAAAATTTAAATATCATAGTTGTTAGTGAAAAAAAGACAAAAGCTGCTAAAATTTTCAAACATTATTTTATCTGTTATATTTTAGAGGTTTTAATTTCTATTACGTATGCAAACAGTGTCTTGGTGGTAATGATTGTCAAGAGTTTGCAGATATCATCATTAATAAGACCTAACAAGTCCTGTCTGAGGGTTGGTGCTAGTGGGAGAGGGGAGGATATAAGGAAGAGGTGAGGAAGGGTAAATATGGTAGATATATTATGTACTCGTGTACGAAAATGGAAAAATGAGGCTTGTTAAAACTATTCTAAGAATGAAGGAGGTGAAAGGGGAATAAAGGAAAATGGAAGGGGTGAATTTAACTAAGATATATTATACTTTTGTAAATGTCACAAAATACCCCCAGTACTACAATGATATCATAAAAATTAAAAAATAAATAATTTTAAAAGACTTGAACAGAAGGAAGTGTATGACCATTATGGGCATAAAAACATGACAGCAAAAAAAAAAAAAATTGGTTCACCAAAGCAAACTCAACTTTCTATATTTTTAAATTGCAGTGGTTTGCAGCTTTATTGAATGTAATATTCAACTTCTTCACTAATACTTTGCAGTATTTTCATAAAATATAAATAAGAAATGCATAATACATTTTTCAATAAGTTCCATTAACAGTCCTATAAATCCCCTCTAGTTTACACTGGCATAAAAGTTAGAAGTATTATAAAAGCATGAGAATTGTGTGTGTGTGTATGTGTGTGTGTGTGTGTGTCCATAATAACAGAGGAATTCAAGACAGAATGACCAAGGAAAACAAGAAGGGAACTATGATTGGATTTTTCTCATGAGCCAACAAAACCTTTAAAGAAACAATACCTGTAAGTTATACACACACACAAAAACAGTCAAATGTGAACATAGAAGACAAGGAGAAAACCTAAAGTAAAACCAATCAAAAGAAATAGGATATAGATTAAGCATGAAAATATTTTCCAACTTTCTAGCCAGTAAAGATTGGTAGTCAAAAATGGATTCAAACCTGCAAACATTATGTTTTCTTTAAAATTTTTAATACTATGACTATGTCCACAGAGTGGATTGCTATAGTACCAAAAGAAAGCAAACTAACAGCATAAAAATGTAAAACTCGACATAAATGCTGGGCGAAAGAAGCTTGGCACAAGAGAATACACACTGAATGATTCCATTTATATAAAGTGCAAATCTGTTTATGGTATTGGAAAGCAGGACAGTGGTATCCCTTAGAACACACAGGCTTACAAGAGGGTTCTGGACTCTTGATGAATTAATGATGTTTTTTTATCTTGATCTGGGGGCTGGTTGCACAGGAGAGATCAGCTTGTGAAAATTCATGGAACTGTACACTTGCAACGTATGTACTATTCTTTGTATATATTTTCTTCAATTAAATTTAAAAAGAGAATAAATTATAAAAATAAATGCATCTCCTACTTTTCTTTCTGATGTTTCCTTCTCATTTTTTTGGAGGGGGAATAGAACACAATTCTATTCTATATTGAACTAGAACACCATTATTCTCACCTCAAATAAAAACAATAAACCAGGGGCTCATGTGTTCTTCACAAAAATGATCCATTCAAATTAAATGATAGGGGCTGTAACGTGATTATAATGTAGGGAAGCAGAACATAATGTCTGATGGTAAGTGAAAATATCATGTTTCTTCCATTGAGTTTGAAGTAGAGTGGAACACAGATATGTTGGACCCTAAGACTTATGCTTTCTCAACTCCTCCAAGTTTGAAGGGGTTGTTGATAGTCTGCTCATTCCCAGTCTCCCTTAGAGACCAAAATAAGTTGAAAGTCATATTATCAATGCAAACAACCCAGTAATAGAGAAAAATGTTGGAAAAGCAAAATGATACAAAAGAAAATAAGTGACTTGATTGAATACAAGTGTTAAAATGAAAATGTACAAAGAATTAGAAATAAAGGACATTTTCAAAGAAAGCCATGCAACTGAAAAGAGCCCATTATGGAAGCACTTGGTTTACAATTTAATGTCTATTCTTCAACATACTTATTTGTTAATTTACTTGATTTATTTATTTTAATGAGCCCAGAAGCTGTCTCCAAAACTGTACCTCTCTCCTCAGGCATGTGGGTAAAGTACAGACAGAAAGATAAGTAGGAAGTAGTCCAAGTTCTTACATTGCTTGTTACAGCAGTATCCCTTGTAACAATTTTTTTGTAATAAAAGTATGTAGGCCAGCGGTTTCTTCAGAGGAAAGCAGTCTTCACATTCCAGAAACTCTTGGGGAGATCGTTGAAAGAACAAATTGTTCACACAGAAACACCAGTCCTTTCCTCTAGAACTTTAGTTCTGTTAGAAATAACTCAGGGGATATTGATTCCCCCCTAAAAGAGTGTGAGTAAAACCCAACAAGGTCATGCACATTGTAAGCTCAGAAAAGAGCCCATTAGTTTATGGTTATGCTTTTATTCAATGTAGTTTTTTCCCAATGCATGGGACTGAGATTTCAACACCTTAAGAATCAGCTGGTGAAGAAAACAATGTAAGAACAAGAAAACTTGAATATGAGGCAAATGAAAGACTTGGCTATGTGCAAACATTGCCCATGGGTGTAGGGGGATAAAAGTTCACTGAACTTGAAGACTAGCACCCTAGACTCAGTTTGCACGTACTACAAGTCACTTTTCTCTTCTGGTCTTTTTTTCTCTTCTGTAAAGTGAGCAGATTTTATTTAATAATCCATGAGTTTTCCTCTCTTCTAATTCTATAAATGCTCTGTGAACAGCTTTCCTGTTGGCTCATAAGTCTTATTCAGTGTAGCTTAGACAGTGTGACTTTGTTCTCGACTATCTTTAATGCTGGCATCCAGGAAGCCCAGGAGAATTCCTCCATGACCGCCACATCTTGTGCAATGACAAGACCCATTCTAACACAGTACCTGTGTCATTACCAAGGATTTCACCCTCACTTTGCTCAATTCTCAGTGATCCTTAGTTCTGGAGATACCCCTAACTCCCGCACTTGCTATAAAGATCTGAACCTTGGTGCTAGACAGGATTTGAAGGGTCACTTTCTTCATTTGGTTCTTAAAATTTAGAGTAAATATTTTTGAACTAAAATAAAATACAGTGTGTTTTAATACAGTGTGTTACAATTTGTTTCTGGGTCATATTCTAGCTATTAATGAGTTATGTAGAAACTCCAAGGTCGCATTCCAGGAACAGTTAAGCTGCCAAAGAAACGTCTGGGCTTTTACAAGTAGAGGCTTTGAAAAAAATCATACAAGCCTGGACTGTAGAGGTGCTTATCACACCAAAGGACTAGTTATATGCAGCCCTTAGTGATCCTGGATTTATTTGTTTTTAAAACAGTTGAACTTAGTAAGTATAAGAAATAATAGATCATTGAGTTTTCACTCTGCCTAGATATTAGACTCATCATTTGTCTTTCCTTTGCCCTCCCCAACCAATTAAATCAGGCCCCTTGTGATGAGGCCAAGAAATTGATAATATATGCCAAATTCTCTGGTTGCCCATGAGTCCTCAGTGGACAGGGCTGAGAAACATGGCATTTGGTTATTCTTTGTGGGGCATTGGCTGCCACTTCTATAGGGTGAAATTAAAGAGAGGAGGTTTGGGATCAAAGTATGAGTCCCATTTATATGCTTCACGTCCTTAAGCAAGTCCTCTAACCCCACTTTGCCCCAATTTCCTACTATAAACAATTAGGCAATATCCACCTCACTAAATTACATAGAAAGTTAAAGAAAGTACATTGGAGTGTATTTTTACAGAGTAGGAATTTGAAATGAGTTCATCAAATGTTGTATTTATTTTCTTTAACTTTGTTAATTTTAGGTGATAAAAAAACAGACAATTAAGACTATGGTAAATAAGCTGCCAGTAAAATACATGTAGAAACTGAATGTAGACAGTGATCTTATTCTCACTTCCTCTCCAATTAAGCAGTCTTCAGCTGTGGACCTGTGGTCAGACTAATTCAGAGTTTGGTATACAAACAGGGTTTTATGGACAATGGCTAAGTGAGTGATGGAGACCCACAAGGCTGAGTTCCAGGGTGTGACTTGGTAGCTGGGAGAAGGTCAGGATGGCTCCTTGACCACTTATCTAATATATGAAATCTGTAAAGTCAAGAATCTGGCAATGCAAGCATAACAGTAGTTTATTTTCTTTATATAAAGGTGGTACAGTTTGTGATCTTTGGGAGAGGTGAATAAAAAGAGGAAAAGAAAATGGAGATAATTATAAAAATATACCTAAGAAAGTTGCAGATAAAACTGTCTGAGAACTACTTTCCCAAATGTCTACTTTGTGATTTCCAAGTTGCTGCTATTTTAGTGTTTTATTTTTCTTAGAATCTGTGTTAGAATTTAGAAAGTAAGAGTTCTGTAAATCAAAATTAAGATATAGTGTTGCAGGATATTTAAGCAGGGAAATGAGACACCAAGACTTTTCAGGAAGCAATATTTATTAGAGTGCCGGCAGTGGCTCAGCGGATTTCCATCCAAACACTGAGCCCCGAAACCAAAAGGACTTTGCCTTACATACCCTTGCAAGCAGGTTACAGAAGCAGGTAGCAAAATTTAACCCATATGTGATTGTATGTGGGTCTATTGGCTATTTCACCCTCTGTGCTATGTGAGGCTATACTGCACTCTTAGCACTTGTAACCCTGAAAATTTTACCATTTTCAATCTCAGTAAACCCAATTGGGGAATTGGGCAAGCAATTAGCATTTTAATTAATGGAAAGGGTCTTGACCCTGGTACTCTGCTACACTTTAGGCTCATCACAATTACCCATTAGAGTTCTTCTTACCAGTCTTCTGTTTCTTTTATGAAGAAATGAAAAGTGAGTTTCCTATATCTGTCAAGACCAAAAATTTATTCTTCTCACTAGCTGAGTCTATAGCCCAGACACTGAATGTCACTTCATGCTATGTTTGTGGAGGAACCAACATAGGACACCCCTGGCCAGGGGAAGCAAAGGAGCTGGACCCATGGGAGCCCTTTAATAAGACCACTTTCCCAAAACACAGGAAAGACATCTAAAAACTTCCATTATTGGAAATTACTGTATTTCTAGCCCAAAAGGCCAGTTCTCCACCCTTGTGGGGGACTTAAATTGTTTAGGACAAAAGTTTTACAATGGCACCACCCAAAAGACCCAAGGGTATGGAGCAAAAACCACACAGATCTCCAGCCCCACACACTAGCCAACTTCTCTAATCTCTGGAAAGCTTAAAACAATCTTACCACAAACACAGATTGGGGGCTATATTGGATCTGTGGGAAGCAACTTATATGGTGCTACCCAGTAGCTGGTTTGGGTCTTGCATATTGGGCACAATCAAGCCATCCTTCTTCTTGCTCCCCCTCAGACAAGCTGAAAAGCTGGGAGTTTTCCATATATAAAGAGAAGTTAAGTAGACAAAAGCAGAGTGCCTTACAAAGTGGCAACTGGAAAGATAACAAATGGCCTCCCAAGCGAATCATCCAGTATTATGGTCCTCCCACTTGGGCAGAAGATGGATCCTGGGGCTATCACATCCTGATTTGTAGCTTAACCTCATCATCAGGCTACAGGCTGTTCAAATTTTAGCTAATGAAACCACAAGAACTCTCAATTTGCTGGCAGAACAAAGCACTAAGTGCATGATGCTATCTATCAAAACCACTTAGCTCTAGACTACCTGCTTGCTTCTGAGGAAGGAGTTTGTGAAAAATTTAACCTAAGCAACTGCTGCTTACAGATTGATGATAAAGAAAAGGTCACAAAAAAAAAATCACAGACAAAATGAGAAAGATTGCCCATGTCCCCGTCCAAAGTTGAAAAGGCTGGAATCCCAATGACCTGTTTGGAGGTTGATTCTCTGCCTTGGGTAGATTCAAGACTCTAGTAGGGGCAATGATTCTTATCTCAGGAGTATGTTTAATATTGCCCTTCTTGGTTCCCTTGATATTACAGTCAATTAGAACCATTATGGAGACCACTATAGACATGAAAACAGCCTCCCATGTAATGATGCTGTGGAAATACAGACCCCTAAATCAAGATGATACTCTTTGACCCTAGGCATGTTCAAGCATCAAAGCTGGGTATAATGTAGTGGGCGGGGGGAATGACAGCAGGGAGATAAAACTTGAAGAATCTGAACGTGAGGAAGAGCTCAGTTAGAGGTTTCTTCCCCTTTCTGGAGAGGAGTAGTAGCCCCCTTTCTCTGCCAAGTTGCCCATACCACACAGTTCCAATAAGGGCAGTAGAGCTGCTCATAAGATGCATAGCCTAGGCCTCCATAGTGGCCCCACATAGTGGTATTTTTAGCTATTGCAGCATATACGTACAGGTTTGTTAGGGTCACTAACCCTGGTATAGTTAATGAGGTCTCCAGTGCTGTGAAAGCTTAGGACTTCCAGCCTCTGCTCTTGAGGGCAGTAGTTAGGGTTGAAGCAGGCATGCTGACTACCATCAGAACACAATGAATAGGTGGTATGGTTGTAAGTGCATGACCCGATGACAGTGCCTGCACAGGAATAGTAAGTATGGAAAAGCAAAGTCCTGGTGACTATACTTCCTACCTGGATAGTATGCATACATAGGTCACAGTTTGAGATCTGGGGGTTCCCAAGCAAGAGACTGATTAAGTTTAATAATAGGAAAATATGGAAAAGACCCATCCCTGAATGGGGAAGAAGATAACACTTCAACCTTCTGCTGTGCTTCCAGAGTTACTAGAGCAGAGTTGTTGCCCCATTGTTTGTGGGCCCCTGTTGTTTTCTAGGAAGTAGGGTCCTGCTGAGGAAGGGTGCAGGTGTTCTGAAGGGTGATCTTGCATGGTGAAGTTGGTTCAGAGATGCACTCTCACTTGATAGAAGCTGGCTTCACTTGGCTGTGGTGGATCCAGGGAACGATCTCCACTACCTTAACTGTGGTGGGGGTAGACAAAATAACAACAAGAGGGCTCCTCCAATGGAGTTTTAATGGTTGGACATTCCATTTCTTTACCCAGATGGCATCCCCTGGCCTGTAAGTGTGTGTGGGAGTTGTCAGGCTAACAGGAAGTCTGTCTCTACCAGACCCAGTCATTAATTTTTGAAGAGTCAACCCAAGGGCCTGTATCTGCTATCTCAAAGTGAGGTCCCCTATTTCTTTGAGTTACCCCTATATGCCCTTGATTAAGGGGGGTTGGTGTCCATAAAGGACTTCAAAAGGTAAAATCCTTGTCCACTTCATAGGACTAGACCTAATCCTCAGTAATGCTATGGGTAGTAATTGATCCCACAGCAGATGGGTCTCCTGACATAGTTTTTCTCAACTGTGATTTTAGAGTTCTATTTATATGTTCCACTTTTCCTGAACTCTGGGGACGGTAGGCTGTATGCAACTTCCAGGTGATCTCTAAGCCCTTAGCCATCAGCTGTACCACTTTGGCCACAAAAGCTAGCCCATTATCCAATCCAATAGACACAGGTATTCCAAACTGAGGGTTGATTTCCTTTAGCAGACATCTGGCCACCTCTTGAGTCTTTTTAGTCTGCATGGGGAAGGCTTCCACCCATCTTGAGAAAGTTCAGATGAACACCAAATAGATATTTGTATCCTCAAGCTCATGGTATTTTAGTGAAGTCCACAATCAAGTTTTTAAGAGGAGTTCCACCAACACTCTGCACCTGGGGAGATGCCCTTGGCCCTTGCTGGGTGTTGTTTTTGGCATATAGGCTACATCTTTCCCATACTGCCTTTCTTATGCTGGAGAGTTTGGGGACAAAAAAGTACTGGGCCAGGGTGGTCTCAAGGACTGTTTGCCCTGAATGAGTTCCTTCGTGGAACTGCTTGACAAATGTAGGAGCCAGTGACTCAGGGATGGCAATGCAGCCATCAGCAAACTTCCACCATCCATCTGGTAGAAAATTTTTCTCCTCATTCTTAAACCAGGCCTGTTCTTGCGGTGTGTACTTTGGGTCCCATTCAGTTAAGGGCCAGGGGAACAAGGCAGTGATCAGGGCAGTTGGGGCTGGCTGCCTCATGAGAGCTGCTTGTTTGGCTTCCCTCTCAGCTTTCCAGTTTACCCGAACAATTGAATCTCCCATTTGGTGTCCTCATCAGTGTGTAACTTCCACCCATTTAGGGGCCCATACAGCATCTAGCAGTTTGAGGATTTCCTGCTTATACTTGATACTTTTTCCTCCCAAGTTAATGAGGCCCCTCTTCTTATATAGGGCCCCATGGATGTGAATGGTTGTAAAGGCATATTTGGAGTCAGTGTAGATGTTTACGTGTACCCCTGCCATGAGCTGGAGTGCCCATATGAGGGTGACAAGTTCAGCCTTTTGTGCAGAAGATCCAACCAGCAGTGAGAGGGCTTCAATGACTGAGTCCAGAGTTACCACCACATACCCAGCAAAGCACATGTGGTCCTGGACAAAGCTGTTGCTATCTGTGAAATATTCAATGTCTGGATGTCCAGTAGGGTGATCTGTTAGATCTGGCTGGCTCGAGAAAACCTCATCCATAACCTCTAAGCAGTTATGCCCTGGGGAGCCTGAATCAACCAGCAATAGGGTGGCCAGGTTTAGAGTCTTAACAACCTCTAGTTGGATGTGTAGGTTTTCACATAGCATACTCTGGTATTTGACCATCTGAGAATTGGTCAGCCAATAATTTCCCTTATATTCCATGAGACTTAGGACAGAGAGGGGAACTCGGACAGTGAGTTCTTGTCCCAGGGCAAACTTGTCTGCCTCAGCCACCAGGGCAGCAGTGACTGTTAGGACACATAAAAAGGTGGCCAGCCTCAGGCAGTGGCTTCAAACTGTTTGGACAACCAAGCCATCGGACAATGCCAGGAGCCTAGTAGCTAAGTCAGGACTCCAACAGCTGCTCCCTTTTGCTCATGGACATACATGAAAAAGGGCTTTATCACATCTGACAGGCCTAGAGCAAGGGCATTTGTGAGTGCTTTCTTGATTCCTCTAAAGGCTTTTTCCTGTTCCTTTCTCCATATTAAGGGTTTTCATTCTTCCCCATTTGTGGCTTTGTAGAGGGGTTTGGCTAAGAGGGAGTAGTTAAAGATCCAGATCCAGCAGAAACCTGTGGCTCCCAAAAGCTCTCTGATTTTCTGGTGGGTCTTGGGGGCTGGAAAGGAACAGACAGCTTGTTTCCTCTCAGGGCCTAGCCTGTGCTATCCCTGCAATAGATGAAAGCTGAGGTATTTGATGGTGTTTGGGCAAATCTGGGCCTTTTTCCAAGAGACTTTGTATCCTGCCTCCCATAAAAGAGAAAGAAGGGAGCAAGTCCCTTCCATACAGTCCTCCTGAGTTGGTCCAGCCAGCAGGAGCTCATCTATGTATATCTATGTACTGGAGGAGTGTGCAGCTGTGCTGGTTGGCTGACAAAGCTTTGAGGTTGAATGCCCAGGCAGTTGCAAAGATAGTGGGGGAGTTTTTGAAACCTTGTGGCAATCGAGTAGGTTAGTTGCCACTTTTCTCCAGTATTGGGGTTTTCCCAGTGGAAGGCAAAGATAGACTGACTCTGTGGTGCTAGGTGGATGCAGAAAAATGTGTCCTTAAGATCTAGGCAAGTAAAAAACTTTGCCTCAGATGGGACAAAGCCTAAAAGCATGTAAGGATCTGGAACTACAGGGTGCAAAGTGACAGTTGCTGAATTTACTGTTGGAGGTCCTGAAATGGCCTAAAATCCCTGGTTTCTGGACTGGTAATAAGGGGCTGTTTCAGGATGACTGCCAAAGTCAGAGAGCCCCTATTTTAGGAGTCTGTCAAAGTGTTTTTGAATTCCTACCTGGGCCTTGCAGGGAATGAAGTACTGCTTTTGGCTGACAGGGGTGGTTCCTGGCTTTAGTTTCACCAATACTGGGAGTATGTTTTGGGCCAGACCTGGGGGTTATCTTCATCCCATACACCTGAAATCTTGAAGGGAATCTCAGGATCTCAGGAGCCCTTCCCTCAGGGGCACACAAGGCTGCCATTCCTCTTCTTGTGTGACCGTGAGGATTAGAGTCTTTGTGCCAGGTCCTCTTAACTTCAATGCTGCTGCCACCTGAATCAAAAGTTATCTGTGCCCTCAGTTTGCATAAGTCGCTGCCTATGAAGCCCACCAGGCAATCAGGGAGGTAAAGGAATTTATGCCTTACTTTATGACTCCCAAGACTGCATTGTCTGGACACTAAGAAGGGGTGGTAGACCTGGTCTCCTGTAGCCCCAATGATAGTTGTATGCTTTTGTGAAGGGGAGCCCACTAGTTGGCTCACAACTTAATGTTCTGTGCCCGTGTCCACCATGAGGTCAGTGGGTGGGCCCCCTACCCTTATTCAGACCATAGGCTCCTGGGGACCCAGTAGAATAGAACCTGGTCTCTCCTAGTCGTCCTCATAGTTCTCCAGGGCTACCTGCCCAATGATGGTTTCCTCCCAGGGGCTGGCCTCCCCATGGGTGGGCTGATACCTACCCTCAACAATTTGGCTTCTGCCTCTGGTCTGGGACATTCATTTTCCCAGTGCCCTTCCTGATAACAGTAGGCACACTGATTTCATCCTAGTTCCTCCCTGGGGTGAGGGAGTCCCAGGGGCACTGGTTGCCATCCACAGTGATTGCCTCTGCCTCTGCGTCTGCCTCTGCCCTGCCTGGAGGAGCCCACCAGGGCCCACTTGACTGTTCAACAAGGGCTGCTGCAAGGAGGTCTATCTTTTTTTTTCATCTTCCTGTCAGCCTCCTGTTTTGCCTCCTGATCTCAATTGACACCAACTTTTGTGGCCACCTCCAGAAGCTGGCTGGCATTCATTCTAGTGAACCCCTCCAGTTTCTGCGATTTTTGCTTTATGTCCCCTGGGCCTGGCTAACAAAAGCAGCATTAATCATCTGCTGGTTTTCAGTGGCTTCTAGATCAAAGGGGTGTACAAATGGAAAGCTGCACACAAACGCTCATCGAACTGCCTGGGACTCTTGTCTGGCCTTTGGAGGACCTCTGATGTTTTTCTCATGGCCTTTTTCCCTCCTTCCTTCATGCCTCCCAATAATGCTTCCTGATCTCATTCAAGGCATTGGTAGTCTTGGTCATCATTAGGGTCCCAGTGGGTGTCCCCTTCATGGAATTGAGTTTGAGTGTATGCTTGGGCATTTAGAGTGCCCTCAGGGCATGATCTTCCAACCACTTTAGAGCTGCCAACGTTATATGGTGTCACTCTTCAGTATTAAATAGAGTCAGAAGGAACTGTTGGTAGTCTGTCTAGGTGGGTTGGTGGACTCTACTAAATCAATCAGAATCTGAGGCTTTTCTGTGAAGGAGGGAGTATGATGTTTCCAGTTTAGGAGATCTGCAATGGTAAAGGGCTGGTAGATGAATGTTCACCTTCCTCCTTGTATTTGACCATCCTGGTCATAATATATAGGTCCTTGGACCTCCCTCAGGGGCATCTGCAGGGCAGTGGGAGTCTGAAGAGAGGAAGGGTACCCACCAGGACTAATTGGATATTCTTGATTGAATGGAGGATGTGGGGTGAGAACTGACAGACTCAGAGTGGGTATGGGGTCCATAGGACTCAGGGGAGCTGAGGCCCCAGAGGCTTTTGGGCCAGATTTTAGAGGTGTAATTGTCCCTCAAGCTTCCCCATCCAATGTTGGGGGTGGGGGTGTGGAACTGGGCACTGGTGGCAGAGGTGGATAAAGTGCCACATAGGGTGGTGGTATTTCCTCAGGTTCCTCGGCCAGTACAGGCTCCTTTGTTTTCTCCTTATTCTTGGAAGTTGCGACCATCTTAGCCATGTGGGTCAGCTGAGGACAGCATCTTGCCAGCAATCAATATAGGGAAACTGATCTGAGTGCCCAGGCTTCCCCACAATTACCCTATAAACTTCATTAACTACAGTTTGTCTAGTGACTCTTCTAGGGGCCCTACACCAAAAGCAGGCCAATCTACTTCACAAAGGGCTTTAAGCTTGGTAGGGGTTCACTTAACTCCATAGTCTTCACTCAATCCCTTTTTAAAGTGTTTACCCATGCACTCCAAGGGGGTGTTTCTTATTCTGATTTTTCCCCTTTTTTTCCCATTACCAGATGTCAAGACAGACATGGAGGGGTAGAGGGTTTGGAGGAGAGGTAAAGGGTCCTCCTCTCCGACACACAGGGAAAACCAATGAGCTGTGCCCCTTATTGGTGACCTGGACATGGTTCACCTGGCCAGGAACTGCATCTACACAGGATCCTCACTTTGTCCCTCTCTGGCTGCTCCCCTTGTGGGGACTTAGGCAATTCTTAGCTGTAGTGTGTCCGTACAATCCCCGGACCAGAGGCCCTGTTAGGGCTCTCCCTAGACCATATGAGTTTGCCACAGACCCACAGATTGGGACTCCACACTTGTTTCATAGCCAGGTCACGTCTCAGACTCTTAAACACATGCACATATATGCTCACACATTTCCACCCCACTCCCTGAACCTGAGAGATGTGGTTTCACCCTTGATTGGAGTACTTGAGTGTCTCTGGGAGGTGATCAGTCTCCCCTTCTGCCTCCTAAAGGCAGGCATATTGTTTGAACCTAGGTTCTTACCAGTCTGAATGGCAGGGCTCCCAGTTCTCTGGGTTCCTTTGTGCAACCAAGATTTGCTTTCTGGTACACTGGGAGAGGCAAATAGTTCTGTTGGATCAACAGGTCTGCTGGTGCCTAGCAGGATGTTCTCCTAATGGGCTGGTGATGCCAAGTCGCACTGACAAGGAGGTGAAAATACTGTCTTCGAATCCCAGACAAGCCACCAGGAATGTTGCAGGATATTCAAGCAGGAAAATGGGACACTGAGGCTTTTCAGGAAGCAATATTTATTAATGTGCTGGCAGCAGCTCTGCAGATTCCAATCCAAAGGCTGAGCCCCGAGAACAAAGGGACTTTGCCTTACATACCCTTGCAAGCAGGTTACAGAATCAAGAAGCAAAGTTTAACCCATATATGATTGTATGCATCTCTATTGGCTATTTCACCCTCAGTGCTATGTGACTTTCCTTACATCCACATTCTTTAAGTTTTATCTCCCTGATATGTCATCCCCCCTCCTCCCTGCTACAATAGTACCTCTTACCTTGCAAGGTACTGCCTTACAGTACCTTCCTTTAAATCTGGATAATTTTTCAGAACTTGGTTCCACAAGTAAAATATTGACTATCTTTTAACATTAGTACAACCAGTTTTAAGTCTGCTACATTTGCAAATTTATTGCTGAAATACATAAAACAACTTGTATTCTAGTTATTTAATAAATTTCAACTTTAAAAGCATTTGTTGAGGTCAGCTGGTGCTCAATGTGTCACAGAAGGACTTGCTAAAGATAACCACAAGTGCAGGACAGAGGCAGGTATTTGCTTTATTCATACAATTAGAGATGCCTTTGTCTGGTATTGAAGCAGGCTTCTAGTTAAGGTATGTTTCTGAGAAATAGATTATAGTAAGCCTGCCTTATTCACAGATTTATTATGCATGATTTTGACTAAGGTGGTCAAAAAAGAGTAAAAAGAAAAATCAGAATTCTTGTTTCAATAACAAAAATACTAAATTTCCACATGCATTACCCTGCTCAGTTGACGTGGAGAAACTCTTACAGTCAGTCCCTCTGTTGTCAAGGGTGTTTAAATCATTGCGAGATCTGCAGAGTGCTTCCCTGCTATTCACTTTGTGAAAGTCTGCCTCCCAAAAAAGCAAACAGTGACCAAAAGCAAGGTTACAGTAAATGTGCATAATTGTAATGATAAAGTGATTATTTAGATTTGTTAAAAGGTGGCATGTTTTTAGCAAAAGTTGGGCTGCATTACAGGAAAAATGAATCAGTATCTGCAGTACAGCACTGAACTCTCTGCATATAAGCATGCATGGATTTTTCCTCCACCATGATCTTCTTGGAACCAGAGACTCACAGATACCCAGGGTTTACTATGAATTGTTTCAAAGAATTAACTTCTCACTTCATTAAGATGTGTCATGTAGGTTTTTTCAAAGACTCATGGTTTCTATCTTACCTGCATCTTCCCATGTTTGATAATTTGCCTGTTATTTGTAAAAATTACATGAATAATATCTTGGGAGAGTATAAAATTTCTGGTTAAAGTCTCTGACCTCAGAGACTTAACTCCTCTTGCTACTGGAATGGAATGTTACTGTAGAGAAGATAAACGCACTCCTGATTCCTGCTCTTGCCTCAATTTCCTTTGTTTTCTTGATGTCCATGGAGTTTTCATGTTTCTTGAAGTTTAATTATTTCATGTAACATATGTAGTCTAACTATTAGTTATTCTTTTTAAATATTTTTTCATGCTCTGCAGAGTTCATTCTTCATTTCAGAGGAAATTTTCCTCTTTCTATCCCTTTGTTGACATTTCTGCTTTAGTGACACACAGAACCTTTATACTGAATATCATTTGTTTATCCTCCATGCCTATCATCTTTTCTCCAAACTTTTTTTTTTTTTTTTTGGTGGTTATGGGGTTTAAACTCAGGGCCATGTGATTGCTAGGAAAGTGATCCTACCACTTGAGGTACACCCCCAGCCCTTTGTTTTAGTTATTACCAGATAGGGTCCTGAGTCTTTGCCCAGGGCCTACCTTGGACTGTGATCCATTTTTACAGGTGTGTGCCACTATACCTACCTTATGATTTAGATGGGGTCTTGTGATTCTCCTGACTTCTGCCTCCCAAGTAGCTGGAGTTACAGATGTGAGCCACCATGACTGGCTAGTGCTTTTCTTTCTTTCTTTCTTCTCTTTTCTTTCTTTCTCTCTCTCTTTCAAATTAGCATATTGTACAAAGGGGTTTCATTATATTTCCGTACATGCATATAATGTACTTTGATGAAATTCACATTCCCTATGATTCTTTCTTATTTTCTCTTGCCCTTTTAAATAATTTTAATGGATTTTATTATTATTATTCTACATTCATTTGTGTGTCTGAAGTACTTTGATTTTATTGACCCTTCTTCAACCTCTCCTTTTACCCTCCCCCTTCCTGTTAGTTGCCAACTCTTATAGATCCCCCTTCTTTTATGCCTAGTTTCCACTTATGGCTTATTTCACATAACATGATGATCTTCATCCATTTTCTTGCAAATGACATTATTTCATTCTTCCATATGGCTGAAAAATACCCAACTGTGTATATATACCACATTTTCTTATGCATTCCTCAGTTGATACACACCTAGACTGATTCCATAGTTTGGCTATTCTGATAACCAAACTATGCAAAACATGGATGTGCTATAAACAGGTATCTCTAGGGACAGCTGTACTGGTTTTGTTGTTGTTGCTGTTTTGTTTTGTACTGAGGATTTTTAATTCTGGGCCTCATGCTTGCTAGGCAGATGCTCTATCACTTGAGCCATATTTCTAGCCCTTTTTGCTTTAGTTATTTTTCAGATCAGGACTCATGTCTTTGCCCAGGCCAGCTGCAGACCTCAATCCTCCTATTTATGCTTTCTGTGTAGCTTGGATTGCTCACATGCACCACCACATCAAGCTTGTTTGTTAAGCCAGGCACCAGTGGATCTCGCCTGTAATCCTAGCTACTCAGGAAGCAGAGATCAGGAGGATCACAGTTCAAAGCCAGCCTGGGCAAATAGTTTATAAGATCCTATCACAAAAAAAAAAAAAAAAAGGGTTGGTGGAGTAGCTCAAGGTGAAAACCCTGAGTTCAAGCCCCAGTACTGAAAAAAAAAAAAAAAACAATGCTTGTTTGTTGAGATGGGTTCTCACAAACTTTTTTGCCTAGACTGGCCCCCAATCAAGATCCTCCCAATCTATACCTCCTAAGTAGTTGGGATTACAGATATAAACCACCATTCCCAGCCTCTCTAATCATGTGGTTTTTTGTTTCTGTTTTTGTTTTTTAGGGATTTTTTGATGGTACTGAGTTTTGAACTCAAGGCTTCACACTTCCTAGGCAGTTGCTCTATTGCTTGAATCATACTTGAATCCTTTTTGCTTCAGTTATTTTTCAAATAACTGAAAACTGGTCATTTTTTTTGCCCAGGTGGGCCTCAGACTGCAGCCCTCCTACCTGCAGTCTCCTGAACAGCTGGGATCACAGGCACATACCACCATGTCTGGCTTTTTGATTGAGATGGGGTCTTACTAACTTTTTTCCTGTTCTGGTTTCCAACTGTGTTTCTCCAATCTCTGCCTCCCAAGTAGCTGGAATTACACACCTGAGCCACCACATCTGGCCTCTCTCTAATTGTTTTAATCCCTGTGCACATTGTGGTTATCTAAATTTTTCCATTGTACCAGAATTTAGATTTCCAATAGTCTATATTTTTGGTTTTTCTTTTTCTACTTTATTCATTATGCCATAGCATTATGGTTAAAAAACTGTTTATTTAGCTTAGCAAACTTCCTTGTACTATTAATCTATTGTGATATGTCATGTTTATTTTTTAATTCATATTTTGCAAGTTTCTAAAAATAAACTTAAGGCACTAACATGAAGTTATCTGCTGCAGATTGAGTTCATCATTTTGTCTTTTGCTTGCCGTGGTCCTCATCTATATTTCAGTCTATCTACAGATTGATTGATAGGTCACATTTCTACATCTTGGTCATTCTTAACAGAAGAACTGGAGTATGGTAAAATCTGTCTGAGAGTTTTCTTCCCCATCTCTTTGTAGGATGCATTGGGTCTAATTTAGAAAACTGGGTATCAATTTCTTCCCATTTTCTGTGTATTGAGGCTTAGGAAGGACAGGAAGTGTAGGCTTAAGTGAAGCCACATCTTTGTTTTCATTCTGAAATACGATTAAAGTATTTCAGAGAATAAAAGTAGTTCCCCTGCACACAAGCCAGGGGTACATTCTACTCCTCTAAATTTCCCCTTGGCATCCTCATTTCATGGATGCAATCAAAGGTGTTTTCTGTTGACCTTCCAAGCATACCCTATCCACCTTTCTCCCTGTGAAAGACTTTGGTGAAGAATGTCATAGCTTTCTGAACTTACAATATTTGCAAAGAATTTTTCCTGAAGGATAGGATCAGGCTATAACTCTTGCCACACTGGAATGCACTGACTCATTCAACATGTCTATTTTTTATTGTCAATTGTGTGTCATGCACCTCTTTCAGCTTATAGGAGTAAACAAAATACATAAAGTGCGGAGCCCATGAATACTACCTTCTAGTAGGAACAAGACAATTACAAATGAGTAACAAAACCTACTTAAGTCACGTGGTGTAAGTGTTCTGAGTTGAGAGGCCAACATGACTGGTAAGGAGGTAGGGGAATATTGGTGGGCATTGAGGTTATCAGAGGCAGTGGAAGCCAGGACAGAGAGAGCCCAGAAAGACACTTGGAGGAATATGAGAAGCCATTTGCTGTTTAGGATAGAGGTGTGACATAATATTTTAAATGAAGATTTTTTTTTCTTTTAACTCTCTCTTGGATCATTGCTTTCCAATTTTTATGGGAAGAAGTTGTATTATTTTCTTGCTGAGTTGCTGATAGGAATTTTTAACTTTTGCTGCTAAGTTAGGTGTTGGGAAAAAGAAAGGCTGTGTGCCCATTTTCTCCCTGCCATCTCTGCCCCTGACATCCAGGTAGAGAGTAAGCGTTGGTTCCACTGTATACCCATGTTAGTGTCTTGCAAGAAGGACCTCACTCACACTGACCCTCTGGGTCATAGTCACAAAGATCTGCACCCTGCTGCTCTCCAGCACACCACACTGAGTAGCTCACCCCGCCACTCTGTGCACCTACATGGTAGTGTTTTATAGACCTTTTTCTTTTTAAATAAATACATGCTTCATACCTGTGTTGTTCTTTGTTTAGCTTTCATCTTTCACAGTTTAAAGTGTTTGTAAGAAATAGTTTCAATTTTTAAAGTCTTACAATCTTTAATCAAAAAATTTTAAAAGCATAATTGTACCCCCATTTTTTTCTTTTTATCTTATGAAAACAAAGTGATGCTAAATCTACACAATAAGGTTGCATTGGCATCAAATAAGGGCTATTAAACCATTCAAATAGTCAATGAATTATCTCAAATATTAAACAAACTCATAAAATTTCTACAATTTCTGAGAAAAAAAAGATGATCTCTGATTAAAAAAAAATTCACTGTATCCTGCTCTCTTTACTGGAGAACTTCAAATTTATTTGTTGTGATTAAAGGAATTCCAACTTCTTCTCATGGCAAGGTTTGGTCTTCGGGCCTGATGCTTACTTCTTTTGGAGTCATGGAAATAATTATTTGAGCACAGTAGAATCAGCTGAATTAGATTTTACTAAAGTCTGGTTCATTGTTGCTTTAATTATCATAAAAAATGTAAAGAATGTGTGATTTTATGGATTACCTGTAGAGTAAGAGTCAAAAACCAATTAAGGATTAAGTGAGAAAAAGTGACCCTTAAACTTTCAATTATTTATAATACAACTCTTGGCTGTAGTTTAAAAAAAAAAAATGTTAAAAGAAAAAATCATGAAAAACCCTAAAGCCTTTATTTTCATGTAAGATATTATATGCATCATATCAAAAAACTTCTCATGTCATACACTGTCTATTGTTATTGTGGTTATTTTGTCAACATATTTTTATTAAATATGTTCTGTGTTTTGGTGAAGAAATCCTGGCAACTACACAAAGGCTGTGCCAATTATCACTTCCACCAACTATTTCTGAGAGCTTTTCAAAACCCACAATCACTATTCTCTGGTTTGGCAAAAGTCAGGGGGACATTCTTAAATAATCTATTATTTGCCTAACAATGTCTCTGAACACATTTTATTCAGTGTTTTCAGTGTATAGATTTCAAAGAAAGTTGCCATTATTAATGAAAACATTTTTGCGATGAGCTAAAATTAAAATGAATCATACTGTGAAAGACCCATTTGACGGATTTCAAACAAATCCACTCAGGAACTTTGCATAAGATTAGAAAACAATAAGACAGCACTAAAAAATATTAGGCTAAGCAAAATGAAAAAGGGAAGGATAGCCAATATTTCTGTCTCTACCTTATCTCTATCAATTTTAAATAAAACACCAGAAAAAAGGTATCATAATATGGGAAATCATCAAGTTAATGTTACGTGAAATTTCTACCGGGAACTATTGTGAGCACTTCCATGAGAAGTTTTCTGAAAGGCTTCCAAGGGCACATATTTCTCTCTCTGTCTGCAAATTCCCCACTAAAGTATAAAGTAAGCAGGCATAATGAAGTTATGAATCTATTCTACTAACTATAGATACGCAAATATATGCTAAGCTCACTAAATTAAAAACAAGAAATGTTTAATAAAATAATTCAAAATACTAACGTGGTCCCTATTAGTTTCTGAACCAGCATTACCACACAAATAGGCCTACAGAAGCTTGACTACATCATTTCTTAAAGTGCCTGAGTAATAAATCTTATGCCCATTTAAGAAACAAAGCAAATCATGAAAGAAGCAGATCTTCTAACATCAGTAGTATTTACTGCAAATTAATGAAAATTAAACTTCAGTGCCCCTCACTTGCATAGGGCCTTCCCTAGACAATGAATATTGTCAGTGAAAAGAGTATTGAATATTAGTCACTGCACCAGAAAACTTGAAACATCCTGAAATCTTACAGCTCATATGAAAGACTCTTAATAGTGATTTTCCCAAATTTTATGATTCCAGAAGTTTATATAGCAGTTCCAATAGGAAGGTGGAAAAACTTCTAAATTAAAGACAAAACTTTAATTAAGCATGTCAGAGCAAAAATTGAACTATCTTCCTACTATATCTACTGAAAAGGACATTTCTACATTGTAAATCACTGGCATACCATGAAATAAAAGAATATGCAGGTAAAAATCAGAAGGAAAAGAGCATTTCAGAGGTATTTCAAGTAGTTAATTAATAAAAAACGTTTTTAATTTTTTTGTGAGGTTTATGGTATATGTAAGCTTTTTAAAATTTATAAGAAGTTCTGATTTCTTTTTACCCTCTAAATAAATATGCACATTCATTCCTAATTTTGTATTTATCACTTTGGATTCTTAACACTATCTTCAAAGTGTATGAGCCTGAAGGTGAGTGTTTCCCTGGTAGTGACATACCTTCATTGCTGAAAGAAGGGAGTATAGAATCCCTTAAGGATAACATTCATTTGCACCCCTTACCTCAGAGGAAATGACCATCAACTTCAGGAACAAAGAGACTGGAGAAGTTAAATCAACTAGTGTCTCCACTTCCTTTTACCTCTTCCAACTATGAAGAAGGGTTTCCTATCACCTCCGTCAGAAGAGAAAGGCTTTCAGAGAATCACAGCAAGACCTTTGCAGGTATTCTACAATCAATAATGTCTGAGGCTTCCTTGGAGGTTTCTAATGACAATGGCTGTCACTTTCTGTAAATAAAGGGAAATCAGAGCATTGGGTGCAAGCTGTACTTTCCAAGGAGGAGGCAAAGATATTGAGTTTCCCCTAAGCCTAGTTAGGAAGTTTTTAAAGCTCCACTCAAGGGAACTGCCTAGAGAGACAAAGAGATCCCAAAAGACAGGCTATACAAGGTTGAGAAAATTCTCCCTTGTACAATTCATAAGTTTAGGTTTTTTGCAACCCACAGAGCCAGAAAAGTAAAAAGGAAAAGCTTTAAAACATTTTAACTTTCATTTTATCATAATACTACAAATTTTACTTTTATTCATTGTCACTAAAACTTTTATGGTTAAAAAAAAGTCCTTACCTACAAAGATACTAGATAATAGATGCTACTTGTCAATAAAGAAATCATTGGGTCAATATTCATAAATTAGCAAGCATTTATTAAATATACTACATTTCGAGGACTGTATTAGACACAAAATTCACCAGGCATCATGGGGTTTCAGAAGGTAGATATTGTGACATTGTATATGGGCTAACTAGAGTCTAACAAATTATCAAATATATCTACTTCCAATACTATGATAGTTGATTATTACTTGAATGATGGCAGATAACTTCTGTGAAGTTTGTCAAATTCATAGTAAAATTCTAAAATATTAATAAATGTACAACAGGGAGTACGCAATATTGTCACTATTTTAAAGAAAGGAATTGAGGGTCAAAAAATTTAAGTGCCTAAGGTAATATAGCAAATAAATGTCAGAATCACAATTTAATTCCAGTTCTGGTAGGCCTGCATATTTCATCTTTCTACTATATACCTTCATCCCACACATTTGGCAATTTAGAAAGGCTTGCATGAAAATATGAGAGTCCGATCCTCCTCCCCACTTTATTTTGTAAGTTTTGGAATTAAAATAGTAAGTCTCAAGACCCGTTAAATGTACTGATTCAGTACATTGCAGCACTCACAGAGTACAAATCAAACACTACTGCAAAACAATCCCATAAATGTATTTCAATTTATTTTTACAATATTCTGATGTACTCTTTTCCAGTCTTCTATTATTTCTTGAAAATCTTCCAGAAATAGTTCATTCTTTCTTTTTTCTTTCCATATTAACTTCTTTTATACTTTCTGAATTTATACATTTGTACTTTTACTTCTACTTTTTTCTTTATATCTTTCTGAAGTATTATTTGAAAGAGGTCAAAATTACTGAACAATTTAGATATTCAAGCTTTAATGTGAACTAGTTTAAGTGGATTGTTGCCATCCTAGTATCTAATTAAAATGTCAGTAAAAAGCATTGTGGATGGAGTTGATAGAATGAACAAGGGTGAAGTGATAACAAAAAAGATAATTTGAGAGTATGAATGCTATGAAAGAGACCTGACCTAGGTGTCTCATTAGCTGTAGGAAGCTGGGAGACACCAAGTATTCAGAAATAGCAAAGATGTGAAGAAATGGCAGTGGAAGTAGACTGCATTCTTAAAACGATGTTAACAATCCTGCTACCAATAATGATTGGCATGCATGTGGTGCTTAACTAAGTGCAAAGCACTGGTAAACACCAGGTTACATATATCATTGCACTTAACCCAATCACAGAAACCGTACAATAGGGATAACATTTTTATTCCTATTTTAGATAAAGAAATAGAGGAGAAATGTTGAGCAACTTGCCCGGTTTCTACATTAGTAACTAAAGAGAGCCACCTGGAGTAAGCAGTAGTATTTCTAGGAACAGATTTCATGTGCAGTAAGGAAATTTGCCAAGTTAATTCCGTGAAATATGGAGTTTCTCCAATGCTTAGAAACATAAATAGAAACCTGTAGTTGCATTTTCATGTCTTAATTGTTATTTTCTTCTAAGCCCCCCTAAAAGAGCTCAGAATACAAAGAAGCAAAGGATCTGATAGGAAAAATCTGAAAATTGAAACCATAGGATTATTCCTCAAATTTTTCCCCATTGCTTTGCATTTTTTTTATTATTATTATCATTTTTACATTTACTTATGTGTGTATACATTGTTTGGGCCACCTATACTCTCCTTACCCCCCATTTCTGGGAAGAACCTGCTCTGCCCTCGTTTTCCAATTTTGTTGAAGAGAAAACTTGAGATAATAAGAAAGACACAGCATTTTTGCTAGTTTGAGATAAATACAGCTATACAGAGAGATTCCTAGCATTGATTCCATGCACATGTGTATTACAACACACACTGGTTCATCTCTACAAGACATCTTCACTACTTACTGGTCCCCTTCCCATAGTGGCCTCTGCCAGTTTAAGATTACATAGTTGCTCCTCTACAGTGAGCACATCAACCACATTCAAGTTTTAGTTTCCTTCCCTTTCCCTATTCCTCCATGCACATTCCCCCCTTAGTGTGTGACCCATATCCAATAATATTACTGCATTTGTTTTAGTTCTATAAATTCTCCTTTTCCATACCCACGTTTCCATCCTATTTCCATCCTCCAGTTTTGCTTCTTTCTGAAGATTGAAATTCTCAATCATGGCCTTCACTGAGGTTCTTCTAGTTTCCTTACTATTTCAGTCTTCATGTGTGTTATGGTTTGGGTGTGGTTTGAATGTCCCCAAGGTCCATTGTGATTAGAGACTTAGAGACTTAGTTCTCAGAGTGGTGACAGTAAGAAATGATGGGAGGGTCTTGATGTGGGACAAATGGCAGTTCCTTAAGTCACTGGGGCTATGCTCATGGAAGGCAGTTCTCATAGGACTATTGAATTCTGCGCCCTTAGTAACCAGTCCAGCATCTGGCTTTTTGTGGTTGCTCGATAAGTACTTGTTGAATGATTCAGACTTCAAGCAGACCACCCTGGGTTACCAGGTGTTGAATTAGTAGAAGTAGACCAGATCAAAAGCAGAGGTGATTGAACAATCAAAGCGGGCAGTAAGAGAAAGTGTGAGAAGGATAAAAAAAATCTGCTGTAAACATGACTTTCATATTTCTAAGTCCATTAATCACAAAACCAAACAGGGATTAGGTAAACTACTATATTTGGGGCTAACAGTAAACAACTAATGGGACAAACTTGTTTACCTCAATACTACCAGCAACAGATCCAAACTGAAAGCACTTTGTTGTGCTTTAAAACTTTCGAAGGTCTGGAATGATCACAGATAGTACACAGTGTACTCTTCTCAATGTAAGCAATTGAATCGTACCCTCACCCTTTGTTACACCCATAGCTAGGCATTTAAGAAGCTTCCTTTGATTTGTGGGTGATGAATGAATGGGCAGACATGGACTTTTCTCTGACACTCTTGGCAAATTACAAAATAATAATATACAGAGCCATTTGATGTTTTTCATCAAATTCCCCAAATTCATTAAAATCCATTGTGTAGAAGGCTTTCTTTCCAATCCACAGTGATGTCAAAAGACAAAATTATAAAAAATTTAGTTATAGATTTATTTGACTGTTCTTCAATATTAATTAATCAGGGCAGCCTGCATTCTACAATGTAGAATGACAGCCCCACTAGACAACAGCTGAATGGTAGGATTTGTAAGGTAGGAAAATGAAAACTGAACAGTAAGAAAAAAACTCATTATCAGGTTACTTTACATTTCTTTTTTAATAAAGGTTAAATTAGAAGCAATTTCTTTATTATGCTGACTCAGGTACATTGAACATTCCTGTTTTCTTGGGAAATTGTTCTGTTTTGAGATCTAGTAGTTTTCTTAAAGTTTTAGTCTGATTATGTGGCATTTAACGTGAGTGATTTGTTTTGGTCTGCTCTGGTCTGTTGGGACCTAGTACAGAAGCTTAGCCCAGCACGATGGACTCCCATAATTTTTGTTTAACAGTAGCTATGAAACAAACAGCTCCCTGTGATGGGTGGGAAAGTCAAGACAAGGAAAAGTAAGATTTCCTTCTCAGAATCTAATTAGGTAACTAATCTCACTGGAAGGACATAAAAAGGAGGTTGGAAGCAAGGGGAATAATGGCTAAGTCTTAGTTTCAGTCCCCATACATTTTCCTTCGAAATTACTTTAAGTGTATCTACTAATCTTCTTAACATTATTTTAAGAACTACTATTTCTCCCCATCTCCTTACTAACAAGAAAAAATTGCCCTTCACAAAAATATGAGAAATGAGTGCACATTTTTAAAAGTCTGATATTCAGGTATAAACTTAAACATAAAATTTAATTTTTAAAGTAAAGATAACTGTTTCTCTGAACATCCCTTTGGAGGTTTTGATTAATGACTTACTATGAAGGCTATAGCTTTTGAAATAATTTGTGATCTTCTATCACACAGAGTCAGGTGAGATTTCAGTTTATCAGAGCACTAAACTTCTTTCTGACAGTGAATGCGACTTCTTGGGTACCTCACACTTTTCCTTTTTAAAAAATCTGCTTTTTCTAAATTGTATATTTAGGTTCTATGGTCTCTTATCTTAGCTAACACAGTTTGGCTCTAACACAATTATTGCAGCTGAACCAAAGTCTGCCCCTGCCTGGCAAGAGCCCATGGAATTTTGAATTCACACTTTAAGAAAAATTCATTTTCCCCTGATAATAATTGTGATGTCAAACTCAAAACATTCCCAGGCTCCAGGGTGGGATGTTTTCTTTTTCTCTACATTCCCTCTTTCTATGCCTGTATTATAAACTGGGATTAAAACTACAAATGCTGCTAAATTTCTCAATATATGTGACATTGACATGGAGTATCTGCTGACATATGTGGGTGTTTTAAAAATAATAATATAGCAATCCACACTGAAGCTCTACCTGTTAATCAATAAGCGTGATAGGGGATTCAGACCAAAAAAGGTTTATATTTTACTCTGGCTTCTGCATTTATAATGTAATTGGGATGATATGTGAATAGGAACTGGTAACACATAATGTAGGGTAAGTCAAGATAAGTGCCAAGTCAATATCATGACCAGTAAATGCTAACAAAATGAATAGTGGTTACAAAAAAAAAGTCCCTAAAGGAAGAAAGTATAGGAATTAGGGTTTGACTTGGGTCAAGAAGGATGGGCAGAAGGCTAGGGCTAGTAAAGACAAGAGCACATTTTCAGGTACAAGCACACTGGTAGGAAATGTGCTGAAAAGTTAGGAGCATTCATTTGAAAGTTTGATACTGGGGTCACTGCAGGGAAGGCCAACTGAGAATTACAAAGTAAGTTTTAGGGAGCTGTAACACCACTGAAAAATTTTGAGTTAAGTGACATGGTTAATACATTAAACTCTAGGAAGAACGAGGAGCTTCTGTGAGATCTTTAGCTAGTGCACATACTCTATGAAAGACTCCCTGAAAGCAGAGACTGTCATTCAGGCTTCTTATGATATCCCATAGCATACAATACATATTTAATAATAAATACATTGAGTGACTGAGGGTGAGATGGAAATGCCTGCAAGAAGTAAGACTAATCAAGAAGTCATGTGATGTACTTGGATCAGAATAAGTAAGCTTCTGTTCTAGAACAATGGCTCTCAGCTGATGGTGATTTAGCTTTCCAGAAGTCATTTGCTAATGTTTGCAGACATTTTTAGTTTTCACAACTCTGGATGTCGCTGATATCTGCTAGGTAAAAGCTGGGGATGCTGCTAAGTGTCCTACAATGCACAGAACAGTCCTCTAGGACAAAGAGCTGTGCAGCCCCAAACACTGATAATGCCATGTTTGAGATGACCATATCTAGAAGGCATGCAGTCAAATAAAAAATAAATGGAGATAAGAGAAAAGGCAGACATACAAACTTGGTGACTGCTTTCATCAGAGAAGCAAAAGAGAAAAAATGTTAAGGATTGTGTGGGAATTATCTCCTGATCATTGGAGAATATTTATACTAAGGAAAACAAGACTCCAGCTAAGCCTGAGCTGAATCATTCAAGTCTAGTTGATGAGTTTGGATTGAGAGTGGCTGAATCTATGAGAAAGGTAAAATTTACGAAAGGAATTGTTGCATTTGGAATCTGAGGATGCTGCACCAGAAGTTAGGGAAAAAGTTAAGACTGATGCTCTAGATATTGTGACTAACAAAGCTGATATGATATGTGAGTATGGTAGTTGGGGGAGATAAGACATTAAACAGATAATCTCTAGTATAGCTGTGTAATTAGAAATTATAAAATCAATGAACACATAGCAGGTGTAATCAGGACACATTTGTAGAATAGGCAATATCTCTCTTAGTAAATTATATTTACTCTGAAAAAGAAGTACAAATTTGCCAAATAAATAATAGGGGAGAGGAGGTTCTAAACAATTGAAATGGTATGGGTAAAATAGGGTCTTTGAAATAGACAAAAACAAATGAGTCAAACTACTGTAACAAATAATAAAGAAAAAAATCATTGTTTTAACATAATGAAAGTTTATTCTTACTGTGGTTATCCAGGGACCTTCCATCTTTTTGCTCTCTTCTTTTTTTCAGGGCCTTGCGCTTGCCAAGCAAGCACTCTACTACTTGAGCCATGCCCCAGTCCTTTCATTTTTCAGATAGGGCCTAATATTTTTGCTTGGTCTAGTCTCAGACTGGGATACTCCTATGACTGCCTCCTGAATAACTGGGAATACAGTCAATACAGTCATGAACCATCAAGCCCAGCATCATTGCTCTATTCTTCCATTAAGCCACAGATCTTCTACATCTAATTGGCACATGGGAAAAGAAATGCATATGGGATTATGAGAATAATTTATATGGTTTGCCCTGGCAGCTACATACTTACCTATATCTCACATTTAATTGGCTAGAATTCATTTACATAGCAAAGGAGGATGGTAAAGATAGCTTAGCTGTATACATAGAAGTAGGTTTTGGTCAGTAACAATATATGACTTCCATAGGACTATTCTAAAAACAAAAGTTTTCCATGGAGAGCTATTTCCCCATCAACAAAGTTGAATTTTATTTATATAAAGGGAAAGATTGTAGTCATGCTCGACATAGAATGAACCTATGATGATTTAAGTAAACCAATCAATTGTCTTCTAGATTACCCAGATTCTGTGTACAACAAGGCCTTTGAATGTGGAGAAAATAGCTTCTTGGCAGCAAAAAAACCCAAACTCAAATTATTTACTTCACAAGTGTTCAAATATACAATTTACTATTCAACATTAAAATAGGTCATGCTACCATACACCTCAATGTTTACCCAACATGTCTACATGGGTGCTTGATTAATATTTCAATTTAACCTGTCTTGATTCTCCCCAAGCTACCCAACCCTAATCCTCCTTATGGTTACCCTCTTTCCTTTCCTGATAGATTGCAACTCTATTCATCTTGCTCAGACTACATTTCTTGAAGCTCTCCATGACCTCTTTTATTCCACATCTCTCTTGTTTTACACATCCAATTTGTTAGAGAACCCTGTTAAATTTACCAACTTAATTGGTTCAAAATATATTACTACCACCTAATTCTTGCAAGTCCTCTGATACCTGAATTATTTGCAAAAGCTTTTTAATTAATCTCCTTGATTCTACCCTTACTCCTTATAGTCTTATTTTTCCAATACAATGCAGAACAATCCTTCAAAGACATAAATCAGATCATATTACTCTTCCATACAAAATCCCCTAAGCATTTCCCATGTCATTGAGATTCACTACTGGTTGTCTGATTGGAAGGCCTGAAACAATCTTGGCCTTGACTATCACTCTGAACTTAATCTTACTTCTCTCCCTATATTTCTTCAGATCTAGCAAAATTGACCACTTATTTCCTAAAACACCCCTTTGATTTATTCCCAGATAATAAATTCCGCATTTCTTGTAGGTATCTGCGCTAAGGTTACCTTCTCAAAGAGACTGTCTCAGATCACTCTATTTAAAATAGCAGCCATTCCCATTGCTCCTGTCATGTATTTTCTACCTCATTTTCCTTCATATTGAAATCTGTCACAATACTTATCATCTGTCTCTTCCCACCAGCATGGAAGCTCCCTGAAAGTATGAACTCTGTTTTGTCTGATACTGTCTCTCTAGCATGTAGCATAGTATGTAACACAAGTAGGCACTCAACAACACTTATCAAGTAAATGAGTGACATCTCCAAATTATTAAATGATTTTAGAAGAAATATATTTTTTACAATAGTTAATTCTCAGCTCTTCTATTGACCCAGAAGTCAATGTAGGATATTTGAGACTGTCAAAGGTAATACAAATTGAAAAACAAAGGGAAAGAAATAAGTTGATTGTATCAGAAAAGACAGCTAAGTTCAATTTTAAGACAATTATTCTAAAATTTTTTTATTGATTTTTATTAGCAACCTAGAAGTTGACCTTAGAGCCTCACACTGGCTAGGCAGATGCTCTACCACTTGAGCCATGCCTCAAGTCAAATTTTGTTAAAAGATATTTAAGACATGAATGACATTACAGTATCACCTGCAAAAACAGCCAAATAGAACAAATGTTGGCAAGGATGTGGAGAAAAAGGAACCCTCATACACTGCTGGTGGGAATGTAGGCTAGTACAACCACTATGGAAAACAGTATGGAGGCTTCTTAAAAAACTAAACATAGATCTGCCATATGATCCAGGAATACCACACCTAGGGATATACCCAAAGGAATATCCCTCAGGATATTCAGAGGCACCTGCACACCCATGTGTGTTGCAGCACTATTTACAATAGCCAAGTTATGGAAACAGCCAAGATGCCCCACTGCTGATGAATGGATCAAGAAAATGTGGTATTTGTACACAATGGAATTTTATTCAGCCACAAAGAATAAAATTTTGTCATTTGCAGGTAAATTGATGGAACTGGAGAACATTATCTTAAGTGAAGTTAGCCAGGTCCCCACGGCCAAAAGTCATGTTTTCTCTCATATACGGAATATAGACCTAATGCAAAGACAGCAATATTATCTATTAAAAAAAAAAACAGGTCACCCTGAGGGAGGTCACATACAAGAAGGGGAGGGTGATGGAAGTTAAGAAGGTGGATATGGTTAATGTACTTCCTAAACAAGAATGAATACAGAATTTTTTTAAATTTTGCTGTTGTGCTGGGTAGGGGAACATTGTGTCATTTCCAAAGATTCTTAAAATACATCAAACTTGAATTTTCTCCCTCCACCATTCTCCTTTATCCTCTCCAACCCTCATTCCTGGAATACTTTCAAAAGAATCTTTTTTTCCATTTACATTCATGGTACACAGTATTTGCACTATATTCATCCTCTTACACCTTTTCCCCACCTCCTCCCCCCTCCCACTATTATCAAAACTCCCTAAGCAAGACCTGTTCTGTCCTCCTGTTCTCTGATTTTGCAACAGAAAGAAAAAAGAAATGATATTTTTGGTTTGTTTGCACAGGGAATTTCCTCATGGCACTTCCATGTATATATGTATCACAACCCACTTTGCTTCATCTCCTCTATTTTTCTTCTTTCTACTTTTGTCCCTTTCTTATGGTTGTTTCAACCAGTTTAAAAATTCTATATTCATTCTTGTATAGAGACATCAATCATATTTATCTTAACTTCCTTGTTTTACCCTCCCCCTCTCGTATGTGACCTCCCCTTAGCATGACCTATTTTTCCTAATATTGCTGCATTTGTACTAGGTCTATATTCCACATACAAGAGAAAACATGTGGCTTTTGGCCTTCTGAACCTGGCTAACTTCACTTAAGATAATCCATTCACCTGCAAACAACAAAATTCATTCTTCTTTGTGGCTGAATAAAATTCTATTGTATATAAGTACCACATTTTCTTAATCCATTCATCAGTAGTAGTGTAGCTTGGCTGTTTCCATAGCTTGGCTATTGTGAATAATGCTGCAACAAACATGGGTGTACAGGTGCCTTTGTTATAACCTGACTTACATTTCTTGAGTATATCCCTAAGCATGGTATTTCTGGATCATATGGCAGATCTCTGTTTAGATTTTTAAGAAGCCTCCACACTGTTTTCCATAGTGGTTGTACTAGCTTACATTCCCACCAACAGTGTATGAGGGTTCCTTTTTCTCCACATCCTCGTCAACATTTGTTGTTCTTTGTGTTCTTGATGGTAGCCATTCTAACAGGAGTGAGGTAGAATCTTAATGTGGTTTTGATGTGCATTTCCTTTATGGCCAAGGATTTTGGGCATTTCTTCATGTGTTTTTAGCCATTTGGACTTCCTCCTTTGAGAAAGCTCTGTTTAGTTCTTTTGCCCATTTCTTCACTGGGTCATTGAATTTTGGGGACTTTAGTTTTTTGAGTTCCCTATATATTTTGTCAGATGTACAGCTAGCAAAGACTTTCTCATTTCTGTGGGCAGCCTCTTCAATTTAGAGACCATTTCTTTTGTTATGCAGAAGCTATTTAATTTCATGTAGTCCCATTTGTCATTCCTTTCTCTTAGTTGCTGAGCCATTTGAGTTCTACTTAGGAAGTCATTGCCTATGCCTATTAATTCCATTGTATTCCCTACTCTTTCCTGCACTACCTTCAAAGTTTCAGGTCTTATATTAAGGTCCTTAATACACTTTGAGTTGATACTAGTACAGGGTGTCAGACATGGATCTAGTTTCAGTTTTCTTCATGCAGATACCCAGTTTTCCCAGCATTTGTTAAAGAGGCTGTCTTTTCTCCATCATATGTTTTTGGTGTCTTTGTCAAAAATCAGGTGGGAGTAGTTGCGTGGATTAATATCTGGGTCTTCTATTCTGTTCCACTGGTCTTCATGTTTGTTTTTGTGCCAATACCATGCTATTTTTATTGATATGAATGTAGAATTATTAAACCAGTTGAAACCACCATAAGAAAGGGATTAAGGTAAAAGGAAGAAAAGTAGAGGAGATGAAATAAATCAGCATATAATATATATAATCATGGAAGTGCCACAAGGAAACTCCCTGTGCTGCTATCTTAAACAACCAAAAATGTCACTTCTTTCTTCTTCTCTTCTTATACAAAATCAGAGAACAGGAGGGCTGAACAGGTCCTGCCTGGGGGTCTTGGTACCAGTGGGGGAGTGGGGAGGAGATGGGTAAATGGTGCAGGAGACTGACTTTGGTGAAAATACTGTGTCACATGTATGTAAATGGAAAAATGATATCTGCTGAAACAATTAGAAAAATGGGGGGCCAGGAGATGAAGGAGAATGGTAGAGGGGGTGAATTCAACTATGATATATTTGCTATATTATAAGAATGGTTCCTCATAAATTTCTAAGTAAGTCAAGATTAATATGTGATTATGCATATATAATTATAATATATGATATAATGCATATTAGATGCTGAAATTGTGGTTATGATGTGTCGTGATAGGGAGAGGAAACAAGAGGTGTCTGGGGTTCAGTCAATGCTCATTTTCTCATTTTGGATTCTATTTCATGTGTTTTCATTTTACAAACTCTCATTGATTTGTTCCTTTATTATATATGCCCTTTCCTTTATGAATGTTTTTTCAATAAAATTTTCAAAAGTCGATAAAGCTGCATTCTCAATCAAATACAAGCAATCTAATGACCCAACTAATCTTTTGTCTTATTTTTTTTTTCTGCAAATTTCTTTCCAGTAACTTTTGGGCTTACCTTTTTTCCACATACAGTGTCTGGATACTTTCTTACAAACATTAATTAAACTCATCTCCTTTTATAGGTATTGGCTTCCCTAATTAAAACAAAGCAATTCCTTCCAAGGTTTGAGCAGAAGAGAGTTCTCAAAATCCCTCCAGTTATATAAGCAGCCTCTGACTCCTTTGCTAGTTCCCCTCCTTTTCGAAGTTTAGTATATGGGCTGATGCTGACACTACTAACTCCCAACTGTTTACCGTCTGGCTATAGCACTTCTATGTAGAAATCTAAGACAAGCTGATAATTTCAAAACAAATTCTACTAAGTAAGAAAAAGAAATACAAACAGAAATTTTAAAAAATTAAACTGCTAGATGTAATTGCACCTCTGATACAGATTTATCATTCTGTCATAACTATTCTATCAGTTATTTTCTCAAAGCTGGCCCAACTCTAGCAATAGATGTAATCTAGCTTCCTTTCCTACTAGGTCCATATTTATCTTTTTGTTTATAAAATCCCAGACCAAGACCACACTTTCAAATTAGGACTAATTTATTTCATGAGGAAATAAATGACTCATGTCAGCATGTCTTGCTTCAAAGTGATGCTTTTAATTGGCCTAATTAGTTTTATAGATATATCTTAATTGAATCACATGCCTAACTTCTATCTGGAAAGGAGACTGGGAAACAAGCTATAACTTCCCAAAGTATATATTCAGAAAATGTTGGTCAGCCATAAATATAAGCGAGTCACAGAAAAGGGAGGAAGAAGGAGTTTAAAAAATATAAGTTAATGAGCCATTAACTTTTCTTTTTTCTTCAATATCAACACCTCTCTTTCATATTTAAATTTTCAAACAATATTTTTTCATCCACCATTATGCAACCATGTGATATGCAGCCATGAGATATTTACCATATCTCATTAATTACCATAGCTTCTGTTAGGATCTCTCAGTAATGTTCATTCCCTCTCTGGTTTCATGATGTTCCTGTCTAGATGTTTTATAAGCCATCAACTAAATACTAAGGTTAACCACTTCCCCATATAAAATAGTAGGAAAATGGGAGTGGCAGTAGTGTTTGGGTGGAGATGGAAGAAATCATTAAATGTATTTCATGAATACAAGATAACTAAAGGAGAAAATATGGGTAAATAGTACAGTCATCTTCTTCATTTTTTTCCAACATAGGATGTCAAAAAAAGTAAAGTCCAAACTGGTCATAAATTTACCATTCTCCTCTTAGTCTCCTGAGTGGTGCTAGGATTACAAGCATGTACCACCATGACAGGTTTACATTCTTCTTTCCTATGACTAGAAATATTCTATAGTTGACATGTATGATTCTTTTAATCTGCATCATAACAAGAAGCTCATTTATGGCCTCTCCTTTTAATTTGCTACATATATATCATGGGTAACTAACTTCAAGTTAACTTAAGAATTGATGACATCTCTAGGGGCTTAAGTTAGGATATTAAAGAAATCCTGATAAGGGCTTTAAATCAGCAAATTCAGCTGCATCTAAAATTATATCTTCCTTCTTAGCCTACGCCCTTCAGAATTCATTCCCACATATATTTCCTAGGACTTGCCATCACAAATTAATAGTGTTTCAAAGTATTTCTATGTAAAATTTTCTTCCTTATTTTATTAACAGCCTTGCAACATACTGTTACCTAACCCTGATTATACTGACAGCTAGAAAAGGTGGTATAGTCAGGCATGAAGAAAAGTGGCTTTACTTTGCAAGGTCTTAGGCAAGGGTATTACATGTCTCCAAGAAAACTGAGGAGAGCTTCATGGCAAAGGGAAATAAGGCTTTTCTGCTTCCCAAGGAAATTCTGTGGTACTTGGGGTTTATGTTTTATGTCTTCTCAAAATCTGACCATTTCCATTTAACTCTACTTTATCCACAGATTTTTTTTCCCTTGTCCAATAAATACTCTTAACTTTTACACATGAGCAAGACTGCAAGTTAAATTGATTTTGTAATTTAGGACCCTGTGGATAAATTTTTGAACTTTATTTTCACCTACTATTATTCCATTACTGGAAATTTTCAAAGACTTGTTTCATATGATCAAGGAAATTACTTACTCCTGTATGAATGGAGCCAAGGATTTTGGATGCTGAACGTACAGGTCTTGGTAGAAATTCTCCTATGCACCTAGAAACAGGCAGCCTACCCCATAATCCCTATATTTCTCATACACACTCTACTATTCCAGAGCACTGAACATTTATTTAGTTCTTAAAGCCTGCCATTCCAGGTAAACATTGGTGAAAATCTGATTCACTGTTTTGCCACTGCTTCCCTTGGGCTAGCAAGGTTCATTATCTGATAAACATTTTATTCTCAAGGTCTTCAGATATAAACAAGTCAAATAATCTCAGATTTCCATTTCCTTAAAGATCTGGTTGTCTGCAACTTCTTTTGCCATTTATTATTTTTGGTCAGGGTACATAGCAGAATCAATTTATACTACTTTAAGTAAGTAAAGGCATATAGAAAAAATATATTGATCCTCATAAGATCCCTATGAGTCAGAGATTCAATGTGAGAAGCCACCCAGGCTGGAACAATATCTAGTCATGTCACTCTTGTCACATCTGGACTCCAGCATCGAGACCTTCACAAATACTGTGACTTTACATGACAATGTTTGGGACCAAACAAAAGAAAATTTACCCCTGCTAGATACCACCACACCACACTCACCGAGAGAACAGTGACCGAGAGTCTCGTCCCTCACATTCCATATCAAGTCTCTGTAGCTGTGTTCATGGAAACCTTGTCACCTGTGAGCATACCTGTTATAAGGTGGGCTAGGAAGATGGCTCCTGGCTTTACATTTTGGTGAGAATTTCATCAAATAAAAAAAGGGTACCTAATAGTTTTGGAGTGGTGTCTGAAGGCCTTCTATCATCCTGTTGGTGATGGAGGGATTCCTGCACCGTGGTTATGGAGAAGATTGACCATATCATACCTAACAAGAGACAGATGAAATCAAGAGCAGTTTTTAAATTACATATGCTCACATCTTGGGAAAAGGACACGCAGAACACCATGAAGAGCCAATGAGGGTTGCACTTAGGAACAAAGTAAACCAGCAGGGGCGGGGGGTAGCAGGCTTTGTAGTATCAAGAGAGTGGAGTGACCTGTTCTCACGGAGGATGTAATCGACTCGTCTGAGTAGTCCTATGGGCTCTCAGAAAACTGAAGATCACTCTTCAGGGATGAGTAGGAACTGAATCTGGTGCCTGTGATAAGGAGAGCTGCTGAGCGAGGAAGAGAGCTTCTAGTAAGCCTGCCCCAGGCCTCCTGACTTTATGGGATATCAAGACAGCACATACTGTTGACCCTTAAGTCTTAAACCATAGGAAGCCCCATACATGATAAGTTCCTACCACAGCATATTTATTTAAATGTTATTAAGTCTTGTTTTAAAGTTTTTTTTCATTTGGAACATTCAATTTGATAAGTTACTTTTAAATTCTCTATTATATCATGAACATTTTCCAATGTCAAAAAATGTTTAAAATATTACTTTCATTGTGGTCATAAATTTTATAAAGACTTTGTTCCTCTTTCAGAGAGGCTAAATTCTACAATAATTTTTCTGAAATAAGTTATTTCTTATGTAGCGTTTTCCCTACTGTTAGAATTGCAGCTATCTCTAATTTTTCACTATTTTAAATCATATTATGATGACTCTACTAATAATTCTTCCTGGGCCAGATCTTCAGAAATGTAGTTAATATGTGAAAGGATAAAATGCTTTAAGGTTCTCAAAATATTCACTTAATTAATGTTTTAGTCACTTGAAAATACATTTTTGTAAAAGTTAAGAAGGGCTAATACCAGAATAGCCTGGAATTACTAAGATTTTCCTCACCTGAATAGTAATGTTTTGAAGATTATTTCCCAATAAATGTAGCTCTTGAAAAATATTAGGCTGTTTTTAAATGGTTGTCCTTTCTTTGGGTATTAAAGGAACCAGTTCTAAAGCTTCAATATTCTTATACTATTTTTATGCTTTGTGACTCAGTATTTTTCAGGAGTACAATTATCAAAAGGCTTGAAGACAAAACACTATTTAAAAAGGTCAAGGAAATAGGTTTATTTTACTAATAGAAAGGTGAAAGAAAGAGTCAATGTGAATGTTTACATGTATAAGAGGACATTTTACAGGGAAAATAAAGTTGCTGTTTTCTTTCACTACTAGTGTAAAAAATTAAGTGATAGACTTTGCAAGCAGAGGTATGTGTTTGACTTAGCAAAATTGGTGACTAGAGAATGCTGCCAAAGGAGAGTTTAGACTCTTTTTGGATATTTTAAAGAATAGGCGGTAAGATAGGGCAGGTTCTCTAGCATCCCCTCTCTAAAATATAACCACAGACATCAGCATCATTTATGGTAGAAAACAAGATAAGCTTACTCTGAATTCAAATATTTATGGGGTCTCAGGATGTCCCATACACTGGAGATTTAACTTCCAGCTCACAGCCTACACGCGAACAGACACGCAGACAGGTAGGCAGAAAGACAGTTGAAATGTAATGTGGTAGGTCCTAGGTGAGAGGATGAGAAGGACTGGCCTAGTAACCAGAATCAGGTACTATCATTACTGAGCTTTTTCAGTGTGCCAGGCCCTGTCAACTGTTCTGTTTATGTGATTTTATGTACTGCTTACACCAAGCCAGTGGAATATACACTAACATTTACCAGGTATTACCCATGAAGAAAGAAAGGTGAGAAGAGATGTGATACCTTTGCCAAGAAAATGCAAGTAGTAAGTTGTAGAGGTAGTTCTCAGCCATGGGTCTTTCTGGCTATGGAGCTCAAAGTTCTGAAACACTGGCCCAGTCCAAATCTGAGAGGAGAGAGCATAATGCTGCTGAGGAGTGGGACTGGAAGGGCTGAGGAAAGCCTTCAGGAGGGATTAAGTAGTTGCTGGCTGGACCCAGGAAGAGGTGGAGGCAGAGACATGCTTGCTCGGAAAGCAACAGAAGAGCCTCAATCTCAGTTACTTGTCATTTAAAGACTTTGTCACTTTGAAATCTGTGCTGAGTTCTTTCACTCTAAAAACCGAATTTTCAATAAGAAATGCTCGAATTATATGAAGGGTGGAGTCATTATTTTCTTTCTTAGTCTAAATAAAAATAGTGCTCTGCCTGGGGTCTACATTTCCATTACTCTGCCTGACTTTGCCAAACCATTTCCCACTCCCATTATTTGTCCCTCTTTCTCTGGAGTGTCTGGTAGTTGCTCTCTTCCTCCTGTTCTCTGAAGGGATGCTCTCTCCTTCCCATAGAGAACACTTCCTCACTGGCTCATTGGGAGTTTTTCAAGCACTGCCTCATGGTATTTCCCAGGCTGGTTTGTGATTGGTCCTTCTTTAAATCCTGGAATCCACCACCCATTGTCTGGAATCTGATTTTATTAGACCCGCAGTGTCTGTCTGCCTCCCTCTCAAAGACTGAAAGTTACCTTCTTTTCAAAGGAGGGAGTAGGAGGAAAGAGCAAAATTCATAATTCTTTTCTTCTCTAAGACTTTCTGTTGTTCCTGTTAAGTTTTAGTTCTTCTCCAGTCAGTTAATACTCATCCAATTACAGCCTTATTCTCCCTCTGTGCTGGGTCTCTGTTACACATCTGCCTTTCTGATGATGTCATCCATTAGTGTAAACAAGCATAAAGAGATTCTTTTTTTTTCTTTCCTTTTCTGATTCTGTTTCTTCTCCAGAAAAAAGGTTTTATTCATTTTTTTCTGGTGGACACAAGATAGATACACTTCTAATATCTCACATAATTTTGTTTTTTGATTAGCTATATGAGCTTTAGCAGAATCCATAAACAATCATCCTTCTTCTTACCTGAATCTCAAACCTATTGAAAGAAAGAAGGTGAGTCCAACCAGTTGCCTCATAAAAGAGGAAGAATGTAACTATACAGATATAACCATAGAGGATCTCCAACACTTAACCCCTGATTGAGATGGTCAGAACAGTGGCTTCAAGGCAGAGTTGTAGAATTGAAGCAGCTAGTGGTCTAGAGCCTGCCTAGGTTGGTTCACCCCTCCAGGGAGAAGGGAGTCAGAGTGGCCAGAGTTGGGACTGGCATGTCTAAGCAAATTTCTCCTCATAGAAACAAGAGGCCAAGGGAAGGGATATTCTTCCCCATTGGAATGTGTAAAGAAATTTGATCTTTGTCTGTCTCTTTTATACCATTAACTTCTGCTTCCTTCATATTAGCCATTTGTATTTTATTGTATATAGAGAATTGTCTTTTAAACAACCACTTTAATAATATTCTTAAATATAATTATTTAAACCTTTTTCTGTCTCACGTTTTTCAGATTAAGGTGCTCTCACTCTACCCTTAAATATATATCATTTATATGTATGTATGTACTCTCAAAAGGCAAACTTTCAACAAATTCATTTAAGTGATCTGTTTGGCGTTTAGTAACAACTCATAAATTGAGAATCCCATCTATTAAGTAAGAGGGTGCTCCAATGAGCTGAGCAGAGCAGGGGCCTTTCTAAGCAGAAAACTGAAGAAACAAGGAACAGTTTCTTTCCTTATAGGATTGTCGGGGATAATTTGTCTTTTCCTTACAAAAAGTAGTATTTTATACTCAACCCAGGTAAATCCACTTTAAAGCAGCAGCGTGCTATGCTTGCTTAACTCATGGCTTCCCAGAATGTTGAATGTTAACCTTGCCCTTTACCTCATCTATAGTTAATTGAGAAAGACTGTGAACCCTGACTCCTACCAATAGGAGAAGGAGATAGTGTTAGGTCAGGACAAAAACCCAAGAGACTTCCTGCTCAATGTGCTTACTTACCAGACCTTTGTCAGTTGCACACCCTCTGCAGAAATAAAACTGTTTGCCTTGCTGAGTGACTCCTGAGTCTTATTCATTAATCAAGAGACTTTTCCAACAGGGTTAAAACAAAGGGGACTTTCTGATCATGCCTGCTATTCGTTGGGCCCCTTCTGAATCTCCTGGAGTAGTTTGTTTGTTTGTCTGTTTGCCTTTTGAAAAATGATCCTCTTTTGACTTCAGTGTGATTATATGGCACCTAGCAGCATTGACTTCATTCTTGTTTTGTCTGATCTTTTGAGCCTGTGAAAGACCTGAATCTAAAACGGTAGCTTCCCTACTCTCTGATAAGAACAATATCAGTATTTTTATAGTGTGGCTTCTAAAAATGCCATGTTTTCGGGAAAGTGCATTTTCCTGTGTTGATTTTATCAGAGATTTTACTTTCAAAATAATTTCCTTTTAGGAAGATATCAGAAAGCTCACATACCTGTCCCCAAATCATATCTGAAAAAAGATCATTTAAAAACATGAATCAAAGGTGTGTAATCAACTCAGTTCTGCTAATGGAATTGATTTCTCTAGGCAGTCAAAAGAATGTTGGAGACTGTTCTGAACATTTCAAAATAAAGGGTATGGATTTGAAGGGTGTCATCATACAGCAGGGAGGAATCTCCTCAGATGTTTTCTTCATTGTGGGTTGCACCTTTATCTGGCCTTCTAATGGCATCTCACATGTCCCTAAAGACAAAAAATGAAAGAGAGAGTCATTGTAAGTATTCTAATAGGCATCCTTAAAATCAAATATTCGAACTTCAAATGATATCTTTATGACACCCTTTGATTAACAAGCAGATATGATAAGTAATTTCATTATAAGTAAATCCTTTGTTTTTCCCAGATTCTTTTGGCTTCATTGTCCACCAGGCTGTCAATTCTTTCAAAGTTCTTGGGCTCCCTGGCTATCATTTATCTTTGAATGGCTTCAGTATCTCTGTATGGTCTAATTGCCTCACCTAATTTGCATTAGCCCAATTCCTTCATTCCCTAGCTGGGTTATTTGGTGTGTTTTTTCCTAATGTGATCCATGTTGTAAATCTGTCTCTTACTGGCTCTTCTCACAGTAGGAAAGACAGCAAGTCTTAGTAGAAGATAGAGAATTTATCAAAATGAACACAGAATTTAAGCATGGTTTTTTAGAAGACCTGAAATCCATTTTGCTTATATTAAAACAGTTTTGTGCAGAGGACAGAAAGTCCTGCTGGCAATCGGAGGATTGTGTGACATTCAAGTCTGCCCAGAGGAAGCAGCCAAGCAGAGAGGCTCTCTAGTCTACAGATTTGCATTGTTCTGCTAACTTTCCTATGCCAAAAACACTCAGTTGCTCCCTTTCACCAGCCTCTAAGGTCACAAGACAGACAGTTCTTTCTTGATTACTCAAACAAATACACATCTGATTCAGAGGGGGGAAAAGAGGGTTGCCAACAGTCAACGCTTAGGAAGGGCAAGGCTGCTTTCACTTTATAAGCCAACCTGATGAATCACCACATCCATGACTAATTGTGGTGCTAAAATGTGCCCAGTAATACAGCCTGTTTTTTGGAAAGGGAAATGCTAAAGAAGACCAACGAAATACAGAAAAAAAATGGACTAATAATCACAATAGGCTTGATAAATCTCTCTACACATTCATTCAACTAAGGCCTAAAAAATGTGGAACTGGCATTGCTTTTAACCTGCTTTCTTCACAAGCATTAGCTGCATGTACTCAAAAAAATTTTTCAAATATCTTCTAAATCTCCTAAGGTTAAACCCAGACAGTAACTTCAATAATGATGCTAACAATTTTTATTTCCAGAAGTTGACATTTAAATAGACTGCCTTTATATATATATAATATATAATATACATACACATACATATACATGTGTGTGTAAAATATGCATATACATGTGTATAAATGCATATAAGTATTATGTATGTATGTGTAATGAATATGCATATATAAATACATGTATATGTATGCATTATCTGTGTAAAAATATACATATATGTATATAAATTCATGTTTTTTTTGTATAGGTATGAAGGATATAATAAGAAAGATGTAGTTCTTATCCCCAATTGCATAGTATGTTGGGGAAGATGATAAATAAAGAGAAAATTTTAATATAGCATAATGCAATCAATAGCGATTAGCACAGGGTAATATGGGAACAAGGGTTGAGGAAGGGGGCATTTCAGATGATCATCTCAATAGGCACAGATAAAGCAATTAGCAAAATTGAGATTTCTATTCATGACAAGAAAACAATCTCTCAGCAATCTAGGAACAGCAGGGAACTTCTTCACTTGATGAAGGTATCTGTTTACCATGAACAAACAGATGAATGAACTATTGGCAACTTCACCCTTATTGGTGAAAGACTGAATGCTTTTCCCTAAGATCAGGAACAAAACAAGAATGTCTATTCGTTTCTACTGACCATTAACTAACTGGAGATCTTAGATTGGCTAAATAAAAAATGCTCAAAGAATCTTCAAGAAAGTAATGAGTTAGGCAAACTTGCAGGATACATGGTCAATGTATAAACATTGATTATACTTTTATATTCTAGTACTTTAATAAAAAATTTTAAGTTGAAATTTTAAACAGCACAGTTTAGCTTAAAATATTTAACAACATAAAAATTTTAAGTATAACACTAATGAAAAATAAATATACAGGAAAGTATAAAAAAGACAAAATCCCAAGGGATAAATTCAATTTTATATATATATGTATAATTTTTTGATAGAAATTTAAGAGGACATGTACAATAAAAAGATATGTCATAGGACTGGGGATATATCTCAGTGGTAGAGTCTGTGCTTAGCAAGTGCAAAGCTCTGAGGTGGAAAAAAAGATATGTCACCCCATGCTCATAGATTAAAAGAGCTCAGAACAGTTCCTGTTCCTACTAGCCAGGCTGGAAAAAAAACTCCTGATTTCCAGGTCATTAGGTATAGTTGTCAGGAAAATTTAGCTTCATTAGTGGGACAAAATTAGCCCCCACTGAGCACTGCTCTGGATTTAACCAATCGTTAGAGCTAGACCCCAAATTGCTCTATGATCTCATCTTTTTCTATGCAACTAACTCATCTCTTACTCCTCCTTTATTTTTTTCCCAAAGTACAATGATTAAGACTTCCTATTATTCAGCTACTGATTACTTGCCTATAACCTTTCTCATTGTAAGAGAATTATTAGGTGTCCATAACAAAGGCAATTAGGAATGGTAAGTATCTTGGTATTATTTTGATCAATCACAGACTGAGGACAAATAAAAGGGTATTTCCATAATCTAGGTGAAAGGTGATGGTAGCATGAACTCGGGTGGTAGTGGTGAAGGTGGTGAGAAGTAATTCTCAATATATTTAGAAGGTAGAGCCAAAGGATTTACTGATTAATTGGATGTGGAACATGAGAGAAAAGTGAACTACAAGGATAATTCCAAAGTGGTTAATTTTGTTAATTTTCTTTCTTTCTTTTTTTTTTTTTTTTGCCCAAGGGATCAGAAAAATGTATTCTATTTTCTGAATTGGAGAAAACTAGGAAGAGAAAGTTGAAAGAAACTAAGAGTCTTATTGTAACAAAGTATGTTTGAAGTTCCTATATATTTCATTTAGTAGAGATATGAGATCAGCAATCCAATATACAAATCTGTAATTTATGGAACTGTTCAGCATTAGAGATTTAAGATCATCTGTATACAAAGGTATTTAAAACAAGGGCCTTGAATGATAGAGGGTGTGAATTCAGCTATGATATATTGTAAGAACTTTGGTAAAAGTCACAATGTACCCACAGTACAACAATAATAAAAATAAATTTACTCACAATAAAAAACCAAGGGCCTGGTGAAAATGCTTACTGAATGAAGGAATAGAGGGACGGGGGGAGAGAGAGAGAAAAAAAAACCATAAAGCCTGATTCTGCAGCATTCTAGTGCTCAGCAAGAAGAAAAATAAGTCAGGGTAGTGGACTAGAGGCCAGGTAATAAACTGAGTCAAAGATGAAGGAAGAATGACATTGAATTTGGCCATGTAGGAGTTATTAGCAACCTTGACAAGATTACTTTCACTGGAATTATTAGGACAAGACAGCTTCAGGGAGAAGTTGAGACATAGAAGGGGACAGAGAAATGGGGTTAGTGGTGGAGGCACGCATAGTCAGGTAGGATTTACTTGTATGTTTAAGACAGGAGATAATCCTGTAGATTGGATGATGGCTGAAATGGCCCATTAGAGGCTGAAAAGCTGATGATTCCTATTTCTTCCCTCTTTTTTGGTCTTTCAGTACTTCATGCACAATGAATAACATGTTTGAATTTGTTTAAGGTTTGCTTGTTTTTTTTTTAATAGCTAATGTACTTTCCCACAGTGTTCATTTTTTGTATTACCTCAGTGAATTGTTAATATATCAAAATGAGTGTTTAAGTTTACAATGAGCCATAATCATGTATCTATTCAAAGGTTTCAGGAGTCAAATTTTTCATTATATTTTCTAAAAACCAGTTATATTTTTGGGATTTTAAAACTTAATTCTATTTTAGATTATATGTAGTTTAGACTGCTATCTACACAAACTGCTTTCACCACATAATGGCCTCATGCAAATTGACATTGGTCTATAATCATTCCTTACACAAGAGTTATGTTTTATTAATTAGAAGCAGAGTTTCGGTTTTAGGAAAATCCGATTTAGTTAACAAAGTCCAGGAAAATAATTAATAACATGATGCATGCTGCCGACATTTACTGAGCACATCCACATGTTGGGTGCTATGCTGAAAACTTTATTTCCACTGTTTAATTTATTCCCCACAACAATTCTGTCTTGGATTTATAGATTGTTTCAATGTAGCAAAATGTCCTTTACTGAAAGAGCTAAGCAATAAAGTCTACTACTTAGACACAGAAACGTATTATTTCTTCAAAATTTAAATTGTGAGATGCATTTGGAAAGGAAAAGCAAAAAGCTGAAAACTCTAAAAGCAACTTTATGAGGCAGACAGGATTCCTTTGGGACTCCTTATTAAACTATTTTCAGTAAGGGAGTACAAATATTTTGTTCAAAATGCTAAGAAACGCCTTTAAAACATCTCCTAATAGGGTCATACGTAGTCTGTTGAAGAGGACAGAAACCAATTTGCCCCAGTGCCTGTGGTACAGTTACGGTATGTGTAAAATTAGAGCTTGTTACAATTAATTTTGTTCTGACTGAACAATAATCTCCCTTGCATCAATAAATACAAATATTATAAAAAATAAATTTGATAAGAACTGCATTTCTTCATCTTAATTCATTAAGATGGAAATTTATTTCTAAGATTACCTTTTCCTTCCCTCTGTGTTATTTAAAATTGATTGTTACCTTTGGTACTTCTTTATATTCCCTGGAGCATGTAATTAAGTGCCAAATGTAACTATCTGTTACCTTTTTTACTTAATGGAAATACTTCCAAGGTTTGTAGAAAGAGATAAAGTAGCAGTCAAACTGCTTACCTTTACTTGGCTACATTTTGGGATATGTAGCATCTTGCCTAAGACTGTGGGGTGAATGTAATAGCCGTCACCTGTATGGGAATGCTAGACTGACTACCTCTAAAGCAAATGGTGTGACATTCCCACTTCCCAGTCTCTATGAATCCACTTTTCAGTGAGGTGTCCCTCCTCACACCTTCTGGGATGTGTAGTGTCTGCTGTCATAATTTGCTGATTGAACCTTATGGAAAATTAAAGCTGTTGTGCATTCTCTCCCTAAAGAGTCCTTTCTTTTGGTACTGGGGAATTGAACCCATGGCCTTGTGCTTACTAGACAGGTGCTTTACCATTTGAGCCAAGTCTCTAGCCTGTTTCTCTGAAGACTTTTATTTTTTTCATGATGGTATTGGGGTTTGAACTCAGAGCTTTACACTTGCTAGGCAGGCACTCGTCTGCTTGAGCACACCTCCAGCTCTTTTTGCTTTTGTTATTTTAGAGATAGGGTCTCACTTTTGCCCAGGCCATCCTAGATGACAGTCTTCTTGGTTTATGCTTCCAGCCGTAGCTGGGATGACAGGTGCACACCACTATACCCAACCTTTTTCCTTTGAGATGAGGTCTCATGAACTTCTTTTGCCCAGGCTGACCTGGAACCATGATCCTCCCCCATTTCAGCCTTCCAAGTAGCTTGGAATGACAGGTGTGCACCACTGTGACCAACTATTGATCAAGAGGGGGGGTCTCGTGAACTTTTTGTCTGGCTGGTCTCAAACTGTGATCCTCCCAATCTCAGCTTCCCAAGTATCTATGATTACAGGTGTAAGCTATGGGCACCTGGCTTCCCAAATTATTATTATTATTTCTTTTTAGTACTTGGGTTTGATGTCAGGGTCTTGCGCTTGGTAGGCAGATGCTCTGCCATTTCAGCCACATCCTCAGTTCAAGATTTTTGATTTTAATATTTAAGGGTCCCTTCTTTAAGCATATTTTGAATATCGAGGATTAAGTAGACAATATAGTAATGAAGTTAGAGAAGTAGACTTGAGAAGCCTAGTTATGTAGCTCAAATAACACAAATCTATGCATAACAAGTCCCAAAATAAACTACAATAAGTTGCAAGAAATAATAAGTAAATCTGAGGTGTTAAAATCACAGAATCTTAAAGCTAGATGACACCTGAGAGCTCATTATTTTCTTCCCTCCCACCCTAGGCAATAATGTTCTCTATAAGAGCACTAACAGATGGTCAAGAACTTGTACCACTATTTTGGATTTTCTTATTAAAATGGCTACATTTCAGAATCTAGCTTCTTGGCAAGAGGCTTTTCAACTAAAGAGATGCATCTGCTCAGAAACACCAAAATAAACATGCTTCCCAAAGGAATCAAGCTTGTTCTGTAAAATCCCAATCCTTCATAGGATTTGGCACACATGAATTTCACTACAAGTTAATTCTACTATGATGGCGGTGAGGTCCTTTGTTCTAAACTAAGAGGCCTGAATGCAGTTGTTAATGCCTCAAATGAAGGATAGAAGGCTGTGAAATCAGATGTGTAGATCCCAATCTTGAATGCATCTGCCATTCAATTTCAGAGAGTTAAGAAATAATGTTTCATAAGAGTTTCATTTCATAATTTTAAGTCATTGTTCTCAATACGCATGAAATCTGTCATTACGCTCAGACGTGATACATAATGGAATACATCTGGACCTAATACAACCCGAAATGGGCAGGACCAATGAGGTGGGGATACCGCTCCCTGAGATCTAGGCTCACTGGAATTCTCAGCTAGGGATGGGGGATGCTGAGACTTAACAAAACATTGAACAAATACAATTCACTTGCAATGCTTCTTAAAAGGTAACAATGCTACAATTTTTTTTTTACATAGACTCACTCACGTTCAAATTTACCCAGCAGGTAATATTACTGCACACATTTGGAATTCGACATATAACCGTTCAGTTCTTTGGACTGTGAGTGATCATGTGGCAATCTCTGCTGCTGAACTCTGTTTTTTAATGTTCTCTGTGACTCGTTTAGTGGAGGAGAAATCCTATTAATATTCCATGATATATGGCCAAGGACTAAAACAATTTCTACCTAATCTGGAACTAAAACAAGACATTTTTAATCTAGTATTATATAAATGCTAAACATACTAAGCATGTGGACATTTATTATAGGGAAAGAGTAGTTTCAAAAATGAGGCTATTAATACTGCTACTCAGTCCACTTGAACAAAACAGGTTTCCTGTTTTAAAACTTAATGTGATTATTTTGTGGGTTTTCTCAGTTCAGAGAGAGGTTTCCTTATGATTCTGATTCTAACTCAAAACCATTTTTCTCACTCTTCTTTAACTATCCAGCCAACTCTCTTTCTCTAACAAACCACCACCACCACCAACAACAAAAAGCAAAAATGGCCTCACAAAGGCTTTTTGGACTTCAAATAGTGCTTACAAAACATTTGGACAATTTAAGGGCAAACTAACTAGAAACATGAGATTGAATTCCCTTTGAGATTTCTAGTCAGGGTTAAAGGACCTGGCAAACTGTACTGGTCTATCACTGACAGCAAAAATATCTAGAATACTCAACCTGAGCTATCCCTGTACTTCTTCCCCATTCATTTTATTTAAAAAGGAGGCCGGAGCTAGGCAACCTGTCTCCTTATCTGATCTAGTGTTCTTATTCCCCTACATAGGTAAAGAAACTGTCAAAATATCCCTAGTTGCAGATGACATGATCCTATACCTTAAAGACCCAAAAAACTTTACTCAGAAGCTCCTAGACACCATCAATGGCTACAGCAAGGTAGCAGGATATAAAATCAACATAGAAAAATCATTAGCATTTCTATATACTAACAATGAGCAAACTGAAAAAGAATGTATGAAAACAATTCCATTTACAATAGCCTCAAACAAAATCAAATACCTAGGTGTAAACCTAACAAAAGATGTGAACGACCTCTACAAGGAAAACTATACACTTCTGAAGAAAGAGATTGAGGAAGACTATAGAAAGTGGAGAGATCTCCCATGCTCATGGATTGGTAGAATCAACATAGTAAAAATGTCTATACTCCCAAAAGTAATCTACATGTTTAATGCAATTCCCATCAAAATTCCAATGACATTCATTAAAGAGATTGAAAAATCTACCGTGAAATTTATTTTTTTTCCTTTTATTATTCATATGTGCATACAAGGCTTGGGTCATTTCTCTCCCCGACCCCACCCCCTCCCTTACCACCCACTCCGCACCCTCCCACTCCCCCCAACCCCCTCAACACCCAACAGAAACTATTTTGCCCTTATTTCTAATTTTGTTGTAGAAAGAGTATAAGCTATAATGGAAGGAATAAAGGTTTTTGCTGGTTGAGATAAGGATAGCTATACAGGGCATTGACTCACATTGATTTCCTGTGCGTGGGTGTTACCTTCTAGGTTAATTCTTTTTGATCTAACCTTTTTTCTAGTTCCTGGTCCCCTTTTCCTATTGGCCTCAGTTGCTTTTAAGGTATCTGCTTTAGTTTCTCTGCATTAAGGGCAACAAATGCTAGCTAATTTTTTAGGTGTCTTACCTATCCTTACCCCTCCCTTGTGTGCTCTCGCTTTTATCATGTGCTCAAAGTCCAATCCCATTGTTGTGTTTGCCCTTGATCTAATGTCCACATATGAGGGAGAACATATGCTTTTTGGTCTTTTGGGCCAGGCTAACCTCACTCAGAATGATGTTTTCCAATTCCATCCATTTACCAGTGAATGATAACATTTCATTCTTCTTCATGGCTGCATAAAATTCCATTGTGTATAGATACCACATTTTCTTAATCCATTGGTCAGTGGTGGGGCATCTTGGCTGTTTCCATAACTTGGCTATTGTGAATAGTGCTGCAATAAACATGGGTGTGCAGGTGCCTCTGGAGTAACCTGTGTCACAGTCTTTTGGGTATATACCCAAGAGTGGTATTGCTGGATCAAATGGTAGATCAATGTTTAGCTTTTTAAGTAGCGTCCAAATTTTTTTCCAGAGTGGTTGTACTAGTTTACATTCCCACCAACAGTGTAAGAGGGTTCCTTTTTCCCCGCATCCTCACCAACACCTGTTGGTGGTGGTGTCGCTGATGATGGCTATTCTAACAGGGGTGAGGTGGAATCTTAGCGTGGTTTTAATTTGCATTTTCTTTATTGCTAGAGATGGTGAGCATTTTTTCATGTGTTTTTTGGCCATTTGAATTTCTTCTTTTGAGAAAGTTCTGTTTAGTTCACTTGCCCATTTCTTTATTGGTTCATTAGTTTTGGGAGAATTTAGTTTTTTAAGTTTCCCTATATATTCTGGTTATCAGTCCTTTGATGTATAGCTGGCAAATATTTTCTCCCACTCTGTGGGTGTTCTCTTCAGTTTAGAGACCATTTCTTTTGATGAACAGAAGCTTTTTAGCTTTATGAGGTCCCATTTATCTATGCTATCTCTTAGTTGCTGTGCTGCTGGGGTTTCATTGAGAAAGTTCTTACCTATACCTACTAACTCCAGAGTATTTCCTACTCTTTCCTGTATCAACTTTAGAGTTTGGGGTCTGATATTAAGATCCTTGATCCATTTTGAGTTAATCTTGGTATAGGGTGATATACATGGATCTAGTTTCAGTTTTTTGCAGACTGCTAACCAGTTTTCCCAGCAGTTTTTGTTGAAGAGGCTGCTATTTCTCCATCGTATATTTTTAGCTCTTTTGTCAAAGACAAGTTGGTTATAGCTGTGTGGCTTCATATCTGGGTCCTCTATTCTGTTCCACTGGTCTTCATGTCTGTTTTTGTGCCAGTACCGTGCTGTTTTTATTGTTATTGCTTTGTAATATAGTTTGAAGTCAGGTATTGTGATACCTCCTGCATTGTTCTTTTGACTGAGTATTGCCTTGGCTATTCGTGGTCTCTTGTGTTTCCATATAAATTTAACAGTAGATTTTTCAATCTCTTTAATGAATGTCATTGGAATTTTGATGGGAATTGCATTAAACATGTAGATTACTTTTGGGAGTATAGACATTTTTACTATGTTGATTCTACCAATCCATGAGCATGGGAGATCTCTTCACTTTCTATAGTCTTCCTCAATCTCTTTCTTCAGAAGTGTATAGTTTTCCTTGTAGAGGTCGTTCACATCTTTTGTTAGGTTTACACCTAGGTATTTGATTTTTTTTGAGGCTACTATAAATGGAATTGTTTTCGTACATTCTTTTTCCGTTTGCTCATTGTTAGTGTATAGAAATGCTAATGATTTCTCTATGTTGATTTTTATATCCTGCTACCTTGCTGTAGCTATAGGTGATGTCTAGAAGCTTCTGAGTAGAGTTTTTTGGGTCTTTAAGGTATAGGATCATGTCATCTGCAACTAGGGATATTTTGACAGTTTCTTTACATATTTGTATTCGTTTTATTCCTTCTTCTTGCCTAATTGCTCTGGCTAGGAATTCCAGTACTATGTTGAATAGGAGTGGAGATAGTGGGCATCCTTGTCTGGTTCCTGATTTTAGAGGGAATGGTTTCAGTTTTTCTCTGTTAAGTATAATGCTGGCTGTAGGTTTGTCATATACAGCTTTTATAATGTTGAGGAACTTTCCTTCTATTCCTAGTTTTCTTATAGCTTTTATCATGAAATGATATTGGATCATATCAAAGGCTTTTTCTGCATCTATTGAGATGATCAAGTGGTTTTTGTCTTTGCTTCTGTTAATGTGGTTTATTATGTTTATTGATTTTCGTATGTTGAACCACCCCTGCATCCCTGGGATGAAGCCTACTTGGTCGTGGTGAATAATCTTTTTGATGTGTTGCTGAATTCGGTTTGCCATTATTTTGTTGAGGATTTTTGCATCAATGTTCATAAGGAGATTGGCCTCTAGTTCTCCTTTTTGGAGGTGTCTTTGCCTGGTTTTGGGATAAGTGTAATACTGGCTTCATAAAATGTGTTTGGCAGTTTTCCTTCCCTTTCTATTTCGTGGAACAGTTTAAGCAGGGTTGGTATCAGTTCTTCTTTAAAGGTCTGCTGTGATTTTGATGGACTTACCTTTGTATGTTACTTTTTTTTTTCTCTCTTACAGCCTTCAATATTCTTTCCTTAGTTTCTGAACTTGTTGTTTTAATGATGATATGTCGTGGGGTAGTTCTACTTTGATCTGGTCTGTTTGATGTCCTGGAGGCCTCTTGCATCTGTATGGGTATATCTTTCTCTAGATTTGGGAAATTTTCTGTTATTATTTTGTTAAATATATTATGCATTCCCTTCGCTTGCACCTCTTCTCCTTCTTCAATGCCCATGATTCTCAAGTTTGGTCTTTTGATGGAGTCAGTGAGTTCTTGCATTTTCTTTTCACAGGTCTTGTGTTGTTTAATTAATAGTTCTTCAGTTTTTCCTTTAATTACCATTTCATCTTCAAGTTCTGAGATTCTGTCTTCTGTTTGTTCTATTCTGCTGGATTGGCCTTCTGTTTTGTTTTGCAGTTCTGTTTCGTTCTTTTTTCTGAGGTTTTCCATATCCTGGCTGTTTTCCTCTTTAATGTTGTCTATTCTTGTCCTGAGTTCAATTATCTGTTTATTCATCATGTTCTCTCTTTCACTTTGGTGTTTATACAGTGCTTCTATGGTTTCCTTTATTTCTTCTTTTGTTTTTTCAAATTCTCTATTTTTGTTGTCTTGGAATTTCTTGAGTGTCTCCTGTACATTTTGGTTGACCCTATCCAGTATCATCTATAAAATTCTCATTGAGTACTTTTAGTATGTCTTCTTTTAAATTATTCTTGTGGGCTTCATTGGGTCCTTTGGCATAGTTTATCTTCATTTTGTTGGAGTCTGGATCTAAGTACCTGTTTTCTTCATTTCCCTCTGGTTCCTGTACTAATTTTTTGCTGTGGGGAAACTGGTTTCCCTGTTTTTTCTGTCTTCCCATCATTGTCTTTGGTGTTGTTGCTGTCCCTGTACTGTATACAATTAAGTATTTTCTAGCTTGTAATAATAACAATGGTAATATTTAGAATGTAAGGGTGAGCTGAGATGGAAAGCAAGAAGTTAAAGAAATGGGAAAAACAAATACACAGACTGGAGGGAGAAAACAGAACAAGGTGTCAGATAAGAAGATTTCAAAGGTATAAACAGGGAGCTTTAGTGTACTAATCGACAGTAAGCTGAATAGACATTAGAGAGTCAGAGAGAGGATTGATAATCAAAAATAAAAATAATAAAGGTAAGAATAAAAATAAAAAACAAATGAAAGAAAAATCTACTTATAAAAATGTATTAAAATAAAATGAAAAAGTAGAAAATTTTTAAAAACCAAAAAACCTCCAAGTTCAAATGCAGTGAAGTCTCAGTCTCCAATCCTGGAGATGGTGCCTCAGATGTTGTTCTGTAGTTGTCTCATCAAAGGGGATGCATAAAGAAAAAAAAACTACACACACACACACACAAGAAAAACCCCACCAAGTGTCCCAAGTTCAAATGCAATACAGTTTCAGTAAGTTTTTCAGCTTGCAGGTGTAATCCGGTTGTTCTCTCATCAAACGTAGGGAAATAAAGAAAAAAAAAAAAGAGTCTGGAGACAGTTCTGAGAATGGTATCTGCAACTGTGGCTTGCCTGCCTGCTGCTGTCAACCTGCTGTTGCTGGAGGCATTATTTATGCAGATCTCTGGGGTGAGCTTAGCACTCACCTGGCCCTGCAGGCTTTGTTTGCTCAGATTTCTCCTGTGCATGAGCCTCTGCTACAAGCTTTTCCCTTTCCAAGCACTGGGAAAGGTGACACTGCACCCACGTTCTCAGGCCTGCGTGTTTATTTACAGTTCATGTGGAAGGTGGGTCTTCCTTCCCCCTTCTCCTGTGCAGTTCTCCTCCCACCTCTACTTTCACAAGCTTTCCTGTTCCTGGTTGCTGTGCGCGCACCCCCACTCCTGCCAGAGGCTCTCTGGCCCACCCGGCTTGTTTGTTTACAGTCCCAGGAAGGATTCCCTTCCCCCAATCTTTGGCACTCAGTGCGCCCCACCCTCTTTCCTGCATGTCTTATTTGTTCTTATTGCTTGTTACTCAGTTTCTATTTTTTTCCCCAGGTGGAGGTCTGTCTGTCCAGGGGGCTATGCTGCTCTGGCCCAGGCTTGTCTGTGGGAGTACTGCAGTACCGCAAAGCTCACCTGGTCCATGTCTTCCCAATCCATCTGGGTGCCGGCTACTGGCAGCCCAGGGGCCCTCCTGGTTTCTCCATTTAATGTGAAGTGGAGATTCTCTGCGCTGGTTGGAGGTGTGGAGGGGTCAAAGTTATGCCTCTTCTCAGTGATTATGCCTGCAAAATGTGTCTCCAGTGTCTCTCTAAGATTTTACTATAGGAGGCTCGCTTTCTGCTTCCTCCCTCTAGCCGCCATCTTGGAATCTCCTTACCTTGAAATTTATATGGAAACACAAGAGGCCATGAATAGCTCAGTCAAAAGAACAATGCTGGAGGTATCACAATACCTGACTTCAAACTATATTACAAAGCAATAACAATAAAAACAGCACGGTACTGGCACAAAAACAGACATGAAGACCAGTAGAACAGAATAGAGGACCCAGATATGAAGCCACACAACTATAACCAACTTGTCTTTGACAAAGGCACTAAAATTACATGATAGAGAAAAAGCAGCCTCTTCAACAGAAGCTGCTGGGAAAACTGGTTAGCAGTCTGCAAAAAACTGAAACTAGATCCATGTATATCATCCTATACCAACATTAACTCAAAATGGATCAAGGATCTTAATATCAGACCCCAAACTCTAAAGTTGATACAGGAAAGAGTAGGAAATACTCTGGAGTTAGTAGGTATAGGTAAGAACTTTCTCAATGAAACCCCAGCAGCACAACAACTAAGAGACAGCATAGATAAATGGGACTTCATAAAACTGAAAAGCTTCTGTTCATCAAAAGAAATGGTCTCTAAACTGAAGAGAACACCCACAGAGTGGGAGAAAATATTTGCCAGCTACACATCAGACAAGGACTGATAACCAGAATATATAGGGAAACTTAAAAAACTAAATTCTCCCAAAACTAATGAACCAATAAAGAAATGGGCAAGTGAACTAAACAGAACTTTCTCAAAAGAAGAAATTCAAATGGCCAAAAAACACATAAAAAAATGCTCACCATCTCTAGCAATAAAGAAAATGCAAATTAAAACCACGCTAAGATTCCACCTCACCCCTGTTAGAATAGCCATCATCAGCAACACCACCACCAACAGGTGTTGGTGAGGATGTGGGGAAAAAGGAACCCTCTTACACTGTTGGTGGGAATGTAAACTAGTACAACCACTCTGGAAAAAAATTTGGACGCTACTTAAAAAGCTAAACATTGATCTACCATTTGATCCAGCAATACCACTCTTGGGGATATACCCAAAAGACTGTGACACAGGTTACTCCAGAGGCACCTGCACACCCATGTTAATTGCAGCATTATTTACAATAGCCAAGTTATGGAAGCAGCCAAGATGCCCCACCACTGACGAATGGATCAAGAAAATGTGTTATCTATACACGATGGAATTTTATGCAGCCAAGAAGAAGAACGAAATGTTATCATTTGCTGGTAAATGGATGGAATTGGAGAACATCATTCTGAGTGAGGCTATCCTGGCCCAAAAGACCAAAAAGCATATGTTCTCCCTCATATATGGACATTAGATCAAGGGCAAACACAACAAGGGGATTGAACTTTGATCACAAGATAGAAGCGAATGTACACAAGGGAGATATGAGGATAGGTAAGACATCTAAAAAATGAGCTAGCCCTCAACACAGAGAAACTAAAGCAGATACCTTAAAAGAAACTGAGGCCAACAGGAGAAGGGGACCAGGAACTAGATAAAAGGTTAGATCAAAAAGAATTAACCTAGAAGGTAACACACATGCACAGGAAATTAATGTGAGTCATCTCTCTGTATAGCTATCCTTATCTCAACTAGCAAAACCCCTTTTTCCTTCCTATTATTGCTTATACTCTCTCTACAACAAAATTAGAAATAAGGGCAAAATAGTTTCTGCTGGGTAGCGAGGGGGTTGGGGGGAGAGGGAGGGGGCAGAGTGGGTGGTAAGGGAGGGGGTGGGGGCAGGGGGGAGAAATGACCCAAGTATTGTATGCATATATGAATAATAAAAAAATTAAAATTAAAAAAAAAAACAAAAAAACATAGTGGTTTGCTTCTCCTAGGCTAATGGGAAAATCTCTAGTTGCAATGTGCTAAGACAGAGTCTTATATACTTAGGACAGTGATCTTTGCCATACAATATGGCCTAATCAAAAGAGTGAAATTCTGCCACATTTGCCATCTTTTATTGATGAGAAGCAAGCCACAGGCTCTGCTCACATTCAAGAAAAGAGCACTAAACAAAAGTGGTGACTCATTGGAAATTACCTTATGCGTGTCTACCACAATTTGTAGAATTATATTCACTTGGCAAAGTTTTGATAGCAAGTCAATTAAAAACTATTACATCCTCATATTTCTCCACTTATTGTGCTGGATAAGTCTATGAAATCAACAGAAGCAAACTTTTAAGATGGCAACAAAAATGAAGTAATATTTGTCAGTGGTGACAAAGTTAGAAAGTTAAAGACAACAGCATCCCTCACACACAGGCCTAGAAAGCTTGGAGATGGATTTTTATCTCTGAGAGCCAAAGATAAAATAATTTATTTTACTTCTCTGAAGAGCTTCAAAACATATAAATTATCAGGCCCTCAGTCAACTATCTTTGGAAGAAGAATACCTCCCACTTCTTATTGCTCTGAACCAATGTCTCTCACATACAAAAGTTAATTCTGGTCAGTTCTCAACAAATTTGTGGCCTTTGCATAACATTTGGAAAAGTGAAGGGAGATTCAGCAGCAGAGGCCCAGAGAAAATATGCTAACGATTGGTGCTGCATTATCAGCCTTTGTTTCCTTTTTATCCCATCCCTAAATGGAAAAATAAAATGCACATAGATCAACTATACTAGAGTTTATGTGACAAAATCTGTTGACAAATCAATAACATCATCTGTGCACAGCTACAGCCTTACTCTGCCTGCATTTCACTTTTGTGTCTTTGGCTACTCTACTTCCTAAAAGAAGATAGAACAATGACTCATCATATTCTGCATAGAAAAATAAACCCAATAATTCTGTAAAGAAGAATGCCTTTATCCAAATTTTGACTTAGTTACTGTATATAATTACAAGTTTAAAAAAAAAAGTTGCTTCATATGTTTTCAAAGCCTAAGTATAAAAACCTCTAAGGGCAAACCACAATCTGAGGAGACATTTGGGACATATATGATAAAGGATTGTTATCTTGTACAACAGAAGAGTCTTAAAGTTAATGACAAAGATTAACACAATAAGAGCAGAAGAATAGATGAAAGATGTGGTAAAGAAGCACAATGGCTAATACATACTGAAGAAGGCTCAAACTTCTTTGGAATTAAAGATATGTAAATTAATGAATTATTTTCATACATTTAATTAACAGACACAGGTAGGGTCAGGATAATTAGAACTTTTATGTGGCTGGAGTGACATAAATTGGCACAAACTTTTTGGAAACAATTTGAATGTGCATCAAAAGTTCCAAGATGTGGTCATTCTTTGCACCGGTAACCCCACTTCAAGAATTAATCTTAAGGGGGGAAATGTGAGTTAGCTCTAAGGATTTTTAAAATCACAATTTACTTGTAATAAGGGAAAAGTGAGAATGAAATATTACTCAACATTAAGGGATTACCAAAATAAGTTATGGAACAGTCAAAGCCTGTCACAGATAGGCCTTGTTTCCTTAGTCTTTGGTCATTCCCTCCTCTCTAGAATCACAGGAGTATTGGCACCAACATAACTCTTTGCAGCCTCCCTCCCATTCCTGACACAGAAGAAGGGGGAAAATCAAATGAGTCTAGAGTTCAACTTTAAAGAGAGAGCAAAAAAATATGGCTGCTGATACACCTCATATTCTCAACTATCTCAAACCATATGCCCGGAGAGAAGAAAAGCCTAAGGAAAAGTGTACAAATATAAAGATCATCATCTAGTATATTCTGATGAATGGAGAAAATGGAAATTAAAAAGTGCAAAACAAAAAAATTGCAGTGAGCCAAGTCCCCAAGGTTACTGAGGAGAATGACTTGGGGGACACTTATATTCAACTCTGGAAAATTTGTTGGAGAAAGGGTGCTGCAAGCAAAATGTGGGGTGCATGTGGAAATTATGTCTTAAAAGGATGAAGCTAAGAAGAGTAGAAGTTCATTCTTCAACCGCTCTCCTAAAATCCTACCACGTGGGTGGCTACTAACATTGCCGGTTAATTCTGTGACTCTTTCACTTTTTGCATGCAGAGGAGAAGCACTGACTCACTTTATTTTTACAAGAATGTATAGTGAACAGCCATGGAAGATAAAGTCAAGTCTCCCTCTAAATCAGAAGGTACCTTTGTTTATTGTCTATTATGATAAACATAATAGCAAGTTTGCTTATCTCTCCTTAAAAGATTCAAATTCCCCAAGATCAGGGCTTCTCAAATGTACAGAACATCTCTTGAGTGTGTGTTATCCCCTGGGCCTCCCATATCAACTCTGCGAATTCCAAGCAAGTGAGAGTCACTGCAAACATGAAGGTTATCCTACTTGGTGTGCCTTAACATCCTTTGTCTCTGAACCAGGAGCCTTGCGTTTTCTTCCAGCCTCTATGAAGTTGTGGCAAGTTAACATAACTTGTAAGCAGGAAAGACTCTTGGAACCATTACTGTTCTTAATCACCAACTCTTTCTAGATGAAAGAGACATGCATCTCTTCATGAAAGATCTTGTTCTTCAGTGGCTCAAAATTCTGCCCAATGGGAAGAGGTGAAATATATATCACTAAGAAATACTTACTAAAAAGAATCTTAATAATATTTCATTAATTCCGTAAGCATTTTTAAACTAATGAAAAGGTCTATTTTGTAGTATAAAAACTTGTATCTGTCATTAACCTGACAAATTATGTTGCCTAGACTATCAGTCATATTTTTAGCTATACTAATTAAATTATTTGATATAAATCTGATGACCAAAGTTTCTATTTGAAGGATGTGTTTTGTGGCATTCTGTTGATAAGTAAATACAGAAACTACCTCAACAAGACTTCAATGAAATTGTGTGGGTTTATTTTCTTGAACCAACATGAGTAATATAATTTTAAAGGACTTTTGATGATGGTGAGATATGCTATTTAATCTGTATTATCATGAGTTTGTAAGAGGATGTCTTGCTCATGTGTAACAAAGATAAAACAATATTTTAACTAGAGTTACAAGAGCAAAATACTAAAAATTTGTCAGCTTGACAGTTTTTCATAGTGTTTAAAAATAAATGTAATAAAAACTGTTAATTAATGTCATTTTTATTTCCTTCCATTTTCTTTTAAAATATCTGTAGTTGCATTTATGATTTTATTCTTTCAAACCTTCATAAATGTAAAACATAGTCAAAATTTTCTGCAATTAGCAGGTAACATTGAGATTAACAAGATTTATCTTCACAAGTCTTTTTAAAGAACATAAAAATGGGCAGCATATTAGGAGTACATTAGCTATTTTAATGACAACAACAAAAATCCTAACATTTCAGTGACTTACTACAAATGGAATTTTACTTTTTGCTCAATTGCAATCCAGTCTGGTATCATGGTTTCCTGTTGGGGCCAGGGTGTGTCTATCTTATATACTCATGCAGAGAGCTAGGTCAATGGCAGTCTTGTCCTCTGCAACATGTTTTCAATCTTGCCATGGGCAGCAACATTCAACTGAGGGCAAGAGATAAGATGCAAAACCCTACCAGCTATTTAAGTACCTTGGCCCAGAAGTGGCAAAGATCACTTCCTCTTATATTCTATTTGCGAAAGCTAGTTACATGACCTCTTCTGACTGCCAATAGGTATGGAAAAGTTGATTTGAACTGGTGCTATATTTATCAGCTTTGCCCCTCCAAAACCCATGTTGTAATTTGATCCAATGTGGTAGCGCTAGGAAGTGGGGCCTTTGGGAAGTGATTGGGTCATTGAAGTTTCGCTCTCATGAGTAGGTAAGTGTCTTTCTTGAGAGACCAGGTTAGTTCTCTTGAGACTAGCTTAGGTATCCTAAGAGTGAGTTACTGCAAGAGTGGATTGTTATAAAGTGGTCCTGGCCCTTACCTCAGTATCTCTCAAACACAGACTCCCTTCTGCAGGTGCCCTTTCTGTTTCTCTGCAGCAGGAATCAGCCACTGGAAGCTGACAAGATGTAGCTGCCCCATCTTAGAACAATAGGTCATAATAAACTTTTTTTTTTTCTTTTTGGTGGTACAAGGGTTTAAACTCAGGACTTACTAGGCAGGCACTCTACCACTTGTGCCACACCCCCAGCCTAATTTGCTTTTTAGTTATTTTTTATATAGAGTTTTATACTTTTTTTTGGCTTGGACTGCCATCCTCCTAGCTATGCCTCCCATGTAGCTAGAATCACAGGTGTGTACTACTTCACCTCACCTTTTGGTTGATATGGGCTCTCCTTAACTTTTTGCCTAGGCTGGCCTGTAATTGCAATCCTCCCTATCTGTATCTCCCAAGTGGCTGGAATTACAGGTGTGAATCATCATGATCAGCCAATAAACTTCTTTTGTTTATAAATTACCCAGCCTCAGATATTTTGCTATAGCAATGCAAAACATGCTAAGACAGCTGAGCAACTACAAGGCATAACTATTATGATGTGTGTGTGCAGTGTTAATTTTGCATTATTAGCCTTTTCAGTTGTAAGCATTTATCAGTGGATAATTTTTTCTAAAAAAAGTAAAAAAAACTTTGGAGAAATGCATTTCAATGAAAGTTACCTGGAATATGAATTAGATACGAGCTAGATTGGTTTAAACACATAGTCCGTTATCAAAATATACCAATTCAGAGAAAAAGAATTAATCTGAAATACTGTAACATTCTCACTGTTATACTAAATACTGGGGGAGAAAGTCAGACTATTTTTTCTCTTCTAACTTTTAATAAAGCCACATTCAGAATTTTAAAAATAAGCTGAACATGGTGGCACAGGCCTATAATCCAAGCACTCAGGAGGCTGAGGCAAGAAGATTGAAATTTCAAGGTCATCCTTGGCTACATAACATGTCTCCAAAAAACAAACAAATGAAACCCCAGAAAATTAAAAATAATATTATTAACCCCCTGTTTTGAAAATAATAGAATTGTGTTGCTCTGGTTTCACTTTTTCCAAAGGCACTGTGACATAGGAGGTTAAAAAAATACCCAATATTTTCATTTTGCATTTGATAAATATAGATGTGATTTAGATTATATAATTCTTTATTATATATATTTTATCATACCAACTAAACACCAGTGTTATCAGTTGATTCTTGATCCTAACATACTTCTTCATATTATTGAGACTAAAACAGTGAAGGCTTTAGGTTAAATTATATCTGAATTGTCTGTGGCTAAGGGAAACATTTTACATTGTCTACAATGGTAATTTTAAAGAAAAGAGCATTTCAGTAACAATTTAGTTAAGTGTCCCTACATAAGCAACTCCAAGATTAAATACCAACACTTAAACTTTAAAATTTTTGTAGAATGTTTCTCTTGGGTGTAGTTTGCATGACTGGGGAGGTGGGTGGGGCAGTGAGGAAGGAAGAGGGACTGCCTTGTTGCTAATATGGTTCTTATCAATGGTCTTTATACTTAACTTGTTTAGAAATAAATGAAAAAGATTCTGTGAGTCACCACAGCGGGGCCATTCCAGCTTGGCAGGTCACCTTGTTCTAGGGACAGAAACTGAGTCAGTGTGGGAAGAGGAGAATTTGGACAAGTTTCATCAGATATTCTCACTGATGCCAGGTAAGCCAGAAAAGAGGGATTGATCAGTAACTGAAGTTGCTATAAAGGGTTATTTTAATTTAAGTCAACAGTTATGTGTTGTGAAGGTACGCTTCAAATCTCTAGCAAGAAAACAAAATATGCTATAGAACACCTGATTAGATTTGTGATTCTCAATAAAATTTTAACTTTAAAGACAGCAGTATGGAAGGGGCCTGTTGGTCTGAGCTCTCCTACCTAAAGGTTAACCACTGCCCTCCATATATTCATATATTAAGCAAGTTCAGAAGATATTAGAGGGCAAGTTAAATTTCCTAGTCTACCCTCTCCCATTCATCCTCTCCCCAACTTCTGCATAGACAGTATAGGAATTAATCAAGAGTGGACTGGGTAAATTAATCTACAGATCTCCATTACAAACCATGCTTAATTTTAAGTCAGAAGATTCTATATAAAACATAGGCAAATACTTGGAATTCAGGACTTAGAATACAGGATCTTCAGGTAGACCAGCACAGCAATTAAATGTAACTCCATATCTTCAGAGAACTCTTTTGCTTTTTTCCTCTGCCTTGTTTTCTTTTGGCTTTCTCTGTGGTATACATTTTTAACCACTCTGTTGTTCAATTTAGGGAGATTTAGGGTGAGGAAGGTTATAACAGAGGCTTTCACAAGTATTTTCTGTTTGTGGAGGTTCCTTTTTCCTCTTTGGTAATGTGGGTTTTACATTTTCAAAAGCTGCCTGCATGTTTAAATGTTGATCCCCCCTCATCTTAAAACAGTGCAGGGTAGGGGGAGGAACTTTTTTTTAGTGGCTAAGACAAGTTAACTACTTGATGGAGATAGAGGGATATTACCTGCCCTGAATTGTCACAGAATTCTTATGAGGTTCAAATAAAGTATATATAGTTTTATACTTAAGGAATCAAAATGTAATTAAGGTCTTGAGATGTTAATAGTCAGTTCCAAGATAAATAAATTCACCAATATTCAAAGTGGAAAAAAGAAAACTCTTTATTGTTGTTTATCCATTATCTTTAAAATCTTGTGTTTTTAGAACATGATTCACTGATGCTGGAAAATAAACGACACTTTCAGTGTCATTCACTATAGAAATGTGTATCTTTCTCTCCATAGCATTTTAAAGTCTTTAAATTTCTGAAATTTCACTAGAATAAGTCCAGGTGGGACTTTTTCTTATTCATCCCAATCACCACTTCAAAGGCTGTTTCAAATGGATGGCTTGGGTCTTTTTTCAAATCAAGTAATTTTGTCTACTACATCTTTGATAATTTTTATTCTTCTAGTTTACTTGTTCACTTTCTAGAATCTCTTAATCCTCCCAATGTTTTTATTGTGATAAATACATATAACATAAAGTGCATCACCTTAACTATTTTTAAGTTTAGAATTCAGTGATATTTAATATAGTCACAGTGTTATTCAACAATCACCACCATCCATCTCCCTAACTTTTTTCATCTTGTAAAACTGAAACTATACCTATTGAATAATAATTTTCAATTCCCCCTCCCAAATTCCCTGACCACTGTCCTACTTTCTGTCTCTATGACTTTTTTTTTCTTTTATCTTTTTTTTGGTAGGAATGGGCTTTAAACTTATGGCCTCACACTTGCTAGGCCAGCACTCTACCACTTGAGCCGCTCTGCCAGCCCTGTTTTGTGCTGATATTTTTGAGGTAGGGTTTCATGAAGCATTTGCTGGGTCTGGCTTCCAACCTCCACCTTCCTGATCTCTACCTTCTGAGTAGCTAGAATTACAGTGTGAGCCACCAGCACTCCATGCTGTCTCCATGATTTTCAATACTGTAAGTACCTTATATAAATGGAATCATAGAGTAGTTAGCTATGTTTTGTGACTGGATTATTTTAGTTAACAGTGTATTCAATGTTCATCCATAATTTAGCATGTATCAGAAATTTCTTTCCTTTTTAAACTTGAATAAATATTTTTAAGCTGCATTTCTTTTTTTGTTGTTGTTGAACTGGTACATTGTGGTGTTTACAAAATTTCTTACAATGTATCAAACATATCATACTGAATTCACCCCCTTCATCATTTTCCTTTATCCCCTCTCCCCCATTCCTGGAATAGTTTCAACAGCTTTCATTTTTCCATACAACTTGGAAAATACAAAGTAGACATTTGGGAAAATAGTTCTCAACCAATTTTATCTGCAACTTTCTTTCTTTTCTTTTTTTTTTATTGTTGTCCTGGGTGGGGGTACATTGTGGCATGTATAAAACTTCTTGCAATATAGCAAATATACCATACTTAAATTCATCCCATCCACCATTCTCTTTTACCACCCCCACCCTCATTCCTGGAATAGTTTCAGCAGGTATCATTTTTCTGTTTACATACATGCATACACAGTACTTGCACCATATTCATCTTCCTACACCCTTTCCCCACCTCCTACTCCCCCCACACTGGTACCAATCCCCCAGGCAGGACCTCTTCCACCCTCTTGTTTTCTATTTCGTAAAAGAAAATAAGTGACATTTTTAAATGTTTAAGATAGTTACACAGGAAGTTTCCTTGCAACACTTCCATGTATGTATGTATTATAGCCCGATTTGGTTCATCTACTTATTTTTCTTCTTTCTACCTTCATCCCTTTCTTATGGTGGTTTCAGTCAATTTAAGATTTCATTATTATTGTATAGAGAGTATATCAACCATATTCAAGTTCTTAGTTTCCTTCTTTTACCCTACCCTTCCCATGTGTGACTTCCCCTTTGTGTGACCAGTGTTTCATGATATTGTTGTGATTGTATTAGGTCTATCTTCCACATATAAGAGAGAACATGCTGTTTTGGGCCTTCTGAACCTGGCTAACTTCACTTAAGATCATGTTCTCCAGTTCCATCCATTTACCTCCAAACAACAAAATTTCATTCTTCTTTGTGGCTGAATAAAATTCCATTGTATATAAATACTACATTTTCTTAATTTATTCATCAGGAGTGGGCATTTTGGCTGTTTCCACATCTTGACTATTGTGACTAATGCTGCAATAAACATGGGTGCATAGGTGCCTTTATTGTAACCTGACTTATGTTCCTTCAGGTATATCCCTAGAAATGGAATTGCTGGATCATATGGCAGTTCTAGTTTTAGTGTCTTGTGGAGCCTCCATACTGTTTTCCATAGTGGTTTTACTAGCTTACATTTCCACCAGCAGTGTATGAGGGTCCTTTTCTCCATATCCTCACCAACATTTGTTGTTGTTTGTGTTCTTGATGGTAGCCATCTAACAGGAGTGAGGTGGAATCCTAACATCTTAATTTGGTTTTGATTTTAAGCTTTAGTAATATTTAACTATATGCTCATACCACATTTTGCTGACCTACACATCCAGGGATGGACACTTGGTTGCTTCCATGTTTTAGCTATTGTAAATAATGCCACTATGAACACTGGTGTACGAATACCTCTATGACCTTACTTTCAAGTTTTTGGCTATACCCAGAAGTGGAATTGATGGATCAGATGGCAATTCTATTTTTAATTTTTTGAGAAACTGCTTCACTGTTTTCTATTTGACAACTCATCCTGCACAAGGATTTGAGTTCCTCCACATGCTTGGCACCATTTGTTATTTTCTGTTTTGTTTTGTTTGGTGCCCATCATTCTAATGGGTATGAGGTGCTATCTTATTGCAGTTTTGATTTGCATTTCTCTAAGGCTTAGCGATATTGCACATATATCTCTTCATGTGCTCACTACTGAAGCACATGAAGAAATATGTGCTTCATATTTCATATTGAACTATTTGTTCAAGTATTTTGTCCATTTTTAAATCAGTTTTTTATTTGTTGTTTTTGAAGTTCTGTACTTATTCTGGATATTAGTCTTTTATCAGGTTTCAATTATTTATTTCCATTCTATGGGTTGCCTTTTTTACTCTGTTGAAATTGTCTTCTGATACACAAAAGTTTTAATTTCCATGAAATCAATCTGTCTCTTCTTTCTTTTGTTGCCTGTGCCTTTAGTAGCATATCCAAGAAATCATTGTCAATTCCAATGTCATAAAAGTTTTTGCACTTTGTTTTCTTCTAGAGTTTTATAGGATTAGGTTTGACATTTAGGTCTTTGATATATTTAAAGTTAATTTTTGTATGTGGTGTTAGGTAAGGTTTCAACTTCATCCTTTTGCATGTGGATACCCAGTTTTCCCAGTATCATTTGTTGAAAAAACTGTTTTGCCCATTGGATGGTCTTGGCACACTTTGTCAAAAATCAGTCATAAGTGAGGATTTGTTTCTGGCCTTTCTGTTTCATTACATTAGTCTCTGTGTTTATGTCAATAGTACAGTGTTTGGATTACAGTAGCTTTGGAGTATGTTTTGAAATCAGGAAATGTGAACCCTTCTACTTTGTTCATTTTTAAGATCATTTTGACTATTTGTAGTCCCTTGAGATTCCAAATAAACTTTTGGATGGATTTTCTATTTCTAAAAAAAAAAAAAGAGGGGGTGCTTTTGATGGGGATTGTATTGAGGATATAAATTACTTTGGGTAGTACTGATATCTTAACAATATTAATTTTTCTATTCATGAACATGAAATGAGTCTTTATTTATATATTTATTTTTTAATCAACATTTTATAGTTTTCACTAGACAAGTCTTTCACCTTCTTGGTTAAGTTAATACCTTAACTTAGCACCATTTTATTCTTTTTAATGTCACTGTAAGTGAAATTGTTTTCATAAATTCTGTTCAGGTTGTTCATTGTTAGCACAGAGAAATACAGCTAATCTTTATGTGTTGGTGTTACAGCCTGATGCTTTTCTGAATTCTTTATTTCTACCAGTTGTGTTTCTCTGCGTGTGTGTGAAATCATTAGGGTTTTCTACATATTTAATAATATCACCTGCAAACAGAGATAATTTCTTCCTTTCTAATTTAGATGCTTTTTATTTCCTTTCCTTAACAAAGGCTCTGGCTAGAATGTCTAGTACTGTGTGGAAGAGAAACAGTGAATGCAAGCATCCTTGCTTTCTGCCTGATCTTAGAGAAAAGATTTCAGTCTTTCACCATCGAGTATAATTAGAGCTGGAAATTTTACATTATGGCTTTTATTATGTTAGATAGATTTCTTCTATTCCTAACTTATGTGTTTTTATCTTGAAAGAGTGTTACATTTTGTCAACTGCTTTATCTATATCAGTTGAGAAGTTCATGTGAGTATTTTTCCTTTCACTCTGTCATTCTGACTGATTTTTATATTGTAGCAAGGAGGAGAGCCAGAAAAGAAACAGACAGGTTGTGTTCTGATAATGAGGCAGGGGAAGGGATGGGAAAGCAGAGAGATAAAATTTAAGAATTGAAACATGAAGAAGGTCACATAACACTGGGGAAATAAAATAGCCAATAAAGTCACATAAAGCCATATGTGGGCTGAACTTTGCTTTTTGCTTCTGTAACCTGCTTGCAAGGGTATAAAGTGAGGCCTCTTTGTTTTCAAGTCTTTGGACACAGGTGTGCTGTGTGCTGAGTCTGTGCCGGCACAGTAAAATGTTGCTTCTTGCTAAACTGCTTCAGTGTCCCATATCTCAGCTTGAGATTCCCGCAACCATATGTTAGACCATCCTTGCATTCCAGCATGCTGCTGGTTTCCCTTTGCTATATTTTGCTGAGTTTATTGCATCAGTGTTCTGTGGGATCTCATGTGCAATTTTCATTTTCTGTAGTGTATTTTTCTAACTTTGTCATGAGGATAATTCTGCCCTCATAATTAGTTAGGAAGTGTTCCTTGCTCTTCAACGTTTTAGGAACATTTGAGAACAATTGGTGTTAGGACTTCTTTAAATGTTTGATAGAATTTGCCAATTTTGCTAATGTTGTTGGACTTTTCAAAGAATCAACTTTGATTTTATTGATTTTTCTTCATCATTTTTCCATTCTCTTCTTCACCAGTTCAATCTTTATTATTTCCTTCTTTCTACTAGTATTAGCTTTAGTTTATTCTTCCTTTTCTAATTTCTCAAATTATAATGTTAGGTCATTAATTTGATATCTTGTTTATTTTTTAATGAAAGCATATATAACTATGAATTCCACCCCCTAGCATTACTTTTGCTGTGTCCTGTAAATTTGGGTATGTTATGTTTTCACTTGCAATTAACTCTAAGTTTTTTTTTTTTTAACTTTCCTTTGTGATGTTTTTCTTTGACCTATCATTTTGTTGGATGTGTTGTTTAATTTCCACAACTTTGTGAATTTTCAAGTTTTACTTCCATTCTTGATATTTTTACATTATTTATAGTAATCACAAAAGTTATTTAGCATGATATTTAACTTAAAATCTACTGAGACTTAGTTTTGTAGACTAATAATATGTCCTGTCTCAGGTGCAATGGAGAACAATGTTTATACTGTTGTTATGTGGTGGAGTGTTCTGTATGGATCTGTTACATCTGGCAGGCTTATTGTGTTAAGTTTTCTATTTCTTTGCTTCTTTCCTATCTGGTCGCTTTCTCCACTGTTGAGAGGAGGGTATTGAAATCTCTAACAACAGTGTATCACTACATTTCTTCCTTCCATTATCAGTTTTTGCTTCATATATTTTGATGGTATATTATTAGGTTGTTATAAATATTTATTTGTTTACTCTATTTGCTGCATTAAATATTTTATTAATATAGAATACCCTTATTTGTCTCTTATAAACTGTTTTGATTTAAAGACTATTTTGGTTGGGCATAGTGGCTCCTGTCTGTAATCCCAGGTACTCAAGAGGCAGAGATCAGGAAGATCATAGTTTGAGGCTAGCCTGCACAAAAAAGTGCAACACCTTATCTGAAAAGAAAAAAAAACCTAAAGTAAACAGGGCTTGAGGTGTAGTTCAAGTGATAGAATGCTTGCTTAGTGTGAGGCTCCAAACCCCAGTACCACTGCAAAAAGAAAAAAACAAAAAGGCTATTTTGTCTAATGGTAGTATAGATGTCCCCATTCTCTTTGGTTTACCTTATTTGTATGAAAATAGCTTTCCCTATTTTTTTACTTTCAGTCCATTTGTATCTTTGGATCTACAGAGTTCTCTAATAGGAAGACTCGTGCTCATTTTTGTCAATCTTTGCCTTATGATTAGAGACTTTAATCTGTTTACAATTAGTTACCCATAAGTTAAAGTTTTTTTGTTTGTTTTCTGTATTGCATGGCTTATGTCTTTTTTGTCCCTCATTGCATGCTTTGCTGTCATCATTTGTATTTAGTTGATATTTTTTGTAGTGATATATATAAATACCTCTACCATTGCCTAAGTATATTGTATCACTTCTTTGTGGTCACCATGGGTATTACATGTACCATTCTAAAGTTATAACACCAATTTATACCAAATTAAATTCAATAACATACAAAATCTCTGCTCTTTTCAATTCTCTGTCTTCACCCCTTTCCATTGTTGATGGTACAAAATTTTCTCTTTATATAGTCACATGTTGCTTAACAACAGAGATGCATTCTGAGAAATGTGTTGTTAGGCAGCTTTCTCGCAGGGCACTTACACAAATCTAGATGCTTGGTCTATTACAAACTTGGGCTCTATGGGAGAATCTATTGTTCCTAGATTATAAACATGTACAGTATGTTATTGCACTGAATATTATAGCTGATTGCAACACAATGGTACATATTTGCGTATCTAAATATATCTAAACTTAGAAAAGGCACATTAAAAATATGATATAAAAGTTTTTTTTTTAAAAATGGGTTAGGTGTCAGTGGCTCATGCCTATAATCCTAGTTTATTTGGGAGGTTGAGATCCAAAGGATCACACTGGCAGCCCAGGCTGGGGTGGGGATCTATTCATGAGACCTCCCATCTCAACAGAAAAAGCTGGGCTTAATGGCACGGGTCTGTCAACCCAGCTACTATGGGAAACTTAAATAGGAGGATCACAGTTCAGGCCAACTGAGGCAAAAAGCAGTTCCTGATCTCCAAAATAACCAGAGCAAAATGGCCTGGAGACATGGCTTAAGCAGTAGAGTGCCTGCCTAGCAAACAGGAAGCCCTGACTTCAAAACCATTACCACCAAAAAAGAAGAAAAAGAAGATAAAAATGGAGCACCTATATAGGGCACTTACTCTAAATGGCACTTTCTAGGACTGGAAGTTGTTCATTGTGAGTCAGTGAGTGATAAATAAAGGTGACGGTAGAGGACATTGTCACTACTGTGGACTTTGTAAACACTATAGTTAGGCTATACCAAATTTATTTTTTAAATTTTTTTTTCTATGATAGCTTAACCTTGGCTTACTGTAATTCTTTTCCTTTATAAACATTGTACTTTTTAAGACTTTCTACTCTTCTGTAATAACACTTAATTTAAAACAATAAAACATTCTATAGTTGTACAAATTTTTTTGTTTTTATTCTATGTACATTTTTCTATTTAAAAATTTTTCTACTGTTTTGCATTTTCAATACAAAACACAGCTTAGGCCTGTGTAGGATTGGGATCATTACTATACCTCACATTTTGTCCCATATGAAGGCCTTCAGGGACAGTCACACATGAGGAACTATCATCATCGGTGACATCTTCTAAATTTTTCCTGAGTACTTACCTGAGGTCTCACTCTTTTCACAAATTTGTTGTTGGCAGAGTGGCTCAAGTGGCAGAGCACCTGCCTAGCAAGTATGAGGCCCTGAGTTCAAGTCCCAGTACTGAAAAACAATCTAAGTTAAAAATCATTTGAGGGTTGATGGAACAGCTGAAGTGGTAGAGTGCCTGCTTAGCAAGTGTGAGGTCCTTCCTCTCCATAAAGGAAAACCTTTCAGAGTAGGGTCCACAGTTTCAAAATTTAAAGGAAGTTGTTGAGGACTGCAGGAGCTTTTGCTAAACCCTTCACTGTGAATGTTCATGGGTTTTTCTTTTCCTTTCCCTTCACTTTCTTTTTTTCAGTTATGCTCACTAGGTGGTAGTGAACAGCAACATTACAATCTTATGGGATGACCAAATGTGGTTTGCTGTTGACTCAAACATAAATGTAGTTTTGTGTCCAGAAACAAATTAATCATTCTCTTAATTATATTACTTTCTTCCATTATGTAAAATCCACCATGTGGATTTGTAAACCAAAATTATGATAATGTTAGCTTTCAGGCTAATAATTGGGGGTTTTTTTGTTTGTTTGTTTGTTTTAAGTACAGTAGCCTCTTAGGGGAGGCCAGGGAGCCTGGACCCCAGAGCACGCTGGACATTGGATGCGGTGAGGGAACCGTCTCTGGACGAACTGGAGCGCAAGCAGGTGGACAAGGGCCGCCTGCCGTGTGGTCTGGAGCCCGGGGATTCTGGCTCCCTGGGTGGGGTGTCCAGGGCAGAGGGCAGGGACCCCTCAGAGCACTGTCGGGGTGCTGAGAGAGAGGACAGTTAGGACCAGGAGGCACCTGTCCTCTTGCTAGACGATGCTTAATTTCTTGCTTCCTTCTGAAGACACGACACAGGGGACCAGAGGTGCTCTGCTCTGAGAAGCCCGAGGGCCTTTCCTGGCTTGCCCGGGCCCACTCAGCGTTGGTGCTGGGGATTCCAGCACCGTGGGTCACTGAGGATTCACTTGCCACTTGCCATGGGGCTTAAAACAAGTAGAAGCTTAAACTTTCGAAAGTGCTTCCTGGAGGTTTCTTTTTTTTAAATAAATGCTGGGTGTGAGTGTACATGCATTTTGAACGCTTCATTTTTTTAACAAATGTGCACACTGACAGTCTGTGCAGAAGTAGGGAAAGAAAGGCAGAGTTAGCGAGGTAGAGTGATGGGGTCTCTTGGACTGGGTGGTATCTGCTACGGGAGCATGGTTTTTATGGAATGGTGAGTCCCGGAGGAAGAAAGAAGCCATTACGTCTTCTCCTTTCTTTTAGGATATATTCACTATGGGAGGGGGGGTCATAATAACAATTCCAATTATCCCCATCACTACTTCTTTAAAAACATAAAAGGAGGCAGTGGCACGGTGCGTGCACACGTGAGCTGCTGAGGATACACAGTGTAGTGAGCACAGTGGGCTAAGTGACCAAGTGGTTCCGGTGTTTCTGGGGGAAAAAAGCTTTGTTTCTTTTTTGTAAAAATGACAACGGTGGAAATGGCAAGTGCCTGTTGCTATGCGGCCATGTAATAGTAGAAGCCCAGAGCTGACAGGAATGTCCTTCTTGAGTAGTAGCCTAGCCCTTCGGACTTGAATTTGACATTATGGTGTGGGGCAGGGGGATACAAGAAGGGAGAGAGAAGAGAAGAGGAGTGATACACTGCTGGAATTTGTTTCCTTCTCTTGAAATAAAATTACTGTTCAGAATTGAATTTGAAAACTTGCACTAAAAAAAGTATATTAGCTTCTTAAGTCATATAGAAAGCCAAAAGTAGAGCTATAGGTCATCTTGACAATAATACTAGCTTTTATAATTGTTCATGTATTTATTTTTCTTTATTAAGAAATATATTTACTGTTGTATCTTTTTTAATTTTTCTTTTACTTTTTGGCTGTGCTGAGGATTGAACCTGGGCTCTGTGCATGCTAGGCAAGTCCTCTACCACTGTGCTGTGCCCCAGAGCTCTTCTGGTGCCTTCACAGTTAAGATCTAGTTCATTTCATCTCACCTTTCAGAGCTCCTTCAGACATTTCTTGCAGGGCAGTTCTAATGGGTCATTAAATCCCTCTGTTCTTGTTTGTCTGGGAATGTCTTAATTTCTCGCTTACTTTTGAAAAACAGTTTGTCAGATATTGACTTTTTAAAAAAATTTTTACACTTTGAATGTATGAACCATTGCTTTCTTGTCTACAAAATTTCTAATGAAAAGTCTGTTAAAGGTATTACTGAGTATCCTTGGTTCATAGCAAGTCACTTCTGTTTTGTTGATTTTCTCTTTGTCCTCAGCTTTTGAAAGTGTGATTACAGTGTTTCTTGGTGTTTGTCTCTTTGAGTTCATCTTATTGGAGCTCATGAACCTTCTTAGACATTTATATTCATACTTTTCATCTACTGCAAAATGTCCAATCATTCTTTGATAAAATACTCTCTTCTTTCTTTTCCTTCTGAAACACCTACAGTGCATAGCTGGTGTGCTAAATAATGTCCCACAAGATCCCTTAGGCCTTGCTCACTTTTCTTCAATCTTTTTTATTCCTGTTCTTCTGACTTGGTGATTTCCACTGTGCTATCCATTGTGCTAATTTCCACTGGCTCTTTCTTCTGCCTTCAAATCTGCTTTGAATCCCTGCCTGCTCAAATCTTTCAATCCTTTACTTTTCTTCTCCAAACTTCTTTCTTTTTTTTTTTAATCTATTGTCTTTCTTTTCTGGGGGTGGGGGGAAGAAGGCAGTACTAAGGTTTGAACTCAGGACCTCACTCTTGGGCCACATCCAGCCCTTTGTGCTTTAGTTTGTTTTTATATAGGGTCTTGCACTTTTTCTCAGGCTGGCATTAAACCATGATCCTCTTACCTCTGCTTCCTGAGTAGCTGGGATTACAGATGTGAACCACCACACCTGGCTCCAAAATTTTTTTAGTTTCCCTTTAAGATCTCTATTTCTTTGTCCATAGTTTCATTTATTCATACACCACTTCATTGACTTTGTATATATTTTTCTCCCATTTGATTATCTTTATGATAGTTTTTAAAAGTCTTTTTCTAGTCGATGTAACATCAGGTTTTTTCAGCGACAGCTCCCATTAATTAACTTTTTGTTGGAATAAGCCATACTTCAGTGTTTCCTCACATGCTTTGCAGGTTTTTATTTGAAAACTGGACATTTGAATCAAATACTGTGGTAACTATGGGAATTCAGTTTTTCTCCTCCTGGGTTTGCTAGGTTTAGTTTTGTTTATTTATTTTTTGTTTTTGTTGCTATAGGATGCTTCTTTGCCAACAATGATCTTGAGGAATAAACTTCAGGTCTTCTCAGGTTTTTTCCAACCCCGTGCCATTCCCTGAACATGCACGGTCAGTTTCTAGCTTATCTTGTGTGTACAATCACTTTTGAATTCTCTAGTCTTTAAGGCTAGACTTCTAAGGGAGGAAAGAGAAAAATAAAAAGGACGAAGTTAAAAAGAATTTTAGAGCATCAAATCCTCTTGAAGTCACGTCAGCCTGAGGGGAAGGCCTTGCAATAATGTAGGAAGGTATTAAAAAAATGACTGCCTGCCTTCTGTTGTTCCTCTATGATCATGAGTTGCAATTAGAGTACACAACTCCAATAGTTGAAGGACAGGCTTCTCTCTTGCCAACCCTAAATCCCACAAGCTGTGTGCTTGCTGAGGGAACAGTTGCATAGTTGCCTGTCATGGGTTAGAAATATGTTGAAAATATTTCTATTTCTTAGCACAGATACGATTGTGCTAAGAGCAAAAAAAAAAAAAATCTGAAATTAACTTCAATTTACTATTTATACCTTCCACCTGAAAATTGCAAGCCTTCAAGAAATGCCGAGGTCCAAAATAGTTTTATCAGATACAGTCTGCCAATGTGACTGTTCTTTAGATGGGGAGATAGAATTTTAGGGCTTCCTACTTTGCCTTTTCCCAGAGTCTTCTCGCTCTTCACCTTCTCATGGCTAGATGCTCACTGTCTGGAACTGATTCTACATATTTAATTTTTATATGTTTTTCCCTTTTTAATGAGGTGTTTAATGACTTTATTTTGTCTCCTATCATTTTCTTTCACTTTTAAAATTTGGGTAGTCATTTTTTCATTTACAGAAATCCTTGCTTCTTCTCTTTGTACTTATTTTCTACAATAATCTGAGCTTGTTCTGTGAATGAAGACTCTAGTCATATATTTCTGAAGATGCTAATAACATTTTAAAAAATTTGACACATATTTTCTGCCCTTTGAATACATTCATTATATATATTCATCTTGATCATGCTTGCTGCATTACTGATTTTTCTTAGTAAATGGTGATCCTTGACTGGCCATTCATAATGGTTAATAAAGAATTAACTTGATTAGCATTTGTAGCTGGCATGAGCTTGTTCCAAAGCTCTGTTTCTCCATTATATGTGTTAGATTCCTTTAAGAAGGAGTGGAGGAGAAAGTGATAAACATTGAGTGCCCATCATATTATTTTTTTGTTTGGAAGTACCAAAATCCATGCTAGAAGTTATAATACACTTGGAGAAGATTATTTCGATTTCTTGGGAAATAAGGATTCCAATTTAGATAGGAAATGGAGTGAGTTAAACACTACCATTAACTTTTCATTTGGCAAGACATCAATTAGCTGCTACATAGGTAGTCCTTCAATTAATTAATCCACTCTCAATTCTGTTTGGGAGACCTGTTGCCAAGCAGGTGTGAAAACTCTACAGAGATGGGTCAGAAAGAAGAGCAACATTCCTGAGACAGCCTTGTGGTTCATCTATCAAAGAGTACTCAACTGCTTCTGCCTTCCAGGAACATGTTCAAACTTCTGATCTGTTCTCAAGGACCCATCTATTGTTAAGTGATTTTTCTCTTCCAGGGAGAGGGAAATGGGGAGAAAATAGATAAATGCACATACTCATATATTGCATTTTCAATTGAATTTTATCCCCCACTCTTTCTCACCAAAGTTAAAAGGAATATATTTTTTCTTCCAGAATGGAAGAAAAGGATAACCATGGTTTATTATTCAAACCAGGACACTCTTGAGACTGACAGTAAGTTGTATTAATACTTATACTTGGCTAACAGGCTTACTCCAGGACTCCGCAAACCAGGATATATGGTCACACCATACATGTAAGTGTACACTAACAAGGCACGGATTTATGGCAAAAAAGATTATGTCTAATAAAAAGAAAAGAGAAGTGCATGTCTGTGAAGGGATATAAATACACAACTGTTATCTTTGAGCCCAACATAACTAGGCTGTTTTAGAGGTAATGGAAATTTAAAATCAAGGAGAATGGTTTAGAGAACAACATTTTATTCATTTGTTTGTTTCTGTCTCACTGATAGCAGAAACTTTTGGGGATGTTATGTCTTAAAAGCAATAATAGCATGTTAGTTCACTGAAGTGGGATCATGGTACGGGCAGGAATTCTCAGTGGGGGTTAAATTGCCCTTCTCTCACCACTCTACCCTTCCTCACAAACATCAGAGCCTGTTTGGAAATGACTGGAGACATTTTTGGTTGGCATCACTAGGAAGTGGTGCTGACCTCTATTATGAGAAGCCATGGATGTTGTTAACAGTTTAGAATGCAGAAGACAGCCCTCTAGCATACAAGAGTTTTCAGTCCACCATATAAGCAGAACTGTGGTTTAGAAACACAAGATTAAGGTTAGAGAACTATTTAGATAAAGCTTTCAGAAGACATTGAGGGTGTTACTTGGGAGTAACCAGTAACTAACCATTATTATCTTTCTCTTAAATGGTTTCCTTTTGATATTTTGAGAAATTGGGTAGTACTTCTAGTGAAAAGGTTTTTCTCTAACTTTTAAGTAGAAGCTCAAGCCAATAAAAGTGTGATGGCCTTGTAAATTAATCATGACAGTTTCTGCTCCATTCCCATCATAAGAGTACAATATAAGCATTCCTGGAATGATAATAAAGTCAATATTAAGAGTACATTTGAAAGCTTAAGTCATTTGTTTCTATAGAATTATGATTTCTGAGTACATTGATATATTAATTTTAACCTAAAATTCAACCACAATATTTGTAGTAGAAATATGTACTACAAAAGAGGGGTAATACAAAATGTAATTGGGGGGTGTGCTTTGGTATAGGTGAGTATTAAAATGAAGTTTTATCCATTCTATACCGTTAAATTTGCCAGGATATCATCAATTATTGTTAATTTTTTTAAGTTCAAGTCTCTTGACTTCGTTTCAGTATTCAAATCTCTTTACAAAAGTTGTAAATGTTTGAGAAATTTTTGTTTTCATTCTTTTGACTTTGTGGTAAATATTCATTCTGCACCAATTAAATGTTGCAAGGGGTTTAAAACTAGTTATAAAAGTAAGACAGTGATGATTTTCTTTAGCATTTTTGACCATTTTGAAAATTGTTGCATTCTTAACCATCAACACAGAAGTTAAGGCAAAGCAAAGAGTATTTGAAGTAAAAAATGAAAATAACAGATGAAAAGAGAAAGTAAGGTGGCCACTAGTAGGATAGAAGGGCAGTTCTGAGAGTGCATGTAAGAAAGACACTCATTTCCATGGTCTCCTTGTGACTTCTCTGCAAGGCTTAGTGTCAGCAACTATATACGAAGGAAACAATTTTTATATTACATATTTTTCAAGCAATGAAAATGTTTGAATTCTTAAGCTTTATTTACTTTAACAAATTTTGGTGGCAGTCTTCCTGGGAAAAATAACTATGTGTTAAATTTTAAAAAGCACAAGTCATAGTTTAATCTTATTTGATAACAGAGGCCCCACAGCTTTATCTGTCTCTTCTTCCATTATGTTATAATACAGAGCACATTTTTGCATCTACATTCTATTTTTAAGCTGTTCCTTTGCTATCAAGTTGTCAGTTCTCAAATCTATCAGCTGCCGTCCAAATGCCTGCCTCTAATTCACTTCTAATCTTTTCTGAGCTTGGGAAACAGATAATTGAGCTTGCTAAGAGTTCTGTATAAGATACGGTAAATTTGAGGCAACAAAATTTAGAGTAAGGGTATAGGCTTACTCTCTGAGTTTCCCTACAACATCTCTTACAGCCAATGTAGTATGCAGGACTGCATTGAAGTTGTATAAAAATCTTACTCCTCAATAAATGAACAAGAACCCATAGTCCTCTTTAGGCTGACTATTCCAGATACCTACAACTTGTGTTTTATAGTGGGGGGGGGGTAAAAAGTTACTGTTTTCATTTTCACTATAAAATGTAAGACTTGCAATTAACTCCTCACAGAAAGATCTTTGATGGATCAACATTTTTCCTGCTTGTCTTCCCTCCTGCTCACCATAGCTGCCTACTCAGCATGGAAACCCACCTGGGCTCAAAGAAATACTACTCTTCTACAACATGTGGACTTCTACTCTTACAGAATGAGAAGAAAATTGATAAAGGTGACATGGCAATTTAGAAATGAAATAATAGTTTAATATTAGTTTTAATTGACTAAAGAGCTAAAAAAGATTTTTAAAAAAGGGAAATTGTGAGTAAGTGAAGTTTTGTTGACTTCAATGAATTATTAAGTAATAGTTCTTGTGGAGATGGTCATTAAGAAGGCATGGTTTCTGATTTGGAAAAAATAAAAAATTACCTAGAGAAGGAAAAATATATGAAAGATAACCATGGAAATCTTTGCCAGATTGTCATATCCCCAATAGTTAGAAAGGGTTTTTCATGATTAAAAACTAGAAGTTAACCTGGTGGTAATCTCAAATACAAACTTCAGCAATTATGTGATGTAGCAGATGGAATGTGTTATGTGTATTTTTTTTTAATTGGGTCATTTCTCCCTGTGTTATGTGTATGATGGGCTTATGAGTTCAGTGGTCACACAGGTTATAACTGTTTTTTTATTTCCTCCATTTGGACCTCCAGTAAATTTAGGTGTGGTTGGAATAGATAATCTTTATGGCTGTGAAGATTTCATTTGTTTTCTTTTTCACCAAATCTGTTTAACCATAAGTCTTTTCAATCGTACCTTTCCAAATTCTCTCTAGTCTATTCTTTCCTCTCTACCAAATCTAACTGTCATTGTCTTAGAGTAGACCCTCGTCAATCTCCCTTGAACAGTTGCAATAGCCTTCTAGGTTCTTCTCTTTCTCCTTCTCCTTTTCTTCTTCTTTGTGTTGCTGGAGATGATACAACCTAGGACCTTCTGCTTGCTAAACTAGTGCCCTACCATTGAGCTACATCCCCCAAACCTGTGTTATCAGTGAGCTGGCTGGGGTACTTGGGGTCCTTCTCTATTAATAGAAATCAGTAATAGGCAGGGTAGTTCTTCTATTATTGGTAGTCCTAGGTACTTGGGTGCCAAGGCTTATGGGCTGGGCTGACAGCTGCAGAAGCTTATAGCTCCAAGTCCTAAAGACTAGAAATTTATGGCTCCAAGCTTCAGAAGCCAGAGACTTACAGCTCTATTGCTCAGTTTGGAGGCTTATTGCTCTGGGTTTTGATGGACAGTGGCCCAGCACTTGGGGGCTAGTGAAATCTTCAGCTTTCAATCGCAGCTAGTGGCCCCACGAGTCAGCACCAGCTGATGTCACAGTTTCTAAGTCAGGTGTCAGGACCCTCACTCAACTTTTAAGGATGGACAGCTTCCTGACACTCTTCTAGCAACCAAGGCTCACAATCTCTCACCTTTGGCTCTTCACAACCTTCTGCTTCTGCAGTCTTGGCTTTCCACCTTCCCTATACGTCCACAGTCCTTCATGATCTCAGCCCCATCTGTATCCCCACTGCTTCTGCCCCAGACTGCTTTCTAGAACTCTTCAGCTGCCCTCTAGCTGCTACTGCCACTGTCACTACTATGGCTGCTGCTATTGCAACCATTGCCGCTGAGGTAAATGTTTCCTCTTCACATTGCCAGCTCAGCCCACCCCACTTATAAAATCACAAGTAGGCAAAGAAAAGACCACTCAGGAGAAGGGTTTTGGGGGGGCATAAGGTTATAACACCAGGAGGCAGCACAGGAGGGTGTCTCTAGTTTGGCTCTAAAAGTAAGTTGTACAGTCTGGTTACATATCCAGGAGGGGGAGATGGCATGGTATGGCATGCAAATGTGGTGATTATAACTCACATCAATTACAGCACAATTTCTGCTTTTTATCAAGACTAATCACAGCCAAGAGTAGGAACAAATGCTCTCATCTAACAATCAACAACTTTTTACTGAGTCACTAGGGGAGTGTTCCTCCTTTGGACCTGGTTGAAGATAGCCTCTGCAAGGTCTTCAGAGCCAGAGGTGGGGCTCCTTGAAGTCAGGGTCATCTGAAGTTCATAGAGGCTTGTCTTGTGCAGAGTAAAAGTTTCCAGCACTGGCACAGGCTGAAACTGGAATAAGGCCTCCTGCACCAGGAGGCATGTCTCCAACAGCTTTGATTATAAGGATGTCAGGCATAAAGGAAGGGTCTATTATGCAGCCTGCATCCAACAGCTTCATACATTTACAGAAAAGCATCAAAGGTTGCTTACAAAGACTTAGTGAAAGGTCAACACAAAACTAGCATGCTCAACAGCATTTAGCAGTTTAACAGTACTTAACCCCTGCCCCATGTGTACACTAGGGAGAATTGGATCCCTCCATCTGTCTCATCTTCAGACTTTCCAATCCATCTATACGTCAAATGTCACTAGAACGATCTGGATGACAGGAAAGTCTGATCATTAGAATTCTATTTTTTTTCCTTTTTCTTTTATTATTCATATGTGCATACAAGGCTTGGATTTCTCCCCCCTGCCCCTACCCCCTCCCTTACCACCCACTCCGCCCAATCCCTCTCCCCCCCACCCCCTCAATACCCAGCAGAAACTATTTTGCCCTTATTTCTAATTTTGTTGTAGAGAGTATAAGCAATAACAGGAAGGGGACAAGGGTTTTTGCTGGTTGAGATAAGGATAGCTATACAAGGCATTGACTCACATTGATTTCCTGTGCGTGGGTGTTACCTTCTAGGTTAATTCTTTTTGATCTAACCTTTTCTCTAGTACCTGGTCCCCTTTTCCTATTGGCCTCAGTTGCTTTTAAGGTATCTGCTTTAGTTTCTCTACGTTAAGGGCAACAAATGCTAGCTAGTTTTTTAGGTGTCTTACCTATCCTCACCCCTCCCTTGTGTGCTCTCGCTTTTATCATGTGCTCAAAGTCCAATCCCCTTGTTGTGTTTACCCTTGATCTAATGTCCACATATGAGGGAGAACATACGATTTTTGTTCTTTTGGGCCAGGCTAACCTCACTCAGAATGATGTTCTCCAATTCCATCCATTTACCAGCGAATGATAACATTTCGTTCTTCTTCATGGCTGCATAAAATTCCATTGTGGATAGATACCACATTTTCTTAATCCATTCGTCAGTGGTGGGGCATCTTGGCTGTTTCCATAACTTAGCTATTGTGAATAGTGCCACAATAAACATGGGTGTGCAGGTGCCTCTGGAGTAACCTGTGTCACAGTCTTTTGGGTATATACCCAAGAGTGGTATTGCTGGATCAAATGGTAGATCGATGTCCAGCTTTTTAAGTAGCCTCCAGATTTTTTTCCAGAGTGGTTGTACTAGTCTACATTCCCACCAACAGTGTAAGAGGGTTCCTTTTTCCCCACATCCTCACCAACACCTGTTGTTGGTGGTGTTGCTGATGATGGCTATTCTAAGAGGGGTGAGGTGGAATCTTAGCGTGGTTTTAATTTGCATTTCCTTTATTGCTAGAGATGGTGAGCATTTTTTCATGTGTTTTCTGGCCATTTGAATTTCTTCTTTTGAGAAAGTTCTGTTTAGTTCACGTGCCCATTTCTTTATTGGTTCATTAGTTTTGGGGGTATTTAGTTTTTTAAGTTCCCTATATATTCTGGTTATCAGTCCTTTGTCTGATGTATAGTTGGCAAATATTTTCTCCCACTCTGTGGGTGTTCTCTTCAGTTTAGAGACCATTTCTTTTGATGAACAGAAGCTTTTTAGCTTTATGAGATCCCATTTATCTATGCTATCTCTTAGTTGCTGTGCTGCTGGGGTTTCATTGAGAAAGTTCTTACCTATACCTACTAACTTCAGAGTATTTCCTACTCTTTCCTGTATCAACTTCAGAGTTTGGGGTCTGATATTAAGAGCCTTGATCCATTTTGAGTTAATCTTGGTATAGGGTGATATACATGGATCTAGTTTCAGTTTTTTGCAGACTGCTAACCAGTTTTCCCAGCAGTTTTTGTTGAAGAGGCTGCTATTTCTCCATCGTATATTTTTAGCTCCTTTGTCAAAGACAAGTTGGTTATAGTTGTGTGGCTTCATATCTGGGTCCTCTATTCTGTTCCACTGGTCTTCATGTCTGTTTTTGTGCCAGTACCGTGCTGTTTTTATTGCTACAGCTTTGTAATATAGTTTGAAGTCAGGTATTGTGATACTTCCTGCATTGTTCTTTTGACTGAGTATTGCCTTGGCTATTCGTGGTCTCTTGTGTTTCCATATAAATATAACAATAGATTTTTCAATCTCTTTAATGAATGTCATTGGAATTTTGATGGGAATTGCATTAAACATGTAGATTACTTTTGGGAGTATAGACATTTTTACTATGTTCATTCTACCAATCCATGAGCATGGGAGATCTCTCCACTTTCTATAGTCTTCCTCAATCTCTTTCTTCAGAAGTGTAAAGTTTTCCTTGTAGAGGTCTTTCACATCTTTTGTTAGGTTTACACCTAGGTATTTGATTTTTTTTGAGGCTATTGTAAATGGAATTGTTTTCATACATTCTTTTTCAGTTTGCTCATTGTTAGTGTATAGAAATGCTAATGATTTTTCTATGTTGATTTTATATCCTGCTACCTTGCTATAGCTATTGATGATGTCTAGAAGCTTCTGAGTAGAGTTTTTTGGGTCTTTAAGGTATAGGATCATGTCGTCTACAAATAGGGATATTTTGACAGTTTCTTTACCTATTTGTATTCCTTTTATTCCTTCTTCTTGCCTAATTGCTCTGGCTAGGAATTCCAGTACTATGTTGAATAGGAGTGGAGATAGTGGGCATCCTTGTCTGGTTCCTGATTTTAGAGGGAATGGTTTCAGTTTTTCTCTGTTAAGTATAATGCTGGCTGTAGGTTTGTCATATATAGCTTTTATAATGTTGAGGAACTTTCCTTCTATTCCTAGTTTTCTTAGAGCTTTTATCATGAAATGATGTTGGATCTTACCAAAGGCTTTTTCTGCATCTATTGAAATGATCAAGTGGTTTTTGTCTTTGCTTCTGTTAATGTGTTTTATTACATTTATTGATTTTCATATGTTGAACCACCCCTGCATCCCTGGGATGAAGCCTACTTGGTCGTGGTGAATAATCTTTTTGATGTGTTGTTGAATTCGGTTTGCCATTATTTTGTTGAGGATTTTTGCGTCAATGTTCATTAAGGAGATTGGCCTCTAGTTCTCCTTTTTGGAGGTGTCTTTGCCTGGTTTTGGGATAAGTGTAATACTGGCTTCATAAAATGTGTTAGGCAGTGTTCCTTCCCTTTCTATTTCATGGAACAGTCTAAGGAGGGTTGGTATCAGTTCTTCTTTAAAGGTCTGATAGAATTCAGGTCCTGGAATTTTCATTTTGGGGAGACTCTTGATTGCTGCTTCAATTTCATTTTGTGTTATAGGTCTATTCAGGTGGTTAATTTCCTCTTGGTTCAGTTTTGGATGATCATATGTATCTAGAAATCTATCCATTTCTTTTAGATTTTCAAATTTATTTGAATATAGGTTCTCAAAGTAGTCTCTGATGATTTCCTGGACTTCCATGGTGTTTGTTGTTATCTCCCCTTTTGCATTCCTAATTCTACTAATTTGGGTTTTTTCTCTCCTCATTTTAGTCATGTTTGCCAGGGGTCTATCGATCTTGTTTATTTTTTCAAAGAACCAACTTTTTGTTTCATTAATTCTTTGTATGGTTTTTTTGGTTTCTATTTCATTGATTTCAGCTCTTATTTTTATTATTTCTCTCCTTCTATTTGTTTTGGGATTTGCTTGTTCTTGTTTTTCTAGGAGTTTGAGATGTATCATTAGGTCATTGATTTGGGATCTTTCAATCTTTTTAATATATGCACTCATGGCTATAAACTTTCCTCTCAGGACTGCCTTAGCTGTGTCCCATAGGTTCCAGTAGGTTGTGTTTTCATTTTCATTGACTTCCAGGAACTTTTTAATTTCCTCTTTTATTTCATCGGTGATCCATTGTTCATTAAGTAATGAGTTATTTAGTTTCCAGCTGTTTGCATGTTTTTTGTCTTTACTTTTGTTGTTGAGTTCTACTTTTACTGCATTGTGATCAGATAGTATGCACGGTATTATTTCTATTTTCTTATATTTGCTGAGGCTTGCTTTGTGCCCTAGGATATGATCTATTTTGGAGAAGGTTCCATGGGCTGCTGAGAAGAATGTATATTGTGTAGAGGTTGGATGAAATGTTCTGTAGACATCTACTAGGTGCATTTGATCTATTGCATATTTTAGATCTTGGATTTCTTTATTGATTTTTTGTTTGAATGACCTATCTATTGATGATAATGGGGTGTTAAAGTCTCCCACAACCACTGTGTTGGTCTTTATATATGCTTTTAGGTCTTTCAGGGTATGTTTGATGAAATTGGGTGCGTTGATATTGGGTGCATACAGATTGATGATTATTATTTCCTTTTGGTCTATTTCCCCTTTTATTAGTATGGAATGTCCTTCTTTATCTCGTTTGATCAATGTAGGTTTGAAATCTACTTTGTCAGAGATAAGTATTGCTACTCCTGCCTGTTTTCAGGGGCCATTGGCTTGGTAAATCTTCTTCCAGCCTTTCATCCTAAGCATATGCTTATTTCTGTCGGTGAGATGAGTCTCCTGTAAGCAACAAATTGTTGGATCTTCTTTTTTAATCCATTTTGTCAAACAGTGTCTTTTGATGGGTGCATTAAGTCTGTTAACATTAAGCGTTAGTACTGATAGGTATGTGGTGATTCCTGCCATTTAGTTGTCTTAGTTGTTTGAAGGTTTTATTGTGTGTACCTAAGTTGAGGTTACTCTCTACTGTCTTGCTTTTTCTTCTCCTGTGGTTTGGTGCTGCCTGCCTTTTCATGGTTAAGTTGGGTGTCACTTTCTGTGTGCAGAATCCCTTGCAGAATCTTTTGTAATGGTGGCTTTGTGGTCACATTTTGTTTTAGTTTCTGCTTATCATGGAAGACTTTTATTGCTCCATCTATTTTGAATGATAGCTTTGCTGGGTAGAGTATCCTGGGGTTGAAGTTATTTTCATTCAATGCCCGGAAGATCTCACCCCATGCTCTTCTTGCTTTTAATGTTTCTGTTGAGAAGTCTGCTGTGATTTTGATGGGTTTACCTTTGTATGTTACTTGTTTTTTCTCTCTTACAGCCTTCAATATTCTTTCCTTAGTTTCTGAACTTGTTTTAATGATGATATGTCATGGAGTAGTTCTATTTTGATCTGGTCTGTTTGGTGTCCTGGAGGCCTTTTGCATCTGTATGGGATTATCTTTCTCTAGATTTGGGAAATTTTCCGTTATTATTTTGTTGAGTATATTACGCATTCCCTTCGCTTGCACCTCTTCTCCTTCTTCGATGCCCATGATTCTCAAGTTTGGTCTTTTGATGGAGTCAGTGAGTTCTTGCATTTTCTTTTCACAGGTCTTGAGATGTTTAATTAATAGTTCTTCAGTTTTTCCTTTAATTACCATTTCATCTTCAAGTTCTGAGATTCTGTCTTCTGTTTGTTCTATTCTGCTAGATTGGCCTTCCGTTTTTTTTTTGCAGTTCTGTTTCGTTCTTTTTTCTGAGGTTTTCCATATCCTGGCAGTTTTCCTCTTTAATGTTGTCTATTTTTGTCCTGAGTTCATTTATCCATTTATTCATTGTGTTCTCTCTTTCACTTTGGTGTTTATATAGTGCTTCTATGGTTTCCTTTATTTCTTCTTTTGCTTTTTCAAATTCTCTATTTTTATTGTCTTGGAATTTCTTGAGTGTCTCCTGTACATTTTGGTTGACCCTATCCAGTATCATCTCTATAAAATTCTCATTGAGTACTTGTAGTATGTCTTCTTTTAAATTATTCTTGTGGGCTTCATTGGGTCCTTTGGCATAGTTTATCTTCATTTTGTTGGAGTCTGGATCTGAGTTTCTGTTCCCTTCATTCCCCTCTGGTTCCTGGACTAATTTTTTGCTGTGGGGAAACTGGTTTTCCTGTTTTTTCTGTCTTCCTGTCATTGTCTTTGGTGTTGTTACTGTCCCTGTACTGTGTGCAATTAAGTATTTTCTAGCTTGTAATAATAACAACGGTAATATTTAGAATGTAAGGGTGAGCTGAGATGGAAAGCAAGAAGTTAAAGAAAAGGGGAAAACAAATATACAGCCAAGAGGGAGAAAGCAGAACAAGGTTTCAGATAAGAAAGTTTCAAAGGTATAAACAGGGAGCGTTAGTGTACTAATTGACAGTAAGCTGAACAGACATTAGAGAGACAGAGGATTGAAAATCAAAAATAAAAAAAAGATAAGAATAAAAATAAAAAATAAGTAAATGAAAAAATATCTATGTATAAAAATGAATTAAAATAAAATGGAAAATAGGAAATTAAAAAAAACAACAACAACAAAAAAAAAACTTCCAAGTTTATATGCAATGCAGTTTCAGTCTTAATAATTTGGGTGTCCGTCTCAGTCTCCAGTCCTGGAGATGGTGCCTCAGATGTTGTTCTGTAGTTGTCTCATCAAAGGGGATACATAAAGTAGAACAAAACTACACACACACACACACACACACACACACACACACACACACACACAAAGAAAAAAAAAAGCCCCACCAAGTGCCCCAAGTTCAAACGCAATACAGTTTCAGTAAGTTTTTCAGCTTGCAGGTGTAATTCGGTTGTTCTCTCATCAAAGGTAGGGAGAAAAAGAAAAAAAAGAGTCTGGAGACAGTTTTGAGAGTGGTATCTGCAACTGTGGTTTGCCTGCCTGCTGCTCTCAGCCTGCTGTAGCTGGCGGGGTTATTTATGCAGATCTCTTGGGTGAACTTAGCACTCACCTGGTCCCACAGGATTTGTTTGTTCAGAGTTCTCCTGTGCGGGAGCCTCTGCTACAGGCTTTCCCCTTTCCAAGCACTGGGAAAGGTGACACTGCCCCCGCGTTGTCAGACCTGCGTGTTTATTTACAGTTCATGTGGGAGGTGGGTCTTCCCCCCTCTCCTGTGCAGTTTTCCTCCCACTTCCACTTTCATAAGCTTTCCTGCTCCTGCTTACTAGGCGGTGCTGCTGCTCCTGCCGGCCACCATGTTTGTTTACAGCTCACGTGGGAAGTGGGTCTTCCCTCCTCTCCTGTGGAGTTTTTCTCCCTCTGCCACTCTCACAAGCTTCCCCGCTCCTGGTTGCTGGGTGCGTGCCCCGCTCCTGCCAGAGGTTCTCTGGCCTGCCTGGCTTGTTTATTTACAGTCCCAGGAAGGGTTCCCTTCCCCCAATCTTCAGCGCTCAGGGTGCCCCACCCTCTTTCCAGCATGTCTTAATTGTTCTTATTGCTTATTACTCAGTTTCTCTTTTTTTCCCCGGGTGGAGGTCAGTCTGTCCAGGGGGCTATGCTGCTCTGGCCCAGGGTTGTCTGTGGGGGCACCGCGGTACCGTGAAGCTCACCTGGTCCGCGTCTTCCCAAGCTGTCTGGATGCCAGCCACTGGCAGCCCCGGGGGCCCTCCTCGTTTCTCCATTTAACATGAGGTGGAGATTCTCTGTGCCGGCTGGAGATGTGGAGGGGTCAAAGTTATGCCTTTTCTCAGTGATTATGCCTGTAAAGTGTGTCTCCAGCATCTCTCCAAGATTTCACTATAGGAGGCTCGCTTTCTGCTTCCTACCTCTAGCCACCATCTAGAATTCTTTAATGTCTCTGGACTTCTTAAGGAAAACTCCATCATCCTTAACAAAAATGTAACTTAGCTCTGGACAAAGTCTGCCTATCTCCCTAGAGTGATTTCTTGTCTTTCATCCTCACTTCATACACCTTATATTCCAGTAACACACAACTGTTTGCCATTTCCTCAATGCCCCATACTTTCTCGACTTTATGTCCACTATTTGTCTCCCTCTTTTTCTACCCATATCTTTAAACAGATTCTCTTCCATTTGCCCAGCAAGACTCAAGACCATTTCTTTCAGAAACCTCTCCACTACACAGTCCCACCTCAGACTGTCCCACTCCATTCAGGACAGCTGAGGTGTTCAATTATATTTTTCCCATAACCCTCTGGATATAATTCTTTATGGTTTTGATATGTTTACTACTCTACTCTCTCTCCACAATAGGAAGGTTTTCTGAGGGCCAGGACCATTACATCTTCAGAATACTATCATAAAGTAATTAACTGAAAACTGAATTTTAAAATGCTACTCTGGGAGCACACTGAAAACTTGCTAGGGAATTTCCTCCCCAGATTCAGATGATAATGACATTTCATAGCTTGAGGCGACAAAATCAAAAGTCTTTAAAAGCAAAAGCTTCTTATTCTTCTGTAAGTTTGTGAAGCCCACAATGGACCATTCATTCATCTCTTTTTTTTTCCTGCTTCATGAACATGCCCCCCAAAGTCTTGTGATCTAACAGAAGTATAGATCTCACCAATGATGGTCAAATGTTTCAGGTTTACATTTTCAATACAGAGCTAGAAAAATGTTTATGCTGTGTTGTGTCAACCTATGCACGGCAAATCCAGAGACTTGCCTGATGTGCTACAGAACAATGTGACCACAGTGTTCACTACTCATTTGTGGGGCATTTGATTTGGGATCTCCTCTGGAATATGTAAAGGTCATAAAATCAGCCTTGCCAAATGAGACAGATAGCTAAGGACATGACTTCTTTTTTAACTCCCGGGCCCATCAAATTACCAGAGCTTTTTTGCTAAGATTATCACCAGGGTCTGCTGCATAGGAATGGCATAGTTCAGAGTACTTGCTGGTCAGCACGACTATGCCAACACACTTCAGCCTGTAAGAGTGGTATTGCTGCTCCTTCTGCCCAGAAAGAGCTGGTATCTTGCTAGAGAAGGGATTCTCCATTCAGATCATCCCCAAAGGAATCTTAAAAACTAGCATCACATTGACATCATTAATCTTAGGTGTTAACTGGACACATAGTGATAAATCCAGTAAGGGATCCTCATATTTAGAGAACTTTGTGTAAGATGGTCTGGGTTAACAAAGTGTTAGTACTGAAACTGGTCTGTGCTAGAATAGAAAAAAGAAATTGCATCTGGCTTTAACAAAAATTAGTAAAGATGTCTTCCATAATATTCTCTGAAAGGTCAAAGATACTAGGTCTTCTGTAGGAATGCTGCAGGTGAATTGGCAAAATATCTCCTCAGAAAAGGAAATTGGGGTAGGAGAAGCAAAAACCCACAATTCACAGTCTGTACAAAAATCAGTGCTGAATGTGTTCACAAGATTATGGTGGCTTGACTTGCAGAGGTTGTTAACAAATATCTCAAGGTGGTGTAACAGATAGGCAGGCCTCACAGCGTGTAGGAAAGGTAATATCTTTCCTTCAGGAACCAGCAATTGAGCCAATTCACTTGAAAGCTTGAGATATCTCCTTGGGTTCACTGACAATATCAAACAACTCCAGAAACTACTCTGCCATGGAATTATCCAACTAGTGAATGACATCTGATGATTCTGATGCCTGAAGTGAACCCTGGTGACCACAAGGATACTGTAAAGACTACATTAAAGGAAACTACCTATCTATATCATGCTTGGAAAGAATCAATTCCTTACTATTTCAAAGGCAAATTTGACTCAGTTCAGATTTATCAAATGCTGATTTTAGAATTACCACTAAAAACTATAATAATGACCATGCAAGTGGCACTGTGCATTGTCATCAACTGGAGTTAAGAATCACCATGGTGACCAGGCACCAGTGGCTCATGCCTGTAATCCTAGGTACTCAGGAGGCAAAGATCAGGATAGCAGTTCAAAGCCAGCCTGGGCAAATAGTTCCATAAGCACTTATCTCGAAAAAAACCCTTCACAAAAAAGGTCTGGTGAAGTGGCTCAAGGTGTAGGCCCTGAGTTCAAGCTCCAGTACCACACACACAAAAAAAAATCACCATGGTTTTGAACAGCTCTGGCCTGATGGAAGAAGGTGAAGTGAAGTTACTCATTGCCCTTCAAGAATTTTCCTTGGAATCAATGTGAGTCAATGCCCTGTATAGCTATCCTTATCTCAACCAGCAAAAACCCTTGTTCCTTCCTATTATTGCTGATACTCTCTCTACAACAAAATTAGAAATAAGGGCAAAACAGTTTCTGCTGGATATTGAGGGGGGGGAGAAGGAGGGGGCGGAGTGGGTGGCAAGGGAGGGGGTGGGGGCAGTGGGGAGAAATGAACCAATCCTTGTATGCACATATGAATAATAAAAGAAAAATGAAAAAAAAAAATTTTCCTTGGGTGAGGACCACAATTCTGGCAGTATGGATGTCTTTGGGGGTATCTGCCTATTCCTATTCTCCTTCCCTGAAATGCCTCCACCCACAGGCTGTAGTGGGAGTGGGCTTAGGCTGCTGTTGGTATTGCACTGACCCTGCCTTGCCAACCTCACTGATTGGAGAGAGGACTAGGTATCCAGTACAATATGAGATGGGCAAAGTCCTAGGAATTTGGAATTAAGATCCAAAGTCTAATTCAATTACTTGGAGATAGTTGATCTGAAAGAAAAAGCTGAAATGATAAGGCAAGGAAATTTAGTGGAAAGAAAAGGAAAGAATGAAAGCAGATACTCCTGAGAAGGAGTCTGAGGGGGGCTATGTGGTCCCAAGAGTCAGAGACAGCTGCCTAGGTATCTGATAGGTTTCTAATTCGGAGCATGCAAGGCCTCTTTCTGGGACTCCAGCTTTGAGTGAGGTGAGTGGCTCTCTCCTCCTTGCAATTAAAAAAACAAAAAACAAAAAACACAGAAAAAGCTCCTTTCTCTTTCCTTGAACTAAGTCCTAGTTCAAGTCCTATCTGACTTGTGAACCCTACCTTGTTTCATGAAAGTAGTAAGAACAATGAGAGCTCAGAGAAGTGAGAAACCAAAGGTGGCCTAGAAGCTTCACAAACAGGATGGCAGTTGATGAGGGTCTTGGAAAATGAAGAGGAGGGAGCTCACTCCAGGTGAGAAAGAGCAAGCACAAAATCACAGCAGTGCAAATGTGCCCAAGGAGACTGGAGCATGTGTGGAAGAATGGGGGACAGGAAAATTAATCTAATGGTTGGGATGAACTAAATTAAAGGCCAGCAATACTGGCTCAATGGTTCTTCTGCTCCTTGGTTTCTCCTGCAGTTAAAAAGTCCTGATGGGCAGCATTTTTAAATAAATGCCTTCTAAACTTAAATACATCCCACATTACCACATTACTTTAGGGGGAAATGAACTATAATGATAAACAAAAGAAAATAATGAATAGCAACAAACAATTGCTTCCCTATTTCTGTCAAAAACAACTTGTTTGTATACATCAGTGGAAGCTTATAGACTATTTTATCCTCTGGCAGAAGTTGGTTGTTTTGAGAATATGTTTTTTTTCTTTTGTCAAAGTAGTTCTTTTTAAAAAATATTCTTCACTTACACACTAGGATAATGACTAGGATAATGGCCATAGTCTATAAATGTTATTGGGGTCAGGAGAGTGTATTTAACTACCAGCCACAATTAAAAAGCATTTCCAGTAATATTAGTCAAATACTGTGAATTCTGCAGTGGTATTAACTATAAATAATGAGAACAGCATTCTATTGATAATGAAATCCTTTCAGTTCAGTGAGGCAATCCCAGCGTCACAGAATGAAGCTACAGGCAAGGTTGACAACCAGCAAATACATATCAGAGCACTGGCCTGGGTCCATACAGGGCCAAAGGCTCCCAAATCTGACTCTCACCCCAGCTTGCTCCCAATGACCTTCCAAGTGATACTCAGCAGCTATCCAGTGTTTCTAGAGATGCTAAACCCAGCCTTTAAGTTGGAGCTGACCCAGTTTAATCCCCACCTGATTCATTTTACTAATGATGAAACTGAGATGGATAGTTGGCTAAGATGAAGGGGGATGCTGAACTTGCTTTCTTTATTTCTGTATTAAATAGTTTTTTTTTTTCTTCCAGCTAATACTTCATTCGCTTAGCCTACATGACGTTTAAAAGCCTCATATTCTTTTTCCTTAGGACTCTGGTGGCAGCAGCCTGTGCAGAAGCAGCCCTGTCCATACGTCAAGCAGTGTTTGTATATATTTCTTTGTATCCAAGCAGGACCTTTTTAATTTTCCATGCTTTGGACGGAGCTGTACTTTCCTGAATGGCAGCCAGGAAAAAACTTGGAGATTTGGCAGGAAGGCTGTGGGAAGCCTGGTGCGACACCAGGCTGAGATCTGGAGCAGGGGCTTTCTACAAAGGCAGACGAGCAAGCGAAACACCTCCTTTTGTTTAGCTCTCTGTACAAGTACAAATGGAGTCCCCAGATTGCAATCAGGCCCCATTGTGTAAACTTGGGGTTTCCATGGCATACAGCATTTTTGGCACCATGTTCCTTATTATTTTTCAGCTGGAAAACCAATTAGCATTCTTTTTATATCTGGGTGTTAATACTTGGGCCTCAGAGCAATTTTTTGGCCACCAGCCCACATGGCTGTAGTCTCTTGGGTAATGCCTGACAGATTAAGATAAAACCGTTACTTCATGTTTTCCTGCAAAGAGAAAACAAAAACTGTTTCCTGCTCTTATTAATTGGATGAAGTCAATTTCCACGTTTAACAAATAAAAAAGGTAAGCATAATCAGGGTGTCAACCCATGGCTCTTATCTCTCCCCAGGCTAGTTCCGCTACAGGCCTGAGAGGGAGCAAGACCTGTCAGGTTCTGACTAAGCTTTTCTCTAGGAAAAAAATTCTCATGGTCGACAGAGGCATCTGTCAAGTGGATGGGCTTTGACCACTAGGAGGTCACCCTTTGGCCTCTATGGCATATTTTCTTCACAAGTTTGAGCAATGTGATTTACCTGGAGGAAAGAACAGTTAGGAGATTCCAAGGCTGACAAGGGGATTAGTCATAACAGTTAAGTGGGCACTGCCCAGTTTGAAAGAAATAAACAGAGCCAAATATTTCCCTATCTTGAAAGCAGAGCAAAGAAAAGTTCACACTCCAGGAATGTCGTTTATGACTCGAGAAAGCCATATCTGGGCGGCTGTCTCAGAATATCTGAGCATATGGAGGAGGAGAGAAAGGAGGTTGGAATTGCCCAGCCAGTGAGGTGAAGGGCTCCCCATGATAAACAACCTCTGCCATGGCAACAAGGCGATGCCACAAATCGGAGGAATGTGGTCCTCCAGCAAGCAGACCACAAGTTGGGAAAGTCTCCAGGATGATGCAAAATATTTAGAAAGGAAGTGGTAAAACAAACAGAAAGGAAACACAGCAATACAACTGCAGCTTGAAGGCAAAAATATACTGGACACACACACACAAAAAATGGTGGGATATAGTTCCAGCAGTGTTTTTTGTATGGTGGGTACTGAATGTACATCTCTGCTACAGATGCCTGGGGGGGTTGCTGCTCCCACTTCAAGACTTTCTTTGTAAATAGTGGGTGGTGGCATCCTAAAAAAATCTATTTGAAAGACTTCTTTAAAGAATTCATACAGAACTTTTTCTTTGCAACAAAATCTATTCAGGAGCTATATTCTTTAACAAGGGGGCTGTGTCTGAGTCACGTGGAAATTTTTTATCCAGTTTTTTTCTTATTGCTAAGTTTGCTACCAGGAGCAGCAAATGGCCATCCAAAATAATCTAAGGGCATAACTACAAAGTGCTCAATCAAATGGAAAATAAAATAATAGACTAAGTTTCTAGATGCCAGAAATCACCCAATCCCCTATGCACAGGGGGCCATAACTCCCATTTGCAAGATATTCTCAAGTTAGTCTAGTTATTCAGGTTTAATTAGTAAAAATACCTGTTCATTAAAAAAAGGCATTGTAGTTTGGGTAGTAATAATTTGATGACTTTATTCATGAATAGAACCCAAGGATCTTCTGTCTGTTTGTACTTCTTCTTTCTGGGATACCAGTCTGAGGTTCTGCAAAGCTCCAAACCCAAAAACAATTATTTTTAAAAGGGCAGGGCATAGTAGTACTCACCTGTAATTCCAGCTACTCAGGAGGCAGAGGTAGGAGGATAATGGTTTGAGGTGATACAAGGATAGTCTGAGCAAAAGTGCAAGACCTTATCTGAAAAACAAACTAAAAACAGAAGGACTGGGTTGTGTCTAAAGTGGTAGAGTCCCTGGCTAGCATGCTTGAGGTCCTGAGCTCAATCACTAGTACCACCAAAAAAAATCAACGTGGGAGTCACTGCCATCTTGTGAAGAAAAATCCTTAACAGTCTGGCTTCATGTGAAGGAAGCCTGTAAGCACCATGAACAAGATCAACTCTGCTAGTACTGGGGAAAAGAGAGAAATTGTCCATTGGCAGTACCCCCTGAGGCTGCCTTCAGGAGGATTTGGGAGTTTCCCACTAGATTATACACCAAAATCTAAACAAGCATTTCTCTGTCAAACCCAGGAAGGCAGTCATTTCAAAAGCCGATGTACATGATGCCTCTTTTTGTGCCTTTGCAGCCTAGCAAATACTACTGAGATATTCCAAATCAGAAAGTCCAGCCATTTCATACCGCCATCGGCTACACTGCTGGGCTGCAACTATGTGGATCAGAATGGAAACTCTTTGATCTCTTTTAAATCTAAGTTTAACTCTGGCTTGGGCCCAAAAAGTGGACTAATTTTGGCAACTTCCCCTGTACACTTTTATGTAGAGATAAAAGGAGCATTTGGAAGCACAAACTGAAGGTGTATTCCCAATAGCCACCACATCAAACAAACGAACCAGAGAGGCTGGTGCTGAATATTAGCCCTGACTTCACATCTACCCTGCTCCCACATTTACCAACTGCCATAAGATTGTTTCCTTCCATCATAAACACATAAAGATAATATAACATTAAAGAAAGGAACCAACCATTTCTGGAACAGTGACTTCCATTTTCATATGGAAGTTTAGAAATTAAAAAACATGTTTTTTAAGTTACAGCCTGGTATCCAAGAGTCAAGGTTCTTATTCTCATTCGAGTTCTTCAAATACCTGGATAATGGGAAGCCATGGAGAAGTCATTCTAACCTTCCTTATATCTCATAGGGCCTGGGCTTTAAATGGGGTCTAGCAAGTTACTAACCCATAGATGAGTGGAATACAGGTCCCAGGGCAGCCAGCTTGGAGCTACAGATAGAAGAGTCACAGTTTAGCAGTTGCCTTTACAAAGTCAGTTGAAGAGCAAATGAAAGTCACTCAAGATCCCAGGGGAGTTCACTGCAGCCTATTTGAACTCATTGTCAGAGTACCAGTCCATTCTAGAATGGTCCAAGGAGGAGTGGTGCTCCAAAGGTGGGAAGATGGTCTCTATAACTGCACACATATGAGCATATACAAAACCATTTTAGCCTAATACCAATCAGATAGGGTCTGAGCAACATTATTTGGACATTATTGCTATGGAAACTGGTATTCTCTAAGAACTAAAGAACCAAATTGAGAGGAGGGATTTCTGGTCTTTGCTTGTAAGTAACTTCAGGGAGTTTCTTGAAGGACTCACATAGTAGGTAACAAACTAGCAGAATATGCCATGGCCTAAGGACACCAACAGGGCTAATAATTCTATTTGGTGATTTGACCAGTACCAACAAACCAACCAGTACAGGGCTAGGCAGAGTTGACGGAAAGTAATACAGCACAACTTGTGGATTAGAAAGTCCTAATCTAGTTGAAGTAACAGTGGAAATCTTTTTTTTTTTTTTTTTTTTTTGTGGGTCATCAGATGGCAATGGTATTTGCTTGAAAAAATGTAAAATATTTATCAATTTTTAATTTTTTGAATGAAATTGCCTTTATCTTATTATACTGTTGACTTCAAAAATGCAAAAGTAGTACTACCTTATTTGGGTTTTCAGTGGTAAAGATTTTCCAGGTTTCTCAAGCATGAGAAATATGAAGTTACCATTAAGATTTCCTGGCCATCTCAGATTCAGGATTCTATGTGAAGTATGGCAGTTGCATTAGATCATGTCTAAGATCCATTTCACCAATGCAACTTTTGCACAACAAGGATCTGAATATTCTTAAAGAGTTTCCTTTTATGTCAATTCCAAACCCCCGAGGAATAACCATTGACTGCAAAACCCAAGGTCAACAGAAAATTTCAGTAAAGAGTTGTTCAAACCAAGTTAGCAACAGACTTGATACACACTTGCCCAGTTTTCTGTCATGTGAGGAGGAGCCTGTGCTATTGAGCCTGGCCTTCTCTGAATACTCCTCTTTGATATTTTTTTTTTCTTAGTTAAGCATGACACACATGAATATTATTTCACAATAAAAGAATCAACCCATTAGCTCTGTAATTTACTTATTCTACATAACTAAAGTGAATAGATTTCAGGTCCACTTACCCCCCCACACACACACACACAAAATGATAACTATGTAAAGAGATGGATATGTTAACTTACTTGACTACTTTAATCATTTCTATTTATATTAAAATATGCTTATACCCTAATCAATATTATTTTTATTTTTTGAAAAAGTTCAGCACACAAAATCAATGGATACCAATGGATACAATATGCATATGTATGAGTCATATATATTTTCATCTGGGTCTATTATGCTATACCTTCTTTTTACTTAATTCTTAATGAGCTTTCTAATTTAATATATACATGGCTATAAGAATGGAATATTATATAATCTGCTTATTATCCTTTGATTATGGTGTTTAATGTGTTTCTACTTATTTATGATTACAAATAGGAAATATCATTGTAAGTAAGTTTTGGCACCAATGAGTATTTCTGTAAAATAATTCCATAAGCGGATTACAAGGTCAAAATTAGGCTTACTTTATACTTTTGAGAATAAAACCTGTTTTATATCTGGTTTGGTCATGTGTATCTCTGCTCTAAATGGCCCTTTATATCTTCTTTCTACCTTCACTTGGCTCTTTGTGTTCTATTTATTCTTTCTATATTGTGAATTTTTGCTATGTACTATAAATATCCCTCCTCATCTACATCTTATCACTTAAGCTCTTTTTATGGCTGTCTCATAGAAAAATAATTCATGAAACCCAAGTTGTAAATATTTATATGATTTATAAGTTTTGTATATTGCTTAAGAAAGCTTTCCCACCAAGTGCCAGTGGCTCACACCTGTAATCCTAGCAGAGATCAGGAGGATCATGGTTCAAAGCCAGCCAGGACAAATAGTTCTGTGAGACCTCATCTCAAAAAACCCTTCACAAAAAAGGGCTGGTGGAGTGGCTCAAGGTATAGGCCCAGATTTCAAGCCCCAGTACTACAAAAAAAAAAAAGTAATTTCATTTATATAGGCTTTCAAAGACACTTTCATAAAAGTCTTGCACATTTTCTATTTATTCATACTAAGGGTGAACAAAAACAAGCCACTTTAGGATTGTCCCCCCACATACACTTTGCAGGCAGCTTACTGGCACCCCACCACCCACAGGAAGGACCACATCTAGCCTCAAGGAAATGACAAGCCACCACCTCGCCAGGGGGTCCAGGGCTGAGCAACTCATCTACCTAGTTACCACTTATCTTCTCACACTTCCCCTAGCAATGGTTGACTCTACTCCAGAAGAATTTTCCCACCCAGCAGGGTTTCCCCTCCCTATATCTACTCCAAGTCTGTAAGTGACTGTGGGCTCCAGCTCTCTTGCTGAGGTCCCTCTGCAGGGTTCCTACACAAACAATAAACCTTGTGCTGGTGTTCCAGCCATCTCTGCCTCTTCCATGCCTCTTTCATTTCTAACACTAAGTATGAAATGTTTTGCTGGTATTGTGAATGAAAACGAAATCCTATTATCATTATGTTTTCTGTGCTGCACATGATTATTGCTACTATTAAGTAAATTACTGCTTTTTGTGTATTGACTTTTATATCTGATCCCCTAGTTACATTGTGGAAGTGTCTCCTGAAATTCTAACAGTTTTTCTTGTATTATTAAATTTCTAGGTAGAAAACCTTATATATTTCTCAAATAGTTTAGTAAATGTCAGCTCTGAAGTTCTTAATATAAACCAATCAATAGCCATCCTTTGAGAGCTTGAGTTAGCTAGGCATATTGGAAATATGACTGGCACTCCAGTATAAAACCTGTGACTCCTGTTTGTGAAACTTACAGGCTCAACACTTTTGCATATTTTTTTTTATTTAGGCTGACTATTTTGGTAGAGGTCAAGTATTATATTCTTTTTCAAATAGATTTATCCAACTTCTCTGTTAAACATTACAAAAGAAAATTCTCAAATTCAATAGCCATTTTCTACTGCTATTGTGTCACCAGTGAGACTGACAGCCAAGAACTTATCAGTTACAAAGAGAAAGCATCCCTAACACTGAGTGAATAGGACCATGAGGAAGTATTTTCCTCTCTGCCACACAACTCATTTCTATTCTTAGCCAGCCTGGGCCTTCCACACAGGAGCACCCTTTGGGTCGGGGTGTGCTTTCCTGGCCTACAGAAACACTACAGTAGACTTCCTTTGAGCGGCCAGCCCTACAGCTGCAAGGCTGTTCCTGTGGGAGGGAAAATTCCTGAAGCTAGGATCCTTGCTAATTTCCCTTTCTAAAATTGATTGCTTCGTATAGTGGTATGCTTTCCCTGGTTCCATAGGTCCAAAAGGATTTTTAAAAAAGGTAAAACAGCTGTTGGGTGATCTTGTCCTCTATTTTCTTCATTACCTCATTTCCCTCAACTTCATTTGTGGAAAGTGTGGATCCTTTGGGCCCTAGACACAGAGACAATGAGAGACTTCTGGATAGCAAAGTGTCATGCTCTATCTTCATCAATATATTCATGAAAATTGTTTTTCCCCCCTTGACATCCCTGACTGGCTGATTGTGGCTTCCTAGAACACTGTAAAGGAAAGGTCTGAAGCTGCCTCTGGCCATAATCAATGAGTAATGTCTGCCTGCATTGCCTGACAAGCATTTGTTGTCTTTGAGTATAATTGGTTTTTTGTTTCTGTGCTTGGTTATAAAACCTTTGCAGTTTTGTTCATTTGTAGGTACATACAAATAAAAACATTTTTTAAATAACTGAGATCCACAGAGGCTTAAAAAGTTAAGTGTTTTTAACTCTAGGCAGCCTTAATGTTAAATGTTGAGTATACAATTATATCTGAAGTAAAGTGTAAGCCAGTTTACTATGTCGCATAAATTCGGAACACGTTTTTACAATTGTGATTTTCCTCATTATCATTAATAGCAGTAATAATAGTACCATTTCTAGTTAGTATAACTCTCAAAATCTGACTTGGTATAATAATGAGTGACACATAAGATTATCAACAAAGTTTGAGCCAGATAGTTTCAGATCAAAATAGAGGACCTCAGTTTTACAATTCAAACATGCCAGTTGGCTAAGGACTGGAAAATAATGTGAATATTATTGATTTTTACCAAAGATCAGCTTTATGCTTTGTATAATTGAGTATCACAGCCTAAAAGTCACACTGAAAAATATTTAAAGGCAAGTCAAGAAGCTGGCCATGGTACACGTGCCTGTGACTCCAAAACTCAGGAGGTTGAAGCACAGGATAATGAGTTCCAGTCCAGTCTGAGCCACACAATCAGTTCTAGGTCAGCCTGTTTCAAAAAAGAAAAAAAAAAAAACAGTTAAGAAGATAACAGTGATCTGCATCTCTAATCATTGGAGATTTACAAGTCTACTCTTCAGAATGGAATTGTTCAGAAAACCTGGAAGTAACTGCATATAAAAAAAAATTATCCAGCTGTGGTTTGGGATATTATAAATCCTTACTTTTCCATGTGCACATATTTCTATTTTGTATTTTTATAGTTAAGAAATCATACCACCCACTACTATGAGTCAACATAGTCTATTTCCAGTCTATTACAAGGAAATATTGTACAAGTAGACACAAAGGGGGAATTCACTTGGAAAATTAAGTAACAAACGTCTTACCAAGCCATTTCCATGAGCCAATATTACAATACATCAAAAGGTACCCTTCACAGTTCACATATTTGGACTACAAAAAAACATTTAGACTAGTGGTATCTTTTTTATTAATTTTCTAATAAAAAAACATATCAAACAGCCATCTGAAAGGTATGTTTCTATGAAATTTAATGGCACTTCCTTCTGTGGTAATATCTCTACCATTGTTTCCCACTAAGCACTTAGCATGGGCTTTTAAGCAAACTTGCACTGAGAATAAGCAGTTAAACTGCAATTTGCTTCTGATCGATACCCCAATAACTCAGTGAGGCTCACAGTCCAAAGACCCAACCGGAGATGATTGCTCAGACTAACAAATGAATTAAATAATTGTAAAAAATACTTTCTCTATATATTGTCTAGCAACATTTGTAGAAGGCTAAAAGTCTTAACATATTTCATTAGGATGGTTATATATACAGTCATGCTTACTGTTTTACATTGTACATGAGGTATACTAACATTCAAAACTATTTTGTAAATGTTCTGAAGTTCATACAGTAATACTACAGCATGAATGTACAGTTTTGTTTTCTGTCCTCTAGAGACAATATCTTTGGAATGACTAGAAAATCAGCGCTTCTTTTAATGTGTGTTGCATTATCACTAAAGCACTTTGCAAAACCATATTGGAGGACTTAAAGACTTTAGAACTAAATTCCTTGATTCTACTAAGTTTTATTTTTAAAATTTCCAGAGTCTAAAATAATCCTTAGCATGTGTGGGAAACCTAAGACAGTTCTACATTTATACAAGAAACCCTGAAAACCGGATAGAAGCGCAGCTGAGGGGCTCTGCTCATCACAGTCAAGCAGCACGAGTGTATTGAAGATTCCCTCCAGGAATCCAGCTCAACACCTGTCTGGCTGTGTCCAGCACAAGTTACTTAAGCACTCTTTTTTGACTTGGCTCACATGCGAAATGAGGCTAATCATAGTACCTAACTCAGAAGGTGATGTGAGAGTTAATGAATAAGCACTTAAAACAGCTTCAGGCATACAATGAGCATTATTTTAAAACTGAGAAAATATAAAGTCTAAGAGCTTGATGAACAAGCAGTTATATTTAGTAGTAGGAATAAATAATAAGGCCATGGGATCTAGTTTCTAAAACTGGAAATGATATAACAAGGCATGTGATATTGATAGTTTCCAGTCTTTTTTGGCGGGGGATGGGGGAATGGTAGTAATTGGGGCTTGAACTCAGGGCCTACACCTTGAGCCACTCCACCAGACCTTTTTTGTGATTTTTTTTTTTTGAGATAGTGTCTCACAAACTATTTGCCAGAGATGGTTTGGAACCACGATCCTGCAGATCTCTGCCTCTTGAGTAGCTAGGATTACAGGTGGGAGCCACTGGTGCCTGGCCAGTTTCCAGTCTTTGATTTTCTTTGTCTTTGCATAATAATGCCTTGCTCCAGCCTCTGACACAGATTTTTATGCTTACTCATTTTTTACCAGATTGATTTTATAAAGTTTGCTAAGGAACATAGGCTGCATGGCAAATGGGCCATTATCAAAGACTGTTTTTTTAACCATTGTAATAGTTTCTAAAATGAAGTTTGAAAAATATGGGTTTTAAATTTTTATCAGGTATAATAATTTCTTTTTATATACAATGTATACTCCACTTATCCTTAGATAACTAAGTCTGACAGAAAACTGAGCACTCTCTTCAGAAATTGTAGTTAGCATGATCATTTATGTCATCTGAATCTGAAAGGTGTATTTATCAAGCATTAGCTTTTATTGCTTCATTTACAGTTATGTAAAGCGTGAAGTTGTGGGACAACACATCCAATTCAATGGCATCAACAGTATTACATTGGCCATAACAAAAATGATACCATAGAATTTTAAACGTGAAAGAAATCTTAGAATCCATATGGTCTAACCTCTATAATTTTATATCTAAATAATAAGAATACCAGTAGCAAGCATAAATTAAGTAGGACACATCAGCCGTGATGTTACAGAATTCCAAGACACCAGGATCTTAAACTCTCTGTCTAGTGGTTTTTCTTTTAAACTATTCCAAATCACCTCCAGTTGCAAGGTTCAACATTTTTCCCCTCTGAATTATCCCTTCTGGTGATAAAATTGAATGATGCTTCATTTTGCACATGGTAGGTGGAAAGCATTAGGTAGCCCTCTGATAAGATGCTACGTATCTTTTGGCTCATTGTCTTTATACATTTTTCAAATGATTTATTGTACAGAGGTTCACAGAGATTTGTGTCAGGCAGGATACAAAAGTGGAAAAGGGCTCAACTGCATTCATAATATTAAAATTTCCCCCTAAAAGCTTAACAGAATGAAAATGGGAATAGGGATATATATTTTTTTATTATTTATTTTGCCTGTAACATTTCCCTCTTACATCATTACTTAAAACCACATTATCATCATCCTTTCTTGAAAGAAAACCAATTGATCATATCTTTGCTGTTGGCACTTCTTGGAGATAAGCATTTGAAAATACCAGGTTGAACTTCAGCACTGTCAATCCTAACCTGAGCTTTAAATACCACATCACAGCAGGCGTATGGTATAATTTTATGAGAACAAACATGCTTCCTATATTTATCCTACTAAAATGATTTTATTATGAGTAAGATGCATTCAGGTTCTCACAGTCATTCTGTCCAAAGATCTGTCTTGTGAGACAAACATACTTGATGCTTGATGGAAGATTTCTCCTTGAAGAGAATCCAAGGTACACTGGCATTTCATTAAATCTGCAACATATCAAAAACTATGCCTCATTTCCTTAGGAGCCTCTACTGATGTGGCAGGAAGGCAGGAAGGGAGATGTGCTACAGTGAAACAAAGAAAAACTGAATTTGGGAATGTCACCTGGGGTGAGACCAGAGAAGGGTCACCTCACCCCAGAGGTTAAAGTGGTCAATGGACTAGCATGTGACTATGTATGGGACAAACTGTAACCCTCATTTTTGTAACCTGCTCTAAATGTTATATAAGGAAGGCCCCCTTTGTTCTTGGGACTGAGCCTTTGGGCTCAAGTCTGCTGAGTTGCAGCTGGCCTGCTTAATAAACTTGCTTCCTGAAAGCTCTCTGTCTAAGCCATCCTACAACACTGATGCTGAAGAACTAACCATGTCTTTTACAAAGCAATACTAATGAGAAAACTTTGCATGCTCCAAAGAATAAGAGTGTCACATTATTTAATTACAAATTAATATTTCCATTTTGTTTTGGGCTTGAGTGGCCTTTTGCCATTTCATTACCTGGTAAACTTGCTTTCCTTCTCAAAAATCCTCTGTTCCCTGCAGCCTTCTCTCCAGGGGATTCCTAATTCCTTTCGCTATGATCCAGAAACACATTGAAGACAACTTAAGCAGCATTTGTCACATTGTACAATTGAGGCAAGATATATAGATGAGGAGACAGGGAAATAATATTATTTTAATAAATATTTAAAGGACCAGACTGACATTGGAACAAGGAAGTGAAGGATGGACAGCCTAAGAGCTAGCCCCTTCCCATCTTCTTTTTGATGCTAAGTTGCTGAAACAGAGAGACAAAGAGGAGTTACCTGCTTCTGCTTTCCTCTTGGAGATGTTAACAAACTACAGGGATCCTTGGATAGGCAGAAAGTAATGAAAGGGAAGTTCTAAAGCACACCTATTGGCTCATGATTTGGGTGGAATTTGGGTGTGATTGGGTATGATTTGGGAGGATGGCCCCTTCCTGTTTTAACAGCTGTCTCAGCCATCCAGACCCATTACCTTTCACCAGCTCTCCAGTATAAGACTAGGAGTGGGGACCGTCATCTTGAGTCTGTGCTCCCATTTCATGCATGGGGAACAGGAAATAATTCTCTCTCCCCACCCCCAGCCCCTAGTCTATGCTAAAATAAATTCTTGCTAAAACTTCTACCTTGTGACTCCTTGTTATGAGACACCTTGAAATGCTTTTCAGTGTTTGTGGATCTCAAGAACCTGTGATTTTTGTGTGGAAACTTGTGTTACATGCTGGTGTTGAGGGTCCTTGCCTTCAAGGGCCAGAGAACTGGCTCATGAGGCAGCTGAATGATGAGTCAAAACTGGTATATAAAGTGGGATTTATTAGAGAGAAAGGAAAGGCTACAGCTAAGATACTGCAGCAGAGCCTGGAAGCTGGTGGCTTGCTGCACAGGTGAAGGCTGGGGTTTTTATGGATGTTCTAACTGAGTTAGGTAGGTTTTTCTTATTGGCCATGGGCTCTCGGGCTTTCTCAAGTGAACTGATTTGGTTTGCACCTTTATTGAGGGAGGGGAAACAATCTTGAGAGCATTTTGCTCATCAGCCCTGTGGCAGATCTGTATCTCTCTTTTAGGATGCAGGAATGCAGGCCTCCATCTCCTCAGGATGTAGAAATGATATTGCTCTCCATGGGGGATGGGATACTCACTCATCTGCCTTAGGTCTCCAGACCCAACAAATCCCCTCTCTGAGAGAAGCACCCAACTGCTGTTGGAGAAAGGGGTGATGATGACTCATCTAACTGATTTGTGCTGACAATGGGGGGATGGGGAGATAGGGGAGAGGGTACTTGTCTTAGGGGTTGACCCATGTAGTCTTTAGGAACCCCCCAGTAGAATGCGATGGAGGGCTCATGCCTAGACAGAGGTGAGTATTCCTTGACTAAAAGTTGGAGTTTGATCTGTTGGACCTGTTGAGATATAAATCTGGAGAGAGCATTTATTATACAAGATCCAAATAGGAATATTAGTAGGAGCATAAAAAGGTGTCTGGTAAGGGCTGTATATCTAGGGATCTAGATTTTACAAAATCCTGTAACTCCCAAGAAAGCTCTAAGCTGCTTTATGGTATGGGGGAGAGGGAAATGGAGGATTGGGTCGATTCCCTCATGATTCAGGGAATGAGTCTGTTCCTTTAAGAACACACCTCTCTAAGTGACCCATGGGAGGCAGGGGCCGACTGTCAGGATTTAGGTTAAATGTAATGCTTTTGGATAAAAGAGAACTTTAGCTCCTTATTTTATATAAATTGACACTTTTAACTTTGTAAATTTTTGTACCACATTTAGATAAAGTATAAAAACAACACTGTTACAAGGTGGTCATTTAAGACACATAAGCAAATATGTAAATGAACTCTGATTTAGTAGTACTTAAAGCTTGAAAATATCAGCAGAAAACACAAATAATTTCTTTGATAAAATCTTTCCCTGTAACAGTTTTCTGTAGATGTTACTCAGAGCAGAACAATATTAAGATACCTTGTTTTTTTATATACATAGAGGATTTGATTTTAGTTTGACATGTCCCTAAAAATCTTTTAGGCAACTCTTAGATTATACTCAACTTCAACTTTATTACACATTGAAGCTTTTATTATACACTTTTAAAACTTACTCAGACTTTTATATAACATACTAAACCCTTTGATGGCTTGTCTTTATCCCTCCTATTTGAAACAATCTTTAAGACAAACCCTTCTTTACAAAATCCTTTCTCATCCAAAAACATTCCTTTTTCCTTTAAGTTCTCAAAAAATACATTCAATACCTATCTATATCCTTTCCATATTTTAAATTAATTTTTATAAGAATTTTAAATTTATTATTGGGGCTGGAGTAACTAATTAGTAACCCTGGGTTTTTTTAAGGAATTTTTGATAGGCATAAGGCCTCATGTCCTTCAGGCTTGAGGGGATGTTGTTTTTGGTGTGGAAACTGTAAAGGATCTCTGAGTTTTATTTGAATAGGGAGGGCTGTCCAGGCTCAACCTACACTCATCCCATCAGTCCACACTGTAGGATCTATTTGTTCCTAAAGGAGGGGGCAGCAGAGATAGCTGACTGGGGGGAGGAAAATTTCAGCTTTTAATGAGATAGTAAATCCTGTCCCAGCAGGGGTACTGGAGTTTCAGGAACTATGAGGAAAGAATGACAGAAGAGGAGGTCTCCCCAAGAGCAGGCCAGAGGCCAAGTAAAGTAGCACTCTAGGGGCTGGCCAGATATGCCCCAAACCATAACCTTGTCATTGGACCTGGGACCAGGAGAGAAAGGTAAAACAGAGAAATGCACTCCACTGTCTAGCAGGAAAATGACCTTTGCTTTTCTGCCATTATGGCTCCTCAACATTGATGTCAAGAAGTGGAGCATGGACAGGAGGCCAGGACCCATCAATCTATAGGAGGTGGCACCTCGACTTCCATCTGGAGACAGGGGCATGGGGGGGAGTAGTTAGACCTCCAATGGTTACCTTTGTAAAGAGGGCAGGGTCCCAGTTGGGTATGGAGCTGTCTCCCGGGCTGTCTCCCTTGAGCATTCTCTATGGAAGTTCCCCTCCTGCCCACCACGGTAGCAAGTTCAGGATGCAGGCCCCAGTCAGGTGGGGGCAGCAGTGAGGTCATGATGTCTCTTATCTTTCTCTCTCCTGTTAGTAATGTCTGGGTTACAGTATACAGACATGACTAGTCGTATTAGTTGATCCAATGACTTTTTTCCTTCAGCCACAGACTTTATTTTCTACGAATATCTGGGGCTGACTGTTAGGAATTTATCTTTGAGGAGAACCTCTCCTACCTGTGACTCTGGATCCCCTGTGGTATGCTTTCTGATAGCATCCTTAAGATGCTGTAGAAAGGTAAGGGGGTTTTCTTCAGGGCCTTGTTGTACTACAGTCACCTGGGAATAGTTTAGAGGTTTGACTTTGGTCCTTTTTAGCCCTTTCACTATGAGATGGATTAAGTGAAATTAACACCATTTATCCTCCTCACCATTTTTTTTTTATTTAGCAATGTTGGGGAATTGAACCCAGGACCTTGCACATGCTGAGCAGACACTCTTCCCCTGAGTGATGTCCTTAGCCCCAAATATCTTTTTTGTCTTTAGCTGTACCGAGATTTGAGCGCAGGACTTTGTGCCTGCAAAGTGGCACTTTACTGCTTGAGCCCTATCACCAGCCCCTTTACCATTCTGATTTTCAGTGTGGATCTGTCAAGGGGACTGCCTGTGCCTCTGTAGGTATAGGCACATTCAGTCCCATGGGTGCCACGGGTACTGGAGCTCATTGTAAATGGTAATCATTTCCAACCTGAGTGGCCTGGGCCAGAACCCATTGTTTTTCTAATGAGGAAAAAGTCTGGTCTAATAGAAACATAATATCCTTTCATGCCATTCAAAAGTTTAGATCACAAGGATAAAGGCTTGGATGTATTTGTGTGGGGCATCAGTATAGCTACTCAGATCCTTTTTGTTGTTGTTGTTCCTTAGATCTGATAACTGGAAAGGGACATAGACTCGCCCTCTTCCTACCATTGCCTGTTGAAGGCGGAAGCACCCATTAGGAGGTTCTGAATATTAGGGTGGCTTAGAAGGCAGGGCACAGGGTGGAGCAGTAGGGGTGGGGGTCTTGTCACTGATAAGGGACATTTCTGGTCCTCCTTTCCCATGTTTATCCTGTGGCTTATAAAGAATGGCCAGTGTTTGAGTATCTAGATAGCAATCGTGGAGCCAATCTGGGTGGTCTCAGAGATAAAAGAAAATTTGTATAAGGAACCTCAGTTTACTTTTTCCTCTCTTTTACAGAAAAAGTCTAATTGGAGTATGGTATTGTAATTTAAGAAGCCTGTGAAGGCCACTTCTCTTGGTCATGTAAGGTATACGGAGGCCAAGCCTCAGCACAAAGCTTCCAACATTTCCTTTCAACGTTCTAATAGACAAGCCCATCTAGAAAGATGACAACAATAAACTGGGTCAGTTCCCTTCTGGTCAGCATCCTGACAGGGAATGACCTTACCAAAAGTCCAGGCATCCCTGTCTTGTGACTTCCCCCCAATCCGTGGTCAGGACTGGGGAAAGTGAACTGGTTGGATTAGACCACCTGACCAACACAGTGAGAAGAGAAAAAAAAAAAAACGCTAGGACCCTGCCTTTTATCTAACAGCAGGCAGCCTCTTTAATAAAGGCTACCTTTGTAACAAAGGAATGCATCATCTGTAAAGTTAGAGAAGGGCATTCAGAGGGTGTCCTGGGGCAATAACAGTACCACAAGGGATGACTAGTGCTAATATTTGGAGGGAAAATTTATGCTGAGGCCAAAAGTATAGGAAATTTTAAATGAGAAGTTTAGAGACCACAGTAATGTCCATTTTGCTATTTCCGGGATTGTAACCTTGAGATAACAATTAGCTTATGAAGGCTGGGTCGGTCGGGCCCAAGGCATAAGGTGGGGCCAGGAACTGGGCTTGAGCAAACCACCATTGCCCCTTCCCCTTCCTGGGATGAGCGATCCCATCCTGCAGCCTGTTGCCCTTCTCCCCTTCCTGTGTATGCACACCTGTATGCATTTATTTTTCCTCTCATCCATTTTGGGAAAGTTGCAGCCATTGCCAGGTGTGGCTGGCAGCCTAGGATGTGCTGGGTCCTCTCTTAGCTATGGCAGGCATTCCCACTGTGTCCAGTGGGCCAGCATGCCTGTGCATGAGTGCACCTATTTGCTTTCCCTCCTCCCCTTGTGGGGGCAGAGTTAGGGCATAAGCGTGGCAGCTGCAGTTTTTATGTAAGCGCTTTTGCCTTGTAGAGAGAGCTGGTAAACTAGTTGGAATAACTTAAGTCATAAGGTACCATGCTACAAGTTTTTCATGGGAAGCCAGGATCCCAGTAAGCCCAGGGAGGGGAAGACAGAAATAAAGGACAAGGCGGGACCAGGGAGGGAGCAGAATGGGTATATTTTCCAAACTCACTGAAGGAAGCCCACAGCTATTTAGAACTGCTTGGGAAAGAGGAAGAAAGAGGAACTGCTGAGGGTTGGGGGAAAGAGAGTTTCCAGGCTTAACTCATGAGGGATTATTGGTCATCACTGCTGTCCAGGTCAATCCTGCCCAAAGGCAGTACTGGAGCACTGGAAGGAAGGGGTGACCTCCACTCTTGGGCCACAGAAACCATGAAGGAAACAGGAGAGATCTGATTGTCTGTTTGTCACAGACATTGCTGGAGGGGTCTAAGACTTAGCCACCTTTGGAGCCTCAAGACAGGTCAGGAAGTTGCATCTCCAGCCTTTGGGTGACACTGGGGAGTGCCCTGGCCAGAACACCTTTTTTGGCTTGAAGACAAAGTTTATTTTCCACCAGCTGTTTTCAGACCTCCTCTTAAGCGGGTCAGATCTTGAACAAGAGAGAGTTAGCATTTAAGAGACGAAAAAGAAAAAGCCTCAGTGCACTGAAGTTGGGTTCTGTCCATGTAGCATTGGCAGTGTAGTATAATCCCCCATCTGGCATTTGAGTTTTCTCAGATTGCCTGCTGTATAGCTGTAAGGGGCTCGGAGCTTTTCCTCAGTTTCCCAAGGGAGAAACCCTCCTTAACAAAACAAAGAGAGAGAGAGAGAAAAGGTCAACCTGAGAGTTCCACTGTAGCTAGGCTGTGGTGGGGGTTCTCTCCTGGAAAACAGATTCCATCAGAGTGCTGGATACTCATGGTCATATTCCTAGGCAGCTTTTCCCAGTTTGGCACAACCTTGGTTCAGAAGAGATTGTGTCCCTTCGTGTGTCACCAAAAAGTTACGTGCTGGTGTCGAGGGTCCTTGCCTTCACAGGCCAGAGAACTGGCTCATGAGGCAGCTGAATGATGAATCAAAGCCAGTATGTAAAGTAGGATTTATTAGAGAGAAAGGAAAAGCTACAGCTAAGGTACTGCAGCAGAGCCCGGAAGCCAGTGGCTCACAGCACAGGTGAAGGCTGGGGTTTTTATGGACATTCTAACTCTGGGTTAGGGGGTTTTTCTCATTGGCAATGGATTCGTGGGCTTTCTCAGGTGAACTGGTTTGGATTGCACCTTTATTGGGGGAAGGGAACAATCTTGAGCATTTTGCTCATCAGCCCTGTGGCAGATCTGTATCTCTCCTTTAGGATGCAGGAATGCAGGCCTCCATCTCCTCAGGATGTAGGAATGCAGTGCCCTCCATGGGGGATGGGATATTCACTTATCTGCCTTAGGTCTCTAGACCCAACACTTGGAAGCTGTAGAAGCCCCTCACCCATCCTCTGGTGACATAGTCATTGTTTATTTCACTTTATTTATCTTCACTTATCCCCATTGCTAGGGTCTTACTCATCTTTGTATCCCTCTTCACAAGAAACTATCAAGCATGATCTTAAACTATTGGTCTGGTGACTTTACTGTATTTTTTCAAATCAATTAAAAGAAAAATTAAACATAGGAGTCACAATAGATAAAATTAAATATGAAATAAAGTGTAACACACTATGCTTTTACAACCAAAATAAATAAGCAATGCACACATACAGAATTAGATCCGCAATCTCTCATCTGAAACTCTAGAGGATAGTTGTATTCCAAAATTTAGAATTTTAAATGAATTTTAGAATGTAACGGTCTGTAAATTATGCATTATTTAATATTTACAACATGACCTAGATCAGGACCACTAGATAGAATGTTAATATTTTTGTAGCATAAAAACGAATGTTCACCCTCAATATAAACACTCAAATGCCTCATCGATTCAGCTTACGTTTTGCCACTAAATGAGCTTGCTATAAACTTATGGTAATTGCTTGTTTTAAATGGTTTTTGGATTTCAGAATTGTGAATTTTAGAATTGTGAGTAATGTGATACTACCTCTTTGCACTGAATTTGGAATAAGATACTCTATCTTGCTTGCAAAAATTCTGTGACAAAAGAAAATACTATTCATTGTTTGAATTTGTCTATTGCCAAGTGTCTATTTCTAAGAAAAAGTAAATTAATCTGCATTTGTTTATCTTACTAGTTAATTATATTAGTTAGAATTGTCACCAAAGGACAGATAACAGGACTCCCACAGCTTCCTGGTTTCCACACAAAATCACAGGTCCTTGAGAGCTACAGACATGAAGAGCATTTCAAGGTGTCTCACAAGGATTCTCACAAGGCAAAAGTTTTAGCAAGGATTTATTTTAGTACAACAGGATAAGGTAGGAAGAAATTTAAAGGGGAGAAAGAAAAGACACATGCTGCTAGCAGTGCAGAGGTGGGAGACAAGCTCCAAAATGGTATCCTTTTCTGGAATCTTTAAACTCTCAGAAGGAGGAATACACCATCAAGTGAAAGTCTGGCAGCCCTAATCACTAGACAATGGTTCTGAGTCACCTAGATGGGAGCTGTTTATTATGGTAAAATATGTGAAGATGTTACCCAGACCCACCCAGAACACCTGAACAACAGGTGAGCTTTAGAACTTCCTTTTGATAGACATGGTTATTCTCCACCCACCCAAGGATCTTTGCAACTTCTTAACATCTCAAACAGAAGCAAGTAGCTCCTCTTTGTCTCCTAGTATTTGTAACTTAACATCTAAAAGGAGATGGCAGGGACCAGTTGCTCTGGCTCTCCCTGTTCCAATGTCAGAGCGTGGCCTTTCTAATATCGATCAAAATATAATTTCTCTGTCTCCTCATCTATCTTTCCTGCCTCAGAATGATTTTTTTTAAATGGCAAAAAGCCAAATGCATGGAAAACTTGGGTATTAAAATCTTATTAAATGAAATCTCAGAATAATAAGAGGACATTCACATTGCAATTACTTAGAAAACTTCAATTAATTCACAAGGCAAATGTATCTATTGAGGGATTATATTATGAACTACTTATCTGTTTTCAATATGTATGCATATGGTCATTTTAATAGTGCATCTCGTTTTTAAGTGCAGATTTCATTACTATTCAGGTATGTAAGGACAAAAGATCAGAATATTTGTCATTGAAAGGACAGTTTGTTACTAACAGTCCCAAGATGGGGAGGCACATCAGCACCCCAGTCAGGAGGCAGAGGGAACAAGGGGAAAAGTTGGGCAAGGGCCTTTATTGTGAGAGGGGGAAGTTAGGGTAAGCAGGCTTAGGGTTAGCTAGTTTGAGTAATTTCAGTGGACTCTGGGGTATCTTTCCTCAGTTGTGTGGTACCTGGCTTTGGGTGATTACATGGATAGATAGGGCCCAGAGTGTGAGAATCTGATAAAGGAAGTGGTTGGGGTGGACTCCAGCTTGATTGGTTTATATATAAAGACTAATTTAGCTCACAAGTGAGTCATTCCTAGCTCCAGGAATTACCCAGCCCTGGTAGGGGCAGTCTCTCCAGTCACTAAGATCCCAAGATGTCAAAGCATTGAATGCAGAAACTAGAAATGTGGTTATTCCCATAAATAGATAGACTTGGCAAATTTAACCCAATCATGCTCTAAAGAGAATTATGTCTTTGCATTCTTTATTAGTTTTGTTTTATTACAGTCTCTTCTTATTTTAATCCCAAGGACAAATGTATTCAAACTATTATATATTTAGCTTTCTCTTTTCATTTTAAGTTTATTTATTTATTATGTTTTAATTTTTTGGTGGTCTTGAGGTTTGAACTCAGGGCCTTAAAGGATGGACTACAGGGGGTCCCAAAAGATGATAGTTGACCAAAGAGACATTTCTCCTTCCCAGGAAATGCCTCTTTGCACCTGAGAGACATTTCTGCCCTCAGGCAATAAAAAAGGCTCTAAAAACCCAATTTTCAACTTGACCCATGGGACCACCAATTTCCGGGTCCTGCTGCATGCCCCCATGCAGCCTTTCTCTTCTCTCCTCTACAAATAAAATCTTTCCGACCTCTACTTCTTGAGTCCGCCTCTGCTTTCATTCTCAGAGTGGACCCAAGGACCCTCAACAGCTGAAAATGTCTGCATGTCATCTGTATATCATCTCTGGTGACCCAGATGGGATACTTCTTTACCTGAGGTCAGTACAGGTTGCAACAAATTGGAGGGGACTGTCAAGGAAGTGGAGGTGATCACCCAGCACTCCGATGGAGTCTGCCCTCCAGGAGAGCACCCCCTCCATGGCTTAGCGATGGTGGATCTCTCAAGCCAAATTTCTCTCTCTGTCTCTCTTGCTAAGGAGGGTTTCTCCATTGGAAAGCTTCAAGCCCTCTACAACTGTTAAGGCAGGCAACCCAAGAAATTGGGGGCCAGCTGGGGGCTTATACCAGACTGCCAATTCTACATGGGCAAAGCTAAAACTTCAGTGCACCAAAGCTTTTTTTCATCGCAACTCTCATCTCCTTCCCTCCTTAAACTCTCCCTTTCAGATCTGACCCACTAAGGAGGAGGTCTGAAACAGCCAGTAAAAAAGGAGAGCTGCTCTTCAAGCTATAAGGGTGCTTTGACTGGGGCTACTCCCTGGTGACAGCCAAAGGCTGAAGATGCAACTTCCTGACCCGCCTTGAGGCTCCGAAGGTGGCTAAGTCTCGGACCCCTCCAGCCATGTCCCTGGCAAACAGACAATCAGATCTCTACACTTTCTTCACAGTTCCTGTAGCCCAAGAGTGGAGGTCACCCCTCGCTTCCAGTGCTCCAGTACTGCTTCTGGCGGGATCGACCTGGACAGCAGTGATGACTAATAATCCCTCATGTATTGAACCTGGGAACTCTCTTTCACCCAATCCTCAGCTTCTCCTTCTTTCCCAAGTAGATCAGGATGAGTGGCCTCCCTCTTTGTCCTAAACAGCAGTGGGCTTCCTTCTTCAGCCAAATCTGGGAAAGATCCCTATATGCCCCATTTAAAAACTAGTCCTTAAATTATGTCCTCAAGATTCCGTGTCTCTTCTGCAGCTCCCATTTCCATTGAGTACACAAAAAAGGGCTACTCTATAACTTAGGCTTCACTGTTTTTGTTAGACATCTGGTTGATCTGGTTAAGCAGGTTCCCTTAGTCTGCCCTATGGGGAGAAAGAGTTAAGGAGATAGAGACCTCAATGGTCTCCATTTTTGTCCCTTAACACAGTTAAAAAAAAAAAAGCCTTCAGATACTCCCTCTCTTCTTATAAAAAATATATATGTCTCATAGGATATATAGGGGGACAAAAGTCTACCTCATCAAGAGTACCTGTCCATGCCTCTGCAGGGGTCCTCCCTCTGGCCTTGCAAGCCCTCTTGGTTACTTTAGAGCCCCTCACTGATAGAGTTGTTTTTAAATTACAAGCCTTCAGCTAGTAGGGGAGAACCAGGTATCTGGGTCGCAAGGCAAACAGGCAAAAAATTGATCAGGGTCACTCCGGCAGGGTGGCTGCAGCTGGATGTACCTAAATGTCTTCCCCACAATGTTAGCCACAGGTGGCAGTGGCGGGAGAGTGTGGGAGAGTGCAGGAGAGAGGGACACCCTCTCTCCCACATACAGGATCTCCTCACTTGGAGATACCTAGATAAAAGGAGAAAACCTCTGTTAAGATAATCAATTTTCCCTTGCTTCCCTTTTTATTTTTTTATTTTTTTTTTTTTATTTTTGGGAAACAATTTATTTCTTTAAACTGTAGTAATAGTCTTTTTTTTTTTTTAATGGTGTAACCACTGGGCTGTGCTTTTAATTATTTATGTGACATTACATGATCTCATTTCTTTTTTTTTTTTTTTCATTTTTCTTTTATTATTCATATGTGCATACAAGGCTTGGTTCATTTCTCCCCCCTGCCCCCACCCCCTCCCTTACCACCCACTCCACCCCCTCCCGCTCCCCCCCTCAATACCCCGCAGAAACTATTTTGCCCTTATCTCTAATTTTGTTGTAGAGAGAGTATAAGCAATAATAGGAAGGAACAAGGGGTTTTGCTGGTTGAGATAAGGATAGCTATACAGGCCATTGACTCACATTGATTTCCTGTGCGTGGGTGTTACCTGGATCCCAGAAGGATCCCCCCTTGGCTGCTTACTGAAAAATTGGAAAGACTTTGATCCAGAAAGTCTTAAATGAAAGCGACTCAAGTTTTACTGCACCCAGGCCTGGCCACAATATCCTCCAGGAGATGGGAGAGAATGGCCAAAAGGAGGGAGCATTAATTATAATACTATTCTTCAATTAGATATATTCTGTTAAAAGAAGAAAAAGTAGACTAAAAATGAGAAAAAATGTGACTAAAGTCACTTATATTCAACTTTTCTTTTTCCTAAGAGACCACCCAGAATGGCTGAGCAAATGCAGGCTAGATACCAAGACCATGGTGACACTTTACAAAAATCCCCCAAACTCCCTTGAGTAACCAGAACCAAAAAACCATCTGATGCCCAAGGTCCCCCAACAATGTCAAAGGGGGCCTCCTTCATGACAGAAAGCAAATCTTACTCCTCTAGAGAAACAGCAAGTACTAGATTAGACAGTGCAGCTGAGGACTCACTTGGATAAATGTGGCTCTCCAGGCCTATCTCAGACCAGGCCCTTCGAGGAGGAAGAGGGGGAGGGGTAAGAAAGACAGAGACATTGGATACCTAAAAGGGAATCCTGATTCTAAATTCCCATAGAAGATCAAGCAGTGCCTAGATATGAACCTAAGTGAAACCCTAAAAATGACAAGGACGAATGTATCCACAACCACTTCATCCACTGCATTCTTGAGGTATAAGGAGAGCCAAGATAAAACCCCTTAATTACTCCCAAGTCATGGCTGTACAGCAAGGACCCTTAGAAACCCCAGTAGCTTTCCTACAGAGACTTAAGGATGCCTTACAAAAGCATACAAACATTGTACCAGAGTCACAGGAGGAGACCATCCTAAAAGATAAATTCCTAACATAGCCCCAGATATTTGTAAAAAGCTTCAGAAATTGATGGCTGAAGGAAGTAAAGATCTAGACCAATTGGTCATGTAGCCACCTCTGTATATTATAATAGGGACTTAGAAAAAGATAAAAAGGACCTGAAGAGAAAAGATAAATGGGCAGGAGCCTCTGATTGCAGTGCTCAGAGAGGTTCCCCTAGGGCAGAGTCCAAACCAGAGGACATGTTTTCAATGTAGACAGGCAGACCATTTTAGGAGGGAGTGCCCCTGGAGGAAGCCACCTCCAGGACCCATTTACCAGGGAAATCAGTGGAAGGCACACTGTCTTCTGTTCCTTCCCACCCAATGATGTGTCCCGGGGCCTCCCATCCAGGCTCCTGTAACCACCATAAAAGCAAAGAAGCCTGGATGATACTTACTATTTGAAAAGCACAAGATCAGCCTTCTTATCAATACTGGAGCCAGTGTTTCAGCTATTCCTTTCTCTCCTGGACCCAGGTACTCCAAAAACTTATTGTTTGGGACATATCAGGCCAGCCCCTAAAGTGTTATTTCACTCAGCCTCTAGCCTGCTCCTGGCCAGATTTCTACTTCTGTCACTCTTTTTTAATTATATCAGAAACCCCTACTCCTCTGCTAGGGTGAGACCTTCTATCTAAATTGGGGATACAGCTGTTTTTACCC